>NC_136257.1:1090000-1175000 GCF_053564925.1 Oryzias latipes
GCACGTTATAGTTGGATTATTTCTGGTTCTCTTTTAAAATCATTTTGATAGAAGAAAAAACAGTTTACAAGCAAAGTTGGGTGTTATTATGAATACGCTAACATGGCCAACGTATGGTGGTGTCAGATTGTGTTTTTTTACGTATTACTAACTGACGGACTGATGGACTTGGACGCTCTCTGACTCTTTGGTGTCGGGTAATGTGCCCTATAGTTTGGTGTGCCTTTTATATAACAGAAGAATCAAAAATACAGTCACTGGCCACTTTATTAGGCAGACCTGTCCAATTGCTCATTAAGACAATTTCTAATCAGCCAATCACACGGCAGCAAGTCAATGCATGTATGCATGTAGACATGGTCCAGACCATCTGCTGCAGTTCAAACCAGCATCAGAACGGAGAAGAAAAGGTGATTGAAGTGACTTTGAACATGATTGTTGGTTCCAGACGGGCTGGTCTGAGGATTTCAGAAACTGCTGATCTACTGGGATTTTCACCCACAACCACCTCTAGGGTTTGCAGAGAATGGTCCAAAAATAGAAAACATCCAGTGAGTGGCAGTGAGTGGCAATGGTCAGAAATGTCTTGTTGATGCCAGAGGTCAGAGGAGAACAACCAGACTGGTTCCATCTGATAGGACAATAGGAACTCAAAGAACCACTGGTTCCAACCGAGGTCTGCAGAAGAGCATCTCTGAAAGAACAACACGTCCAACCTGGAGGCAGATGGACTACAGCAGCAGAAGACCACACCGGGTACCACTGCTGTCAGCTAAGAACAGGAAACTGAGGCTGCATTTACCACAGACTCACCAAAACTGGACCATAGAAGATGGAAAAATGTCTGGTCTGATGAGTCTCCATGTCTGCTGCCACATTCAGATGGTAGGGTCAGAATTTGGCCTCAACAACATGAAAGCATGGATCCATCCTGCCTTGTATCAACGGTTCAGGCTGGTGGTGGTGGTGTCATGGTGTGGAGGATATTTTCTTGGCACACTTTGGTCCCCTTAGTACCAGTTGAGCATGGTTCCAACACCACAGTCTACCTGAGTATTGTTGCTGACCATGTCCATCCCTTTCTGACCACAGAGGACCATCTTCTGATGCTACTTCCAGCAGGATAAGGCTCCATGTGATCAAGCTGGAATCATCTCAGACTGGTTTCTAGAACATGACAATGAGTTCTCTGGACTCAAACGGCCTCCACAGTCACCAGAACCCAATAGAGAACCTTTGGGATGTGGTGGAACGGGAGACCAGCATCATGGATGTTCAGCAGACAAATCTGCAGCAACTGATGCTGTCATGTCAACATAGACCAAAGTCTGAGGAATGTTTCCAGAACCTTGTTGAACCGATGCCACCAAAGATTAAGGCGGTTCTGAAGGTTAAAGGGGGTCCAACATGGTACTGGCAAGGTGGACCTGATAAAGTTGCAAATAAGTGTCTGTGTAGTCCATTATTTGACGGTGTGCCTGACAATCTGGTGTGCCCTATAGTGCTGAAAAAACTGTAGGTTAAAGACCCAAACCAATGAAGACGGTGTTTCTAGTATTTTTAACATCCTCTTGTGGCATTTTTTCTCATGATGGAAAAAGAAAATTAGGATTAAAATTGCGTTTCTGAGTATTTCTTAAGTCGTGAATCAGCAGCAGATGAAAAATGCTGTTTGAAAAAGCTTGTACCAGTGACAGAGCTGCTACAATCGGTGGCTCACCAGCTTCCTGCTACGCCTCTTTCTAAACACCCACCTGCAGACAAATAGATCCATGAACGTCTTTGTTTTCCTCATCTGAGCTGGAACCTGGATCTAAACTGTACGGATGGATAGCTCGAATATTACCCGCCATTTAGTTAGGTTGGGGTTGTGATGGGCTGTAAGCTAACAGGAGAGAGTGTAAACAAAGGGATGAAGGAAATCAGGGGCGGGCTTACTTTTACTTACCAACCGTCCCACCCGCAACTGAGAGGCACATTTCTGATGAACTCCTGTCGTTCTGCAGAAACTCTGTTCTAGAAAACGACAGAGTTTATTTGATTTGGGCTAAAAAACGACAGAATCATCATTAAGGACCACTGGGAACACTTTGAAAATTGATCTAAAGATGATCGGAGCGGGACTTTACGGAAATGTTCCTCTTCTTGTCTTTTTTTTTTTTTTTTTTAACTTGTCCTGTCCAACAGCTAGGCAGACAGATGAGAGCTGAGGGCCTCTTGGGTTGGACATATTTTACTTTAACAAGAGGGGTTATTAATCTTCAGACAAACCAAAGGTATGTCTGAATAAACCCCTTTTGTAATTGAGGCCAAACTTTATTAATTTCAAACATGTCTGAAAATCTTTGGTGTTGGACCGGACGGAAAAGGAAAGAGGGGAAGAAGAGAGAGGGACGTTAGAGAGAGGGGGGGTAGGGGGTGATAATAGGAGGGGAAGGGGGATAAGACCATGAAGCAGCATAAAGCAGCAAGTTTACTGGTTGTTAATCATTATGGTAAGGTTCAAATGTAAAAAAAACCAAAAAAAAAGGGCGGAGCCTGTCCACACACACACTCAAATGTTATAAACACACCTGTTAGTTGCAAAAATGTCCACCTGTTGACATGTACACAAAACAGATAGTGTTCACACGCATACTTATGCCTTAAAACCAACTAGTGTGAAATATTTCAGTCATTCAGTCTGTTGAGCTAACACCTGTGCTCAGGTGAGTGTTTATGTTCTTCTAAAATGGATGGTGGAACGTGAAAAGAAGGAGGGAGAGTGCCCAGCCATCCCCACCCCAAGACCCCCACCGCACCAGCAGCGGCAGCCGGAATCCCCCCAACGCCACACGGGAACCGGCAGGGAACAACCGCCGCCCGGGCGACCAAGCCCGCCACCCAGGCCAGGGCCAGCAGGGCCGCCGCAAGGCCCCCAGAGCCAGAGAGCAGGGAGGCACGGAGGGAAAGAGGGCGCCGCCCCAGCCCAACCAGGAGAGCAGCCCCCCCGCCGCGCCGGGAGAACCCAACGCAGGGCCCCACCGGAGAAGGACGCCCACAGCCCCAGACGAGCACCCCACCACCACCCAGGAGTTCCGGGCATCCCCCCGCCCCAACCCCAGGTACGAGCCAGGACCCCCCAAGGGAGACCCACTCCGCACTCCAGGCAGCCATCCGCCCGGCCCACGGTTGGTCCAGGGAGGAGCGAGGCAGGGGCCCGCCGCCCCCGCCCAGAAGGGGGGAACCCCGGGGAAAAAAGAGGGCCCACAAGGGGTGTTGTAAATATGGCCCGACCAGGCTCGGCCACAGTTGGAAATTTGGCGGGGCCCAGCACTCAGGAGCAAGGACCAGAACCCACCCCCCAGGGACACGAACACCCCCGGCTCAGATGTAATGTGAACCCCCCCACCGCGCGGAGAGAGCACCGCCGGGCCCAGGAAGCCGGCACCCCGGGGACACAGCCGCCGTTGCAAAGGGGCCCGTACCCCCCACCAGGGAAGAGGCAGGGGACAGATGGTCCTAGGTCCCACCTTCCTTGCAAAATGTGTGTGCGTGTATGTGTGTTTGAGAGAGTGTGTGTGTGCATGTGTGTGTGTTTATGTTGGGATGTATATATTGAAGGGGGAGGGGTGTGTGTACTAAGGGGGGTACGGTTAAAATTGGCGGGTAGGGCACTAAGGGGACGTCTCCTGATTACTCACAGTGACGTCCCCTCACCCTCCCCACCAAGGGGCCCTAAATGTCTAAGGTGCGGTTAAAATTGGCGGGTAGGGTGCTAGGAGGACATCCGCTGCTTGCTGGCAGTGATGTCCAAGCACCCCCCCTACCAAGGGCCCTACATGTCTAAGGTGCAAATAAAACCGAAAGAGGGGGGGCCCACTCCATACGGCAACCACAGGAGGGGCGTCACTGCCTAGTAAACCCCCCCCCCAAGGCTCATCGCAAGCTAAGCCCCCCACCCCCTCACCCTATTATGAGGTTATATGAGGAAGGGGGTAAGTTGGGGACAGATGATAGACTGTCCCCCGGTGGTCAAACAGCCGTCCCCCGCCCCCCCCCCAGCAAGGGGGCCAGGCCCACCCAGCCCCGGGGCCCCACCCCCGGAGGCGCAGACACCCCAGGCCCAGCACCACCACCCCCACACAGAGAGAGGGGAGCCAGAAAGCGCCGGCCCCCCCCGGAGCAAGCCCAGGCCCCCACCCCCAAACGCCGGCCCTAGAAGAGCTCTGGTCAGGCCTCGACGGGACCGAGGCAGCCAACCGGCCGGGGAAACCGCCGATGGCCTCAGCGGAGACCCCGACCCGACCCGTCAACCCCCCCCGTACCAATAGTGCCCCCCCCCCCCCCCCCCCCAGAATGCCCCCCCACAGGACAGGGCTGACAAGACCCCCACCCCACCCCACCCCCAGACCCCGAAGCGGATGACACCCAGAGCGACCGGGGGCCCCAAGAGGGTTGTCCCGTCCCGCCCCAGAGCCAGGGAAGGGCCGATCCCAGCCCCAGGTGTAGACGGGAAGCCCATCCAGCGCCGCTGGGTCCCCCCCCCCGAGCAGCGCCCCCCGCCAACCCCCCCCAGCACAGGCAAAGGGACCACCCCCCCAAGCCAAGCCAGACCACCACCCCACCCCCCCACCACGCACCCCCACACCCAAGCCCAGAGGACCACGCAGCGCCCCAGGCCGCCCCACCCAGGCGCCGGACCCGACCCCCGACCAACGGAGCCCCCACCACCCCCGGCCAGGCACCGGAGGCCCCGACCCCCACGCCGGCCCACGGCAGAAGGGCAAGGAGCAGCGACGACCATGCCCCCCCCACCCCCTAAGTCACGGAGTTAGCTATGGAAGACCAGAGAGAAATGTTCCTCTTCTTGTCTTGTGATCTTTGTGATTGCATGGTAGTTTCAGATTTCTAAAGTCATAAGTTACAAACATTTGGCGATGTAGCTAGAAAAAGCTGTCATTATGCTGTCCTCCTATTGGTCTGTAGTACAAATGAACATGTGAACAAAGAGCTGTGGAAACATTCCTGATGACATAGACATAGACATGGACAAGGAAAGGCCAATGTGAAGGAAAATCCCAGCTGATAGTAAAACACACATCAAGTTTCTCTTCCCTTATTTTTAGTCGTGTTGTGTTGCATTTTTGTGTGTGAAGGAGGTTTGCTGGTCCCGGGTTCACGCTGTAGCAGTTCAGATGTTTAGTTCAGCATCAAAGATACAGTTTCAATGCTGACAGGATGTCTTTGACACAAACATCCAGAGGGAAATAAAAAAAAAAGTGGTAAACACGGGTCATTGCTTTCATCTTCTTAGTTCTTAAACTTGCATGAGATAATCTCGGTCTTTGCTGTCACTGACTAGACGACAGACGTTGTGTTAATGATCTTTACACACACTGAAACACTGTAAGACCTTTACTTATACTGAACTGCAACAGCTCAATCAGTGATACTAACTTGGCTTCAAATAGTGTCCTTGTGAGTCGTGTGGTCACTCTAAAGAACAACATGAAATTGGAACGTACCATTGCTGTGCGTTTGGTTCATGTAGCCTGAAGCATCCCTAAGGAAGTTATACAAACTTATGACATACGAGTGATCCAGTCTTGCATGTCTTTATGCCACGTTAAGGTGTGAGTAGACTCCTAACTGACTTCACAGAAATGCTGCTCGTGCGCGGTGTGCATGTGATCGGTAGGTACCGTCGGTCGCCCATAGGATGTCCACATAAACTACACTCTGACTAACTGCACATTTCTAACGGTCAGGCTGAATGCAAGGAGCGCTCACTGATCACGTGAACAGCACTAACGGGCTCCTTGCTCAGTTTGCAGGATTTGGGGGGGGTTCCTGATGTGAGATCGCAGTGAAACACCTGTGTCTCACCCGTGTCTCACCTACTCCACCCTTACTCACTGTGAGCTGTTGCAGAAAAAACTGTGCATGAACATTTTCTCTCCACGGGTTCACCCAGAGGTCTACGATCTTGATATACGTGTACGGGTCACCGGCGTGCTCCATATAGGACTGTCCATAGCCTATGGCCTCCAGAATACCTCTCTGTGCAATTATGATCATCTTGATTTGCTGTGTGTTCTTACACGGTAAGAGGTTTGGCTACATGTCAGAGCAACTGACATGTAGCCTTGTGTACATTATGTATCTAGAGGTACGTAGCGAATGACAGACAGCGAATGTAGATACCGGCTATCTGCGGGTCCATTTTTGACCCGCAGATAGCCGGTATCTACCCGTAAGAGCAGTTGGAAGCAAAGCTTTACATGAGTTACTAACTAACATTTCTACATGATTCATCATAAAGACGATGTCTCTAAGTCCAAATGTTCACACTTATTTTGGCCTCAAAGGTTTATTACAGTCCTCAGCTCACCATGAGTGGAGCTCCGCAGAGATAAAGCGTGGTTTTAGATATCCTGGGACTGGAAGGCGACCTGGACTGTTACGGGGGGAATAGGGAAGTACCCAAGCGCAGAGAGGAGAGGAGGCAGGAGGATGCAGGGAATAGGGTTTAATTATATAAACTAAAGACAAAACCAAAACCACTGCATACGGCAGGCTAGAATCTCGAAACACTAAATAACACTCAGCTCGAAAAACCGGGGAAGAATACAATATGGACCAGCACAGGAGGAAGGGAAAGACAGCACTTAAATACATACAAGGCAACAAGACACAGGTGGAAACACTCAGGACTGATGGGGCAAGGTAAAACTCAAAACAACAACAAAACAGGAAATACTACAAAATAAAGCAGGAAATCAAGGAACAAAACACAAAGTGACTGAAACCGTAACATGGACTTGATGGTCTGAAGCTCTGATTATTGAAACATTAAAACTAGCAAAAGAATCCGTAAATGACTGTTAAAGCAGATGTAAACCTTCAGCAGGTTTGTGGCCGTCGTCTTCCTCGCTCAGCTGCATCATCAGCTCCTGTTTGCTCCTGACAGCTGGACTCCGCCCCATCAGATAGATTTTTGTCTTCTGTGCTGAAAATCTCTAACTCTGGAAAAGATTCTCTTCTCAGCTCTGTTCTTGTTTCCATCAAACGAGCGTCTTGTCAGCCGTCTTCTGTCTGAACTGACTCTTTTTGCTCTTTTACCCTGAAGTGTCTCTTCTTGAGCAGATCCGCCTCCTCATGGGGATTCTAACACGTGAAGATAAAACGGCTCATTTTAGAGTCTTTGTCTTCATGTATTTGTTTGAAACTGAATGTTTACTTGCAGTTTTATCCTGAAAATATGCGTCACCTCACCTGAATGTAAAAAAGGCCAAATGTACAGGAATTAAATGATCTTACCACATGATGTGTGCTTCAGGGCCAGAGCGACCTCCTGCGCGGCGCCAAGGTGGACTCCCTGGATGCCCTGCGGCAGCTGGCTCTGGCCTGTGAAGCCTGCAGCCTCACATCCTCCAGCTCTGCCTCGTTTTCAACGGCCGAGCTGCACTACACGGCCCACCCCACGTCCAGCCGGCGCAGCAGCAACGGACGCATCTGACGGAGCACAGAAGCCCCTCCTCCTCGGAAGCAGAGGATGCGATGAAGAGCAGAGCCTAACTGTCTGTGAGGAGGGGGTTCCTCCTGATGGTTTGGTTCTGTGCAGCCATGCAGGATGTCAGACGTCTGCGCAGACCTCTGCAGTTCTGCTTAACCTGACCTGTTTGTGAAAAAGACAGCGCTACTTTAACCAAACTCCGCCCCCCGCCCTCCTCTGGGGATCAAACACCCCGCTAACCCGTCCAGTGCAGGTTTGGGAAGTTTCAGTCCCAGCTGACGCTGCAGGGAGGAGCGGTTCCTGCTCATGGTTCAGAGGTCTGATCAACAAATATTCAGAACCAGAAAACCAGAAACAAGACTTACGTAGAAAGAGAGAGTTTCCATTTTTAGCTTTAGTGATATTTCAAAAATAACCAACAACCATGGGAAGGAACGTCTTTGAATCCCAAACAGCAGAAACATAAAAAGTATACAAACGTTTCTCAATAAAATAACTAAAACATGACATAAATTATGGAAAGGAAACTTTTTTAACCTTGAAACGTAAACTCAGAGTAGAAATCGACCCAGTTGTTTGTCCTCAGCCGTCCTGATTCTTTAATCTGCAAAAGCTCTAATTATGACCAAGTATGTCTGTGTACTAACAGTCAGAGTAACTCTACATGGATAGAATGTGTCAGTGCCAGAGGGCGACAGTCTGTAGATGAATCCGTGCAGAGCCATGGCGCCGTGGTGCTTCCTGCTTCAGAACGTTGTGATGTGGACACACTGGTGTGTACTCGTGTGGTGACATTGCAGTGTTTGTGTCATTCCTCAGCTGCTTTGTATAATTCTGTAAAACCTCAAGAGTAGAAGCTTATTTATTAAAGTGTGTTTTAAAATCTAGAATTCATTAAATGCACTTTATTTTGAAAAATGTTTTCTATTTGATTAAACATAACAAGAAAGTGTATTCTGGATTAAATAAAGTAACTTTTGCTGAGCAGTCCTTGTCGTTGCCTCTGTTTCTGCCGCTGCATGAATGCATAAAGAACAACGCAGATATGCTTGTTAGAGCAAACACAGACCCCGCCCGCTCGCAGGACCCCCGCAGGGTAACGGGTCACAGTTAGGTGCTTCACTTTTTGAAGAAGTTTCAGTGTTGGAGGCTGTGTCGCTGCAGCTGACTTCATGTTTTTCCTGAAGCAGATAAAGAAAAGCGGCGGCGTGGGTGTGGTCATGAGCGGCGGCGTGGGTGTGGTCATCAGCGGCGGCGTGGGTGTGGTCAAGGGCGGCGGCGTGGGTGTGGTCATGGGCGGCGGCGTGGGTGTGGTCATCAGCGGCGGCGTGGGTGTGGTCATCAGCGGCGGCGTGGGTGTGGTCATGAGCGGCGGCGTGGGTGTGGTCATGAGCGGCGGCGTGGGTGTGGTCATCAGCGGCGGCGTGGGTGTGGTCATCAGTGGCGGCATGGGTGTGGTCATCAGTGGCGGCGTGGGTGTGGTCATCAGCGGCGGCGTGGGTGTGGTCATGAGCGGCGGCGTGGGTGTGGTCATCAGCGGCGGCGTGGGTGTGGTCATCAGCGGCGGCGTGGGTGTGGTCATCAGTGGCGGCGTGGGTGTGGTCATCAGCGGCGGCGTGGGTTTGGGTCATGAGCGGCGGCGTGGGTGTGGTCATGAGCGGCGGCGTGGGTGTGGTCATCAGCGGCGGCGTGGGTGTGGTCATCAGCGGCGGCGTGGGTGTGGTCATCAGTGGCGGCGTGGGTGTGGTCATCAGTGGCGGCATAGGTGTGGTCATCAGCGGCGGCGTGGGTGTGGTCATGAGCGGCGGCGTGGGTGTGGTCATCAGCGGCGGCGTGGGTGTGGTCATCAGCGGCGGCGTGGGTGTGGTCATCAGCGGCGGCGTGGGTGTGGTCATCAGTGGCGGCATAGGTGTGGTCATCAGCGGCGGCGTGGGTGTGGTCATGAGCGGCGGCGTGGGTGTGGTCATCAGTGGCGGCGTGGGTGTGGTCATGAGCGGCGGCGTGGGTGTGGTCATCAGTGGCGGCGTGGGTGTGGTCATCAGCGGCGGCGTGGGTGTGGTCATGAGCGGCGGCGTGGATGTGGTCATCAGCGGCAGCGTGGGTGTGGTCATCAGCGGTGGCGTGGGTGTGGTCATCAGCGGCGGCGTGGGTGTGGTCATGAGCGGCGGCGTGGGTGTGGTCATCAGTGGCGGCGTGGGTGTGGTCATCAGTGGCGGCGTGGGTGTGGTCATGAGCGGCGGCGTGGGTGTGGTCATCAGTGGCGGCGTGGGTGTGGTCATGAGCGGCGGCGTGGGTGTGGTCATGAGCGGCGGCGTGGATGTGGTCATGGGCGGCGGCGTGGGTGTGGTCATCAGCGGTGGCGTGGGTGTGGTCATCAGCGGCAGCGTGGGTGTGGTCATCAGCGGCGGCGTGGGTGTGGTCATCATTTATATATATATATATATATAAATGATATAGATACATCATTTGTTGTTGTTAAAGAAGAGAAACAGTCAGCCTTAAAAGCTCAAACTTTAATGAAAATGCATTGTTGCAGGACTTCTTACACATAAAAAAATTATTACTAAGAATTTAAAAAAAATAATTTGTAAACATTTAGGAATTTTAAACTTCTTTGACATGTAATTTAAATTATTTAGAAAAACCCAACAATAAGTCAATAATAATAATAATAATAATAATTATAATAATAATAATAAATCAATAGTAAGTCAATACAAACAATAAATATTAACAATACATAAATAATAAGTCTGATTGATTGATTGATTGATTGATTTATTTAAGTGTCATGCACTAATGTGCCCAGCCCACACAGGCTTATATGACACTGAAAAACAAAACAAAATACACAATACATAAAGATACATCCCCATCACAAAAAGAAAAGGAATCCAATAACCAATAACCCCCCTACTCAGAGTCTAACAGAATACATAGTCTCCATTCTTATTGTCCATGCTTTTGACACAAAATTTGCCAAACAAAAGATTTCATTTTCAAAAAGCCAACGTAAAATTTTGTCTTCAGATAACCAAAACAAATCTGGACATTTCTTTTCTATGACATCATACATACAAAGTCTCTGTTTTTCATACAAAGGACAATAAAACAAAAAATGAAATTCATCCTCCACCACTCGCAGCTCACAGACCTCACCCAGTCTTTCCTCCTCAGGAACGCCTTTAAAGCGCCCTACTTCCACCTGTAGGGGGCGCACTCCTGCTCTCAGTTGAGCACATATGGATCTTTGTCCTCTTTTTAAGTTATATATAATATATGGCTCAGCAGAAAATGTGTCCTTAATTTGCAAATAAGTTCGTAATCTTGGTTTTTGAAGCTGTTTCATTTTCCAGTCTTTTTCATAATAACCAACTAAAGTTTCCTTAACATTATCTATCTTACATTTCAAACAATTGAAAAATAATGATTGTAAGTTCACAGAGGACAGAATGTTAAATACATCATTACAGCAGGGATAAATATGAGCTCTTTCCCACTCAAATATTTTAGGTGCAAGTCTCTCTGCAGGTAAAGTCACCAGCCGGTTCCATAATCTGAGAACTTCTGCTCTTTGTTTGATCACACAAGGTTCCCCCCCCCCCATGTCCCCCTCAATGGCGGCTTTAGTGGTGAACCTGTGTACACCCAGAAAATATCTCATTGCCCTGTTTTGAACCTTATCACACTCGGGAGCGTCTTCATAACCCCAGACTCCTGCAGAATAAAATAACACAGATCCACCATGGCATCGTACAATTTACCAAACGTGTCAAAACTCAACTCAGGACAAACCTTCATCTGATTTATCGCTGCATTTATTGACTGCAAGTCAATAAATAATAAATAATAGGTCTATTAATATTATTATTATTATTAATAATAATAATAGTAAAATATTCCAAAGAAGTCCAAAAGTGAACAATAGATTTACCCTAAAAAAAAACTACAACAACAAAGAAAAACAATAGATTTATACCGATTCATGTGAGTGATCAATTTGTGTAACAAGCAAAGCAAACAGTCTGGCCTCTCATCAAAATCTGTTTCCACAAATGTTTGAACATATCCAGACTGTATTTCCAGTTGGTACCACAGTGATCCATCTGGATTAGATCTTTTTATTGCTAAGATCCACTTTTTCCTTAAGTCTGAATCCATTGGAAACCTGCAAGAAAAGTTCAGTCACTGAGTCAGAAATGTATAAATCTATATCACTATAATAGCTTAGTATGCTGTATACAGGTTTAGCAAAATAAAATGTACATTTATGTTGACAGCAAATTCTCCGTACATCATGCAGTATGTTGATAACAGCCCTGCAGTATCATGCATGTCAACATGTGTTCTATTAATGAAGCCCCTGCAGCATTAAAAGATAAAAAATTATAGTACTTACCTTTGAAATGATATACTTCCTCCTTCATGGACTCAGTTCTCTGATTTTGGCAGTTGAAACCCAAACAATGAACTGGCATTTTGCAAAAAATGTGTTCACATGCTGCACTGCAGCAGTAACTTGACCTCACCAAGATGGCGGTGCTCTCCTCCCATGAGGAACCACGTGATGTCTCCTCTAGTGATATAACTCATTGGGTGTGGTCATGAGCGTGGGTGTGGTCATGAGCGTGGGTGTGGTCATGAGCGTGGGTGTGGTCATGAGCGTGGGTGTGGTCATGAGCGTGGGTGTGGTCATGAGCGTGGGTGTGGTCATGAGCGTGGGTGTGGTCATGAGCGTGGGTGTGGTCATGCACAGCAGGGACGTCCACAGACAAACAGCCTGCAGACCAAGCCTTCCTAGTTTCTCTCAAAGGGGAAAAATAGAAGCGTTGGATGTGCACCAACAACATTTTCCATCTCTGGTTTGGGTTTACTCAGAGATTTCTCTTTTTTACTCGAGTATTTTTATGAAGTTTGCTGCTTTCACGTCTGTCAGAACCATTTTTACTCATCCATTCCAGGAGGGGGGTCATCGTAACTAAACATGCAGGATATTCTCACCAAACGTCTGTCAGAAGGAAGCCCACACATCTTCTTTAGGAATTAGGAGTCAGCACAAACAGAACTGGTACCAGCAATACCAGCAGGAGGCCTGGACTCTGACAGTCCCAGTTAACCCGTCAATCCAACATGGTGACCTGCAGAGAAGCAGCAGGTGCTGGAGGCAGAGTGAGGGACGCCTCACCCTGAAGAAAAAACGACTTCTGCAGCCTGCATCTGCTGGGATTGTCTTTACACATCGGCCACAGCAAAGCAGGAGCTGGGTCCAGAACCATAAGACCCGAATGAAGAGAATCCAAATCCATCAATCAGAATCACTCCACCCTCAAACTCAGGATGGTGACCACAGAAAGGTTCAGCAACAGGAACGTGGCAGAAAGTCTGGATGCCTGAAGACATTCATTCATCTTCTAAACCCCTTTTGGGGTCACGGGCTGCCAAAGCCTAACAGGGAGGGGCTATTCTGAGTGTCCCTGTGAAGGATGGAGACATCCGGACAGGACGCTGGTCTGTCGCAGGGCGACAATCACACACACACATGCACAATCATACACTCACACATACACAATCACATACACACCTATGGACAATTTAGAGAACCAATGTGTGTGTAGGTAAGTGTGTGTGTGTGTGTGTAGGTAAGTGTGTGTGTGTGTGTGTGTGTGTGTTGGTATATGTGTGTGTGTGTGTGTGTGTGTGTGTAGTAGGTAAGTGTGTGTGTGTGTGTGTAGGTAAGTGTGTGTGTGTGTGTGTTGGTATATGTGTGTGTGTGTGTGTGTGTGTGTAGTAGGTAAGTGTGTGTGTGTGTAGTAGGTAAGTGTGTGTGTGTCTAGGTAAGTGAGTGTGTGTGTTCTGCTGGAGTCTGGCTCATTCTTCTTCTGCAGGACGGGGTCTGTCACGTATGTGTGTGTCGGCTTCGGTAATGAGACGACATCTGCATGAGAGCCTAACTCTCTTTGGCGTGGCGGGCTGCCTGTCAGGCCCCCGCCCCCCCTCTCAGGAGGTGTGGGGCAGCAGATGGAGAAAGATGGAAGAATGTGGTTGCGTGGGCGAAGACATGACAGGCGTCAGGCTCTAATGCAGGCAAACATCTGGAGACTCCTGCAGCCCAGGGCCTCAGGACCCGATGGGAGACTGCAGGGGACACGTGCACGCCTGTGTGCACGTTCTCCATCCAACTATCAGGACAATCAAACCCACATTTCCCTGCATTTACAGCAGCTCTGATGGTCAAAAAATGAGGGTCAGGAGAGGACGGCGGGGATGCAGAGGCGGGGGCTCAGCGGGGACACACAGAGCCACGAACGCCGGTAACATCACCGCGCCTCTGTGCTATTAACGTTTCCTGCTCGCCTGCAGGAGCTGCGCCTCCTCCGTGTTAATGACAGCCCTCACCCAGAGGTAATTTCAGAGTGATTAAGGCAGAGAAAAAATTATGTCTTAAAAGTCTCTAAATTGCATCTTATTTATCCACCTTTTAACTAACTACAAAAGGCAGGCGCACAATGGCTCTGCATGGTTCTGCCGCTCCCACAGAACAATTATACTTCTGCCATTATCTCCTCCATCCCTGGATATTAAACACAACTCCCAGTGGGCGACGGAGTGAAGCTCTGATGGAAAAGTTACCACGATCGAGTCCCTTTTGATGACTTTTCAGTTCCTCTGCTGGTAAAGCATCATTTGACCAGCAGAAAAAGACGGAGGAGCAAAGAGCAGAAGATGCAAAACCTGCAGAGATGAAGAAGAGAGAGGACTTCATTCTGGATGTTCATCTGCAGAGCTGAGCCGCCATCTCTGGAGATCCTCTGAAACCCAGGAAAAGTTTTCCCCACCGTCCACCACTGACAAAGCCCCTAAACACAGCACAGCTATCAACCTAAACACTAAACGGTAAAAAAAGGAAATCCCAGAAACAAACCTAAACTGTTGCACAACGTGGGATGTTCTATGTTCTGAAGAACAGAGCACTGCTGTGCAGCTGAAAACACAGTTCAGCTCTATTATATGATTATCTGTAACCTTTTCACTTACAAGACATCAGCTGTTAGTCCTCTGCTAAATCTCATTTTGGGGGTTGAACTTGTGCAACGTGGGCTGAATTCTAGAATTCCATAAATTGAGAATGTCATCCTGCTTGTATTCAACCTGTCAAACTGTTTTAGACAGTGTAGCTCCACTAAAAACAAGGCTCTCCAGGTTGAGGTCTGAGCCCTGGTTAGATGAGACCACTCGTGCCGTCAGGCGAGAGTGCAGGAGAGCCGAGCGGAAATGGAAGAAAGACCGGCTGCAAGTTTCCTTCCAGTTGTTGAGAGGCAGCTGGCGATCTTATCAAAAGACCATGAAGGCTGCTAAAACTAAACATTTTTCAGACATCATTGCAAGCAACCAGCACAATCCTCGGGTTTTATTTAAAACCATTAACTCTGTTTTAAATGTTCCACAACCGGTCTCTCTTGAGAACTCAACTGAGGTTTGTGAGATGTTTATGACCTTTTTTATTGATAAAATCAAGAACATTAGGACCCTCATTAGCCCCCCCTCTTTCAGTCACTCCGTCTCCACCTCATGTTCTACTGTTCTCCACCGGTTTGAGCATGTCAGTCTGTCTTACTTGGAAAAATTAATTAGTCAGATGAAGCCATCAGGATCTCCCAATGATCCAGTTCCACCTCGTCTTTTTAAAGAAGTGTTTCCCACTCTGGCTCCCTATGTTCTCGATTTAATTAACGGCAGTTTAATTCATGGGAGTGTGCCTTCGTGCTTCAAACATGCAGTAGTAACACCACTTATTAAAAAGCCCGGCCTGGACTCCTCCATTTTGTCAAACTTTAGACCAATTTCTAAGCTCCCCTTCCTTTCGAAGGTTTTGGAGAAAATTGTGTACTGCCAGTTAACAACGTTTTTAGAGGAGAACAGCATCCTTGAGGTGTTTCAGTCAGGATTTAAACCCCGTCACAGTACCGAGTCTGCGCTATTGAGGGTTTCAAATGACATTTTTCTAGCAACGGATGCCGGTCACCATGTTGTTTTGGTTCTGCTCGATCTGGCAGCTGCATTCGACACAGTTGACCACCAAATCCTTTTGTCTCGCCTGGAAAGCTGGGTGGGTCTTCGAGGTAGTGCTTTAGAATGGTTCAGATCTTATTTAAATGAGAGGAGCTTCTGTGTCCGTCTTGGACGTGCAGAATCCCGTAGAGCAACTTTCACATGTGGTGTACCTCAGGGCTCTGTTCTGGGGCCTCTTCTTTTTTCATTGTACCTGCTTCCACTTGGGTCTATTCTCCGCAAACACGGGATTTCATTCCACCTCTATGCTGACGACAGTCAGATTTACATACCGTTAAAACAGGAAGAAGCATATTCTGCTCACCAGTTACTAGAATGTCTTGATGACATTAAGACATGGATGTCATGTAACTTCCTGCACTTAAACCAGGAAAAAACAGAGGTTCTGCTATTTGGTCCAAGTGATGTCTCTAAGGCACATGTCGACTTAGGCGTTTTAAATGATCACCTGAAACAGACAGCAACAAGTCTAGGTGTGAAACTGGATAGCAATTTAACTTTTAATGCTCATATAAACTTAGTGGTGAAATCCAGTTTTTTTCACCTGAGACAACTGGCCAAGGTTAAACCTCTCCTCTCCCGCCATGACTTTGAGATTTTAATCCATGCTTTTATTTCAACACGTTTGGACTACTGTAATGCTCTCTATGTTGGGCTTTCCCAGAAATTACTTGCTCGTTTGCAGTTAGTCCAAAATGCAGCTGCCCGTCTTCTAACTGGTACACGGAAACAAGAACATATCACTCCCATTTTAGCATCTCTTCACTGGCTCCCAGTTCGCTTACGCATTGATTTTAAAATTCTCCTATTTGTTTTTAAATGTCTCCATGGACTCGCCCCAAAATATTTGTCTGACCTGATTCAGGTGTACACTCCCCCCCCGCTCCCTTAGGTCAACCAATCAGACACAGCTGGTCGTCTCGAAGACCAGGAGAAAACGGAGAGGTGACCGAGCCTTCTCAGTCTTCGGACCAAAAATCTGGAACGAATTGCCCCTGTACCTCAGACAGATAAACTCACTCAGTATTTTTAAATCTGCTCTTAAAACATATTTTTTCACTTTGGCTTTTAACTGAGTTGGGATCCGGACCTATTTTATGTGTTTTATGCTTTATATTTTTATGTGCTTTTATTAATTTTTGTATTGTTCAGCACTTTGGTGAACCTTGTTCTGTTTAAAGTGCTTTATAAATAAAGTTGAGTTGAGTTGAGTTGAGTTGAGAAGGGCGGCAGTGGCTCAGGCGGTTGATTGAAGGTCGGTGGTTCGATCCCCGCTCCTCCAACTGCTGTTGTGTCCTTCAGAATCTGCTGGAATTACGTTAATCGCATAAACGGGTGACGGGTTAGCGGTAGAGGTAGTCGAGAGAACGTAAAGGCTCATCTTTAACTCCGACTCTCAGTCTGTCACAAACGTGTTTTATGCTGAAAACAGGTATTTTCCTCAGCAGAGTAAACAGACGAGACAGAGCAACCGATGAGCAGCAGCTAAGGACGATGAAGGACAGATGGATGGAAATGTGTTGACAGGTTCTACAAGTGGAAGATGGAAGGAGAACCTTGAAGGTCTGATGAATGAGGAGCATGTTAGAGAACACAGAGAAGAGGAGGCTGCTGTGGAGCAGAAAACAGCAAAGATCAGTAAAGATGAAGTGAGGAAGACGCTGACGAGGAGGAAGAGTGGAAAGATGGTTGGTCCTGCAACCATACCTGTGGAGGAACGGAAGAGTTTTTAGGAGACGAGACAGAAGAGTTTCTGAATGGACTAGAGGAGCTGTGGTTTGGAGGAGGAAGTGTGGAGCGACAGAGAAGAAGGTTGGAGATGTTAGACATGGATGGGAGCTGGAAGGCAGTGACGGGAATTTACTTGTAAAAAGGAATGCAGTAAGTAACTCAGTTACTGCATCTTTAAAGTAAATAGTTACTCAGCAAAATAACTCAACTTACTTTGCCAGTTAAAATACAACAATAAGTGTTGTATTTTTCCTCAAACATAACTTAAGTACAATTATTGATTAAAATGGTCATTTTTAGTATCCTGGTATTCGTAGTTCCACCAATGAAACAATGTTTAATATCACAGACAGGAAGGAAGTGTAAAAAATGTAAATCCTCAGACAGAAAAACTGTGATCAACACAGAGGTGGGCGACTGAGGACAAAGAAAACGGGACCCAGCAAAGCAGCAATAGGAGAGTGGTTCTGGTTAAAAGTGGGTTTTGCACGGCTAGACAACGGCCACTTCCTTCACAGCGTAGCTTCTTCCTCTTTAAACTACGTCAGCCTCTCCTGTCAATCAGCTGATCCACTCCAGCTGTCCTCCCTCTCAGCCCTTCGAGAGACAACAGAGAAAACAGGAAGAACTAGAAGGTCGATGCATCACATAAACTGAACGTAAAGGTTTTCAGCGTTATCCTGATTTATGTTTAAGTCAATAAAATACTTTCAATCACAGTCAGAGGGAAAATGGAAATCAACAAGAATACTTCAGTGCAGGCTGACCCTGGGTTGTCCCGGCCTGCCCCTGGGGGTGGGGACAGGTGGGGGCTCAGGACTGTTGGGTGGTGGCGTGCCTCCCACCTGGGCGCCAGCGTAGGTCAAGCGGTCGGGGCATTGGGTTTAGGCCTGGAGCGCCCTGGGGTGGAGCAGGTCCCTAGCCTGGCGGGGGCTCTGGCTCTACAGCTCTCTGCTCCTCCTCCTCCTCGGCTGGGGGGCTGCTGGGTCTTGGCCTCTGTCTCTGTGGTGGGGGTCTGGTTGCTCCCGGGTCTTTGTTTGGCGGGGGGGCTCTCTGGGTCCTGGATCAGCCGGGTTGCTGCCAGTCTGCCCCTGGCTCTGGGGTGGGGGGGCCGGGCCTCTGGCCTTTACTGGAGCATTCAGTATGATGAAGAAGCACACATTCATCAAACTCACCTGCTTATTCACTTTAGCACAAATACGGGGGGCATGGGTGTTGTTTTTACACCCCGCCAATAATGTTAGTAAAGCAGATCTAGTGTGCAGAAGTCTGTGAGATAAGTCTTCCATCATGAATGTTTGAATAGACGTCCACATAGTTGTGTGCAGATTATTTGTTGATGTGTGAACTAAGTCATGAAATTTACTTATGAGATCGACTGCCCCCCCCTCCATCTCCCCCACTCTAACCCCTTATCCCTATCTCTAACATCCCTCTCTCTCTTTCCCTCTTCTTTTCTTCCATCCGGTCCAACAAGGAATGCGTTCAAATATAATTATTATAAATAAAGCTTAGCCTCAATTACAAAAGGGGTTTATACAAATATACCACTATAATATACTCTGTTTGTCTGAAGATCCATGAACATCTATTGTAACAGTAGAATCTGTCCAACACAAGAGGCCTTCAGCTCTGATCTGCTGGCTCAATAAACGGGATGTGTGACCGCATCAAAATACCCCTCTGAGGTTGTTTCTCATGTGGAATTAACCTAATAACACACTTAAAAGATGCAGGCCCTGTAGCCCTTGTTCTATCCTAGGCACTTTAACATTGGGAGTTGGGTCATCTAGACCCCTTTGTCATGGTAGGGAGAACACGTCAATGCAAGGGGGGGGTCATCAAGGGTTAAAGACCAACTCTGATGAAAACTGTGTTTGTAGAGGATGTTTCATGTTCTCGTGCCAACAGTTCCACCCCACAAAGTTGAATTTCTACTGAAATCCTGCCGCTCTGCAGAAACTATGTCCTAAATGACACAGGTTTTTGGATTTTGGCTAAAAACAGCATCATCATCATCATTACATGACGACTGGAAACGCTTTGAAAACAGATCAGAAGACGATCCGAGTTATGTTGGAGTCGTTTTCTAACTTGAGATCCAATGCTTCCTTAGAAATGTTGAAGCCTTTGTTTAATTTTTGAGAAAACATTTGTGTAGAAAAGAAACTTTAAAAATGAATGGCTGAGGTCCAGCAGGAAAAGTGCCCCCCCTCGTTCCTGCAGATCTCGTGCAGGTCTCCTGACCTTGATGAGAAAGTGGAATAAAACCGGACGGCTTCAACTTCCAATCAATGAAGTCCTGCTCAGATGTCTTAACTTCATCAAATCACTTTCTATTGTGTGACTTTGAGATCTGCACATGTGGATAATTACACTCAGCAGAGCGCCTCTTATACCCCTCATTTCTGTCCCACCCCCTCCCAGAGCAATCACACTCCATCTTCAGAGTCATTGTGTCATAATCACAGCCATTCAGACTTTGTTAAAGAGCAAACTTGTGCTGTCTTGTTGTCTTCAGAGATACTGTCTAGTGTGTGCACGTGAGTGTGCGCTTGTGTTCAGCAGCCTCTGCAGACGCTTCACCTGGAAGACTCGTTAACCTGCTCCTGCCTCATGGGTCGAACGAGCCCCCGCCCCCCCCGCTGATGAGGCCGTGCGTGATGCTGCGAGCGTGTGCTGATGAACAATCTACGAGAATACACACGTGTGAAGATACTTTAGGATGAATGCGGCAAACACGTTTGCGTCCATTATATCTAAAAAATGTGTTTTACATATAGAGAATGTTGATATAAGTGCTTCACATGTGGACTCTAGTATTCATAGACACATTTCTACGTGAAATGATTTCTATTCAACCAGCAAAGTTAGGTTTGACTTCAGATGACATGGACGCCTCCAAACGTTATGCCATCATATTTTTCAAAAAATATTCCTTTGTTCAGAATAGCTCCTACCCTTCAAAAACGATCAAAGTCAACAGGAAAATGCCATTTCAAAGAGAACCGTCCTAATCACATGGATTTAACGGGAACAGGCACTTCAATCCACATGTAGGAGTTGCTTTGTGTACCGTCACTGCGCAGTCTCACCAAACATGAGGTGTCAGACGGACGTGCAGTTTCAGCCTATATTGCATCTGTATGTAAAGTATAAACTTTGAATTTCAGCTCAACGTTTGAACGTCAGATTGTCATTTTTATTAAAGGTCTAAAAATGCAATTATAGCGTCTCTGACTGATCCCTGAAGGAGCTCAAGCCGCTACACCTCCGCCTTGAGGAAGCACCGAGCACAGAGATGATACTCTGTTTGAATGGTTGTAAAGTGTAGTTCTCTGTTTGTCTGTCTTCTTTTATGGACCCCATCCCAGTCGGAAAGCAAGTGTGAAATATGTAGCGTCTGTCTGTCAAAAGGCAGTTCTGGACGTCGACACACTGCGCCCCTCTAACCTACTGTTTGACGGCTAAGGACTTTCCAGGAAAAAACGGCGTGGCTGATGGCGTCTGTTTTCCCAGCGCTCTTTTTACAGGTGACACGTGTGATTTGACATGGACAGTCAGGGTGAACCAACTCACTGCAGCTCTCTGAATGGATTAAGAAGCTGAGTTGTGCACTAGAGATCATGTGGAAAACTGCATCAAGCTAGCTATGGACGCTTGGAATTAGCATAGCAGCCCAGCTGACTCCATCCTGCAGAAGTGAGGAATTCAAAAAGCATCATAATTGGCCTGAACTCCCAACAATCACAGCTAAGGATCCTGCAGATGAAGCCTAATGTACACTTTAGGCTGCCCGCCCCTTCCTTGTCCAAGACTTTACAGTCCCATTCAGACATTCACATTTACACACACACACACACACACACATTCACACACTGAGTAAAGAAGCCGGCGCAGTGATACAAAACATTTAAGCTAGCTGACCGGAACTTCTTTCTTCACCGTGCGGTTATCCTGTGGTGTATCACTTTTTAATGTACACCCAGCAGCCAATCAGAATCAAGTATTCACCCGGACCATGGTATAATACTTAATTATTGGTAATGACAAAATGAATGAAACACAATAAAAGTTTAGTGACCAAAGCCACATTTTATTGAAAAGTAAACTAAATATTAATTGTTTTTTTAATGAAACATAAAGAACTGATCAAACTTACGTCTATCAACTCATCTTTAACTTTTCAGCATAAATATAATATTGGTCATTATGTGTTGAATGCACTAAACTGCTGCTTAAATATAAAGTTCAACTCTAAGTTATTTTTATCTAAAGGGAAAAAATTGCTTGCTTTATTTCTAAACAACTTTCTGGTTCTGATTACTGACAAATATTGTGACTTTTATTGCAACTCTTAAGAAAAGTCTATGCAATTTCAGGTTTTTGTGCTGCAGAAATCATTTGGAGCGACTGCGAGAAGAGAGGAAAAGGCACAGAGCACAGAAAGTAAAGGCAAAGAAGACAGAATGTAACTGAATGAAGACAAAGATGCATGCTTCTATGAGGAAGGATGCTTCCTGTCTGCAGAGACGAGTGCCGACTGTCACAGTCATTATTTTTAGTGCTCACTGCTCCTCGTTTTCTTTTGTTGTCTACCTGAGCAGGTCTCTCACTCGCCATCATCTTCCGCTCTCATTTACCCAGCATCCTGCGGTGCAGACGAGTATCTCAAATTGCCTTTGTCCATTACGGGCCAGCAGCGGCGTGTGTGCACGTGTGTGCGTGTGCACGTGTGCGGGGAGTCTGCAGCAGCTGGGCGGTGGGTTGAGATTGCTGTAATCATGGAGAGCTACCTGTTCATTAAACACACAGTGGGAACGCTGCTGACAGCGTTTAGGAACCAATTAAAGCAGAACACGCCATTAACGTTTGCAGCACCGGACCAGTGCGTGCACGTGTGAGCTGGATACAAGCGTGCACGTGCCCCAGCACACAGCACCTCAACGGGAGTGCTGTGTCTGAGCAGAAATAGTAGAACCTGAGAAACACGTTAAAGTTGGTGTCAGTAATGTGTTTCCCATCTTCTGTCCTCTTTGAATCATTTCAGACTTTTCCTTTTTCCCTCTCAGATTCCTTCCCTTCTGCTCCAATGATCTTCAGTCATTTCCTTTTCCTTTTCCCCTTCGTCTGTTCTCTCTTCTTTTCTAAAGTTCTTGTTTTGCTCCTCTCCTCCTTCCCGGTATGTTGGTTGGTTTACTTGTTGCCTGGGTTTCCTCCTCTCCCTCCATCCCTCCTTTCCACCCCCCCAGTCTTTTTTTCTCCTCTCCCCTCCATCTGGCGGTCCTTGTCTGTCCCGGGGCAAAAACCGGGCAGATCGTCTCGTCTGCGGCTGATGAAGATGTGAGACGACAAGCCACACCCCCTTGTTTCTTTTTAGTGCCCCCCCCACACACACACATGTGTTGAGTAGAAACAGAGGTGTTTCTGTGTACATTTACAGCTGGGTGGCCCACCCTAATGTAGACATTTGCCCCCCCCCCCCAGTTCTCCATGGATGTAAACAGGTGAATCTCTGTCCACTGCAGAGACCATGAGGAAGAAGACACAGGTGGGTGGTAGGGGGGGCAACATTTTTAATCCTATTTTAAGTAAAAAATGATAAAAAAAATAATCTTAAAAAGGACTTTAGAAAAAAATCCTGATGTGTAAGGAGTTCATAGAAATGGAGGGAAAGTCCAGCGAAGTCTGTGATGTCATGAAGGATCCAACATGGCCGCCAAAACATAAGCAAGTACAAAAAAACGCGGAGGATGAAACGACGCAGGTCTTGAGTTAAAACAGACTGTGATAAAATCCTGCTGGACGATGAGACGGTTGTATTGGACTGATGATTGTTAAAAATCTGTTGACGACTGAAACTATGTTTAAAATAGAAAAACAATATAAAGAAAAACGGATGATAAACATCAAATGTAGACCAAAGAGATTTTTTTTTCTACTGTTTTATTATTAATTAATTGACCCTCTTTTCTTCTCTAGCATCACAAGTCTCTGAGCACCAGCATTTGCTTACATGACCATCATCATCATCACTAAGTTCTTTTGCTCCTGACTGAAGGACTCCATGAGCCAGAGATGTGTCACGGTGAAAAGACGGGGGGCTCTGGGAGTCGATGCTCTGCAGTGGATCAGAAGAGTCGGCTCACATTGAGTGACAGCCCAATCCCAGTTTTCCTTTTGCTTTAGCTGCTTCCTGCAGTGCTCAGCCTGACCTTTGCTCAGGGCGAAACTTTGCTTCACACGGAGACCTCAATCCTTCCAGGTCTGTTGGAGGTGACGGAGGAGAGTCTGTGCCAAATCTAAAGAGAGAATCTGCTCAAAAACAGGGCAGGTAGTCACCAAGAGAAGAAAGTGGACCACTCCACCTGAGCTGAGGCATCTGACCTTTTGGACTGAGGACATTAATACTGTTGGCCTCAGTTGGGTGCATTCATTTGCACATTTTGTACATTTGTTTAACAAAAAGTTTGATCGCCTGCCGTCTGGATTTGGACCACCCTGTCTCTCCTCTGATGATCTCATGCCTGTTATCGACCCCCGCCTGCCTGACCCTGATTCAGCTGTGTGGACTTTCAGCTGAGCTCATGAACCTGCTGCATCTGGATCCAGACGTCTGCCACAATACTTTGCCTAACATAGATCCAGCTGCAGGAGTTCCTAGCCCGACGAACCCGCCGGCGTTTGCTACTGCGTTGCTGGAGCACGGTCGCCAGCTCCAACGCCAAAACAACCCGCCTGTCATAACCCCTCCGGTCGCTCAGTCATCAGCGGCCACCAGAGGCGGCGTGCCTGGAGCAGCTCTCGCTCACGCACCGGGACCGAGGATTTTTAAAAGAATCAGGCAGCGGCAGCTAATCCTAAAGATTCTGCTGTTTTCTGACCTCAACTGCCATTTTCCTGTTGAGGGATGAATAACGTGTAATCCAATCTCTTACAGTCATTCATACTCCTCCTCCCCACCACTGGACGAGCACGTCTGCTTGAAGATGATGAGGGCGGAAGGCAGTTCTCAGAGGAGTCTAAAGTTTAATTCTATGATCTGTTGTTTGTGTGTGTGTGTGTGTGTGTGGGGGGGGGTCGGACACTTCTCAGTCTCCTGAGGCAGACTGACCCCCCTGCTGTATACAGTTAGTTCCATGTCTTTTTGCCTGACACCAAATCCAGTGTCGTTTGTTGATCTGGAGCAGAAGAGATTTTAAAAACCAGCAGGGCGCTTGTCCAAATGTGACAAAGCACTGAGCTGATGATATGAGGGGGAGGCGGGAGGCGGGGCTTATCTGTTCACATTGCTGCTAAATCGCTTCAGCTTAAAAATCTGCATAAAGGAGGAGACAGTTCTGATCTAGAGACGCTGCCGAACCACGACTCCTGATCGCAGCTCCGGCAGGGAAGCGTGGACTAAAACCAGAGAAATGAATAAACATACACGCACGCACGCAAGCACACACGCACACACACACCTACACACACACACCCACATACACACACACACCCACCCACCCACACACACACACACACACACACATACAAAGGTTTAAAGGTTTGTGAATGACAAAAGCATGTCACAGTAACATTAGGAAATCCTCATGAGGGTTTAGACTGGAGTCCAATGCTCCAGAACCTTGAAGCTAAGCTGACCCAGGTTAACACTTTGTTATGTGTCCAACAATTCCAATTAACTGTAACTTTCCAGAAACATCTTCTGATTGCAATTCTGCAAACAGAAATGCTCATCAAACCAGCTTGCATTGATGAAAGTTCAAAGAGAAGTTGACATTTTTTACCCTACAGGAAGAAACAACGTTGCTTTTGCTGCTCCGATGGTCATTTTTTGGGAGCCTGTTCCTGCCATGATGGTGATTACCATGGCCGGCCCTCCCTATACGCGAATTACGCAGCCGCGTAGGGCCCCCGTCACCACCAGGGCCCCGAAGTGGCGACAAAAATTAAATAAAAAAGTCCCAAATCTGGCAACCCATTTCATAGAACATCCGTACCAACGTGCGCTCTGAATGTTGTGCAAAAGAAAGTTGCCTGCACTTTAATGATCCCCCCCTACAGCACACCTGAACCAATCTGGCAACCCAAATAATGACGTTACACCATTTAGCAACGATTGGTCAATATATTTGCATCTGAGCCTGGCACAGTGTGAATTTACGAGAGGAGTTTGTTTCAATAAGGTTGGGGGAAAGAAAAAACCGAGCACATTTTGTCACGCTGATCAAAGCGACAACAAGAGAACTTCATGCCACAGAAAAAGAAGAACTTCAACATCAATCAAAGGGTAAGTTTGGAAGATGTTGGGGCAGTATTTTTTCATTATCCAGTATTTCTGTGCAGCTGCACAATTTTTACGTAAGATACTAATCGATCCGAGGTGAAGTTTGCACATTACGACCCTGTTTGTTGTAATTTCCAATGGAAAACTCGAAAATAATTCTGATTCAGTTTCTTCTGCTCTCAAAAAGTATCAAAAGTATTGGAGGTTCTGCAGCGTCCACATCCCAAGATGATCCGGACATCACTGAAGATGTCATCTCAGGTCATTTTAAAAGCATGTAAAGTCATTAAAAAAAACAGTGTCTGCATAAACCCTTTTTTCATAAACAGCAGCTGAAGAGTATGGAGCTCCAAACTGTTCATAATTAAATTAATGAAATATGACCTTATGCAAATATACAATCAAACAATAAATCTCTCATAAATATATAAAAAGATCATGAAATTGTGGAAAACCTGCACACAGATTTTAAATGAGCCACTAAACCATTATTAATATTCTGCTATAGATATTTTATTAGCTTTATCATTGATTATTGTATAATAATAATTCTTGTTTTTTAGCTGCAGAAGAAACTCCTGTCACCACTTCTACTGTTGAAAGGGAAAACATTTGACTGTTTGACTTTTCACTGTTTGCTTTTATTGAAGTTATGTCTCTCATGTTCCAGAGGCTCCAAGAAAGGCGTGTATGGAAGAGGAACCGACTGGATCCAAAATTCCACCTACCGGTACCTCAAATCCAGTTGGTCCAGCTGAATGACCAACCACGCACTCTGATCCAGTAAGAATGGATTTGGTGCAAAGAGGTCCTTTTCAGACCGATAAAGACTTTGACTTTCCAAAATCCCCTCATTAAGCTGTTCTTTTCTTTATTTTGGATTGTTTTATCGTTATTTGATTTTCTATTAAGTTGCTGTTTTTAATAAGTTGGAGTTTTGGGAATGTCATTTGTTGAGTGCCTAATGTTACATTAAAAAATATATATCTATTTATATATACATGTGTTATTCATTTTTTTTCTTTGCATTTAAAATTTGTTTGGCACCACTTAATGTATATCCAACATGCAGCTAATATACTGTATTCAATTCTGCAGGAAATAATTCACAAATGTATTAATAGACAGATCTCATTTATATTACAACAACAGTTGCATTTTTTTGGTGCTGCTGACCAGTTAGAGGGCCCACAAATTAAATTTTGCTTAGGGCCCCCAGAAGACCAGGGCCGGCCCTGGTGATTACCTCCAGAAACGTCTTGGGTCACTCCTTTGGGGTGGAAGCCTGGTTTTGCACCGTTCTCCTGGCTGCAAAACACGTTTGAAGGGTAGGCAGAACCTTTGAAAGAAAACCCAGAAAGACCCACGTCAGTGATGGAAACCACCAAATGGTGGGTCGAAGCACCACGAAGCGTGTCCTTGACCATGTCCTTGCACCCACTGCCGGAGATTTCACAGAACTCCTGAACAAATTGGTGAGTATTGAGGCCACTTACAATCAAACAGTAAGTTTGTGGAGATGACAGGAAGCACGTCAGGCTGTAAATGAGACCTTTTCTTTGGTATTCTTTCTCCAGCTTCCACCCCTCTAGAGGAAAACATTGGACTCTGGTGATCAGGAGGTTTTTTCTTTTGTTCAGGTTTACAGAGTCGGACAGTTTTTCATGCATGTCATCAGTTTGAAAGCTGGGAATTGCTTTCCTGCTGTAACCTGACACACTGGTGTCTGCTGAAGCTATTCAGGGATGGACTCAGCAATCCAGGCTGGAACAGGTCCTTCTGTTCTCAGGACCCGTCTTTAAAGTGGTTCACAATAAACCCTGAGACTTTAAACAGTTCCCTAAAAATTCTATCTATCTAATCTGTGTTTTTAATTAGAACCCCCCTGAAAACTGAAAGAATCTTAGACCCACCCCCCTCCCTGTGTGATGACCTAGTTTTCACATTTGTCCATTTGGATTTCATTTCCTGTTTCGTTTGTGTTGTCATTTCATGGGGGGAGAGCTGCCAACACTGCCCTCCTCCTCCCCAGGACCCCCCCCCCCCCACCTGTTGACTTCAATTAGCCTCTTGGTGTCTTTATTGGTGGCAGCGGTGGAATCAGAGGCGGCCTCTGCCTGCATTTTGGGGAAAGCGAAAGGGAGGGGGGTTAAGTGCTTCACCTATGATCTCTGATAAGGTTAAGAGGTCGCCATTCCAGATCACCTTGATGACTTCTGACAGCATGAAAGCAACAGTCTGTGCAGGATTTCATTTCATGGAAACCCACCAAGCCCACCCCCCTACGTTTTCTCACAGATTTTCATGTAAGAGCAGAGGTCAAGTTCCTCCAATAATCTAATCTAGATTATAATCTGATCTTCTTTGCAGACGACACTGGTGGGTGGATGTCAGACGTTTGTTTGTTCACCGGGTCAATTAGCAGTACTTTTAAGGCTCTGGCTTTTTTACACGCCAGTTTTCTGAACGTCTCCATCCGAGAAAATTCTGTCATTTAAAAGAAAACATAATCCAAAAATCTATTCCAAATTAAGTCTAAATAAAAAAAGGCTTTAACAGAAAAAGAAACACTTTGTGTTGAATTTCATTCATGCAGGTTGATTCCATCCAGGTAAACACACAGCAGAGGCTGAAGCCTCTTAGAGAAGACGAGAAACGTCTTCAGGAGGAAAGGTGACGTCCAGGAAACGTCTGCTTTTTCTGCTTTATGTGTCTAAAACATGTTAAAAAGTGTCTGGTTTCTAGTAAACAGGAAAGCACAGAAAATGAAAAAGCAATGTTCAACATCCTAACAGATTCTTGGACAGACAGACGGACAGATGGGACGATGGACAGATGGATGAATTAAGCTTTCTTGTCCTGTAAACGCTGTTAGGGCCAAACACTGATCAGAATGATTGATCACTTTCACTAAAGCCAGTCAGACAGGTAAGTCTGGGTTTACCTGCATGGCGCCTAGCGAGATGTTTGGTGGAATACGTATGATGGATGGGACTGTTGAAACAGCCCTGGACTTTTTTCCAATGAAACCTTTTCTCTACAAGTTTTTCCCATGAAGACATTTTGGGCAGAGTTAAACAGAGTCGACCTTTTCATGTCCAACATGGCTGAGCCAAGAAAACAGAGAGAAATCCAAATGAATGGTTGAGAGGATCCACACAGGAGCTGAGCTCAGCCCCATGAAAATGAAGAGGGTGAGACAGGATCCACATCAGTGTGGGACTCAGGAATAAAGAGGGTGAGACAGGATCCACATCAGTGTGGGACTCAGGAATAAAGAGGGTGAGACAGGATCCACATCAGTGTGGGACTCAGGAATAAAGAGGGTGAGACAGGATCCACATCAGTGTGGGACTCAGGAATGAAGAGGGTGAGACAGACAGGCTCATCAGCAGTTGTCCTCTGTCCTGCTCCTCAGAACTCTGCATGGTCTCTGCTCCATGGTCGCTGACGGACTGGGAAGCTGTCCTCACACTAACAACACTCATGAGGTAAATCCTGCTGACGTGGTCCAGAGCACGCTTTGGGGAATGGATCATTGACTGTATCACAGACCTGGAGTGAGTGAGTGTGCCGTCACCCTTAGAAAGCGACTTGCTTCCTCCAATCAGGTGTGAGTTTGTTACAAGACTCCACCCCTTAACTGAGAGTGGGCTTGGCAGAATCAAACGCTTTGAATGTTTGATGTAAGAACACCGACTTTTACTGAGGCATCTGATTGGTCAGTGTATAACTTGATTAACATATCATGAAAAGATTAAGATTATTAAAAAAGGTGTCAGATCAAGAACAGCTATTCTGACCAATAGAATGACAGAGTTTTCTTCTGATAGACGTCTGTGGGATTTTGGCTTTGTGGAGCCAGCAGGTACTTCCTGTTTAGAATGCCAGTAACTCAGTTACTCAGTCCAGTTCCCGCATACAGTCAATCAGCCCTATGATGTCAGACACTTTATTGTATGTTCAGTGTGTGTGTTCAACATAAACCACATTTCTGACTTTGTAAGCCCCCCCCTCCAGCCCCCCCTGGGCAAACCACCAAACCTCACACTGCAGTGAAAGCAACTTGTAAATTGCTGTAAAAAAATCCTTTCTGCATCAGGAACAGATGGTTTGTGAGCATCACGTGACCATGAGAGCAGACGGCCACGGGCGGACCGGTGGATCAGGGTCTCCATGTCTGAATGAGGGTCTGGACGTGGAAACCGGGACGTGCGTTCCATCCAACTGCTGTTGCATTCTGGGAGTTGAAGGAAGGCAGCCAGAACTCCTCCCTCCTGAGACGGTCTGCGGTGTGTTTATCTGCTGACCTTCAGAGAGTAACCGCTGCTTTTCTGCCTCTTCCACGCTCAGCGCTCCTCTCAAACAGCCCCTCTTCCTGTGTGCGTGGAGCGTCCAGCCCGCTGATGTGTGTAAATGCAGAGGTTGGTGTTATTAGAGCTGAGCATTTACATTCTGGACTTCCCTATTGATTCTGTCTGCCTTTTCTGTGTTTAGATGAGGAAATAAACAACACATGTGGCTCTGATTCCACATCGTCTTTTTCCTCTTCTCTCTTCTTGAGCTGTCATTTGGTCTGTTTATGTGAAGTTTGAACAGAAAAGATCAAATAATCACATTAGTCTGACTCAAACCAGAGTTTCAGTGAAGCAGCAGTGAGGCGGCGCCTGCAGCTCTTTCCTCTCTGAGCTTTATCTCTGCATCAGAACTCACTCTTCCTGCTCTCTCCAGATTTCTCATCATAACCTGAAAACAAATCTGAAATCTCAGTGTTGCTCTCATCTGCTGAGGTCTAAATAATGACTTAAGTTAGCTCACATCTGAAAAAATCTGTCATTATCTTACTATTTCTAACATTTATCGTTTTAAATAATCTGTCCATTCTTCTCCTATTTTACTTTACAGGGAATCCTGGACTTGGAATCTTACATCTACATGGTAAATGGCGTATACTTATACTTTTTGTATACTTATACTTTTGTACCTCCTTGAAGGTCCAAAGCGCTTTACAGTCACTGTCCCATTCACACACTGAGGGAATGCTTTTCTTAAGCCTTTCAGAGCAAACATCCATATATATGATCATTCATTACCTTTGACACTAAAGACAGCATTGAATTTTTCTACCTGGAAGTAAGACAACTCGATCTCTGAGGCTCCGCCTTTCTCTCCTTGTGGGTGTCGCCCGTTTCGTGACATAATCCTCAGCAGTGCGTCTGCGTTTCACTCACGAAAAAGAAACAAAATCTGAACTTTTGCAAAGATGGAATGGAAGATTGTTCAGATAAAAGGCAGATCACTGCTAGCTCCACTGTGAAAGTGGGCGTGTCTGTTAGCCTGGGGGCGGATCTGGAAGCACATACTCTCCCTGGAAGGGGCGGTTCCTCACTTTGTGATGTCACAATGTGAGAACCTGCTCGTTTTCATGGGTTGGGAGGGGCTGGTGCTTACAAAGCAGGTTATGGAGGAAGACTCAGAAATGTGTGAATGAATCAAAATCCACTTTGGGGTTCGTTTACCGTGAGGACTGAACATTAGAAAACCCTTTCAGTCGTTCTTCTACAGACTGCTAAGTCTTGCTGGTTGAGAACAAAATTCCTTCAGTTTCAGGAGTGGGATTTGAACCCAGCAGACCGATGTGAGGGGCAGCAGTGGGGGCTGACGGCGGTCTCCACCCACGCTGAAGCACGTCAACAGCTGATGCACTGCCAGCGCTTTCCTGCTGGACACCAGAAGGAGCCGCCTCCTGATCTCCCAAAAATGTCCTGAAAACAATTCTGAGCTGACGGTTTCCTTCGTGTCTCCTTGAAGCTGCTCTGCTTCTAGCAGGTGGAACATTAGGCTCAGGCCCCGTGGGGGTCGGACAGGGGCACCCGTGGGATCGGAGGATGTTCTGCATGACTGTGGTCAGATGTTTTCTGCAGAGGGACTGCTGGACGTCCCATGCCTCCCTGATTAGACAGCAGGTTTCAAAGTCTAAACATGTGAGCAGCCTTTGTGTGCTGTTTATATTTGAGCTTGAGCGTGCATGTTTGTGCAGGCCTCACAACAACCAGGAATGACTTATTGTGTGTGTTGGGGGTGTTTTCTCCACAATGGTCTGAAGGAGGCTTAGATGAAAGGGTGCAGCTAGCATGTTTACAGCAGCCGGGCTGGAATGAGAGGCTGCGGCGCTCGGCGGCTGTAACTGGATCTGCCGTGTGGACGCATGCGGAGCACCGCGCTCCCGCTTTCATGCTGGTTGGTTCCAGGCTTTGTTATCCCAGAGTGACACCACGTATTTAGACTAGCAGTCAAATAAACCCTGTGAGAGTTCTGGGGGGTCTTTGAAGAGGAAGCAGGCTATGATGAGAAAATTCAGTCAGGTTTCAACATGCCAACACGACTCTGAGGATGCCATTGTCCTCGCCGCTGCTCTGAATGAGGCTTGGCTATGCAGAGGTCCAGATCCACAGTACTGCCCTGCTCATGAGCAAGGCTCACCTCTCTCATGTCACTTCGAAATGATCAGACGAGACAAGAAAGTGAACGTGACATCATCATCACATGTCATCTAAGAATTCTGACCTCATTCTAGACAAACATCACTGAATGGGAAGCTGAGGACACGGACTCTGGCCTGCCCTAGTCCTCCTCATCTTCCTCACCACCAGAGTCATCCTCACACCACCATTCTCTGCTGTCTGGCTACATGTTCCATCTGTGATCAACATGTGCTTCACCCTCCACTCTCATGAGTCTTTTCTGGAAAACTGTCCTCAGCACCAACGTTCCTCTTTCTCTTCTTAGAAGTCCATCTGCCCTTCACTCCTGTCCTGAACACCAAACCAACTCCATCACTGCCTCCAAGCCTCTTTCTGTCACACACGTCTGGTTTCAAAACCGGAAAGTCATCATTTCATCATTGAAATATAATTAGGAATTATGCAGATTTAATTAAATACACTAAACAGTCTATGTGCGGTGGAGAGCAAAGACTGACGCTGTCTCTTTTTATATAAAAGACAGTGGAACCCTGATGGTGTTGTATCACGCACGCACATACGCACGACAGAGCTCACACTACATACAAAAGAAAAAACGCAACGGCATTATCCGAAACACAACAAAATTACCCGCAACACCACGACATAACCGCAGCAATAGCATTAACCTCAGCACAACGGAAATTCGTTTTTTTTTCCACCGGCTGTTACGGCTGTGGCCGTATTTGGTTTTAAATTTTTAAATTTCTTATTTTTATGGAGACATTTGTTTGGTGTGTTAATTTCACTTTGGTAGCAAAAAACTTTACTTTTTTATGTTATGCCCCCCTAGGCACCCCAAGACATGGAAGGGGGCATAACACCGGCGGAAAAAAAACAATTCAGTTTCAAACTATTCGGTTCAACGGAGTTTTAGAACTCTGAGAAAAAAGTCTGAATTTTCTATGCCCTTTTTTCTTTCTTTCTTTCTCCATGGCCCTAATCCTCTTCCGTAAGCAAGTGTACGGAAAAAAACTCGTAATTTTACGAGATTAAAGTGAACGCCGCGCAGCAGCAGAGCAGACCCACTAAACTCAATGGAACAGGTCAGCTGAATGTCAGCTGACCTGTTCCAAATGTTTGGAAGCTCATTTGTTTGATTTACTGTTTATTAATGTTTTATTTACTGATGGGTGGTTTGCAGGATCTCTGCAGCCCGATGAAGACGTCGGTGTCCCTGCAGATGTCCACCTTCATCCTTTCCTCCTCCATTAAAGACCTGATCTCTACGTCTGTGTGACGCTTCCGTCTGAGGAGGAGCAGCACTTTTTGGGATTGTCAACGTTCTAATGGTAAATGGTAAATGGCGTATACTTATATAGCGCCTTTCTTCCTACAAGGACAAAGCGCTTTACAGTCACAGACACATTCACTCACACATTTACACACTGGTGGTGGCTCCGCTGCCAAACACAGGCGCCTGCCTACCACCAGAGGCAAGGTGGGGTTCAGTGTCTTGCCCAAGGACACTTCGACTCATGGGCATGCAAGGCGGGAATCGAACCTGCAATCTTACGATCATGGGTCGACCGCCCTACCGCTGCACCACGGCCGCCCCGTAATGCTAAAATAACAGACTATTTTCATTCCTCTTTATTGTTTTATGTTGAAACGGGACGTTTTATCTGCAGGAGGGGGCGTATGGAGCACTGTTTACTGCTGCATTGCTGTTTGGATGACAGGTTCATGACGTAATGTGACAGAAGAACTTCAGGTTATGTGAATGAAAAGGACAATAAAGGCAGCAGCGGTCCTCTACACCCAAACGTGTCTCTGAGCTCCTTATTTTACAGATGACACTCCGCTTTACCGACACTCAACCCCGGAAAGACGGCTCCACTGACAATAATCTGATTTTGAGTCGCCAAAAAGTTCAGAATCTCCGTTTTTAAACCTATCCGGAAATAAAGCTTCACAAAAGGCTCCACGTATTTCATCTTCTAGCTCGGCTCAGATAAACGGAACACTTTGGTATTTTTTCCTTATTAATCTAGGACTTTTTTTCTCGTGAATTTATGAGATAAAACTTGTAAATTTACAAGTATTTTTGCTCTTAAGTTTACGACTTAAAAGTTGTAATTAAAAAAAAAAAGACAAAGAGCGTTAGATGCAGATGTCACTATGTGTAGAGCTGGGTAAATCGATATTTTTAGACAAACATATATTTGTAAGAAATTACGTTATCTAGTAAGAAAACCCCCTAATTTTGTCCAAATATCACGTAGCTCTCAAGAGCACCGAATAGTTTGAAACGTACATTTCTTTTTTTCCACCGTTAGGAAAAGAAAGTCCTCATTTCCGTTGTGCTTCGGGTAATGCTATTGCTGCGGTTATGTCGTTGTGTTGCAGGTAATTTGGTTGTGCTTCAGGAAATGCCGTTGCGTTTTTCTTTTGTATGTAGTGGGAGCCCTGTCGGCCACCGTAATTCATTCATTCGCCCTGAACTGATCACCAGTTATTTGCAAAACAGACAACAATATGTGCAGTTTGGAGGAAAAAAGTCTGATCTCATGAATATTATTTGTGGACTTCCACAAGGCTCAATTCTAGGACCTAAACTTTTTATTTGATATATAAATGATATTTGTGATATTTCTAGGTTGTTACAGTTTGTTTTATTTGCTGATGATACTAACTTTTTCTGTTCTGGGGATAATTTGAAAACCTGAGCTAAAAGTATTGAAATGGAAATGATAAACTAAAACAAAGTTTATGGTGTTTGGTAAGAAAGAAAAATCAGAAGTGATTTTGTCCACAGAAACATAGAACAGGGGTCTGAATTTACATTTTTAGGGATTATGTTGGATGACAAATTAACATGGAAACCTCATATTTTATGTTAAACAGAAAGCAGCCAAGAGCCTTTTTGTCCTGAACAAATCCACATTTATTTTAAATGTCATATTATGCAGATGTTATATTGCTCTCTGGTTTTACCTTATTTGACATATTGTATTGAAGTGTGGGGAAATACATATGAAACTAATATAAGGCCCTTAATTCTATTACAGAAGAGAACTATCAGAATTATTCATAAAGCTAAATTTAGAGATCACACACATGAACTTTTCATTAAGTCAGGCTTAAAACTTAAAGATGTCATTGAATTGCAGACCTTATTAGTTATGTTTAGAGCCAGAAACAGAGATTTACCTGAAGATTTACAAAAGCTTTTGATTTTTACCACAGGAGATGAAAATCATAGATTTGATTTCAAACAACAGATTTCTGGAACAACTAAAGTTAAAGTGTTTGTCTATAGTCGGGGTAAAAATGTGGAATTCCCAGGAGAATCAGGTAAAAAGTGTCAACATATTCCATTTAAACGGATGTATAAAGCTAAACTAATTCCTTTGTACAAACTTGACTGTTGAATGGAATGTTTGGAATGTATGTATTAAATGAATGGAATGTATTTACTGTTTATTTGAACTGCATTTGGAGAAATCTGAGAACAGATGATGGTGAGAAATGTAAATATGATGAAATGTTTAAAAGGAAGCAGACAATTGGAAGAATTGTTTTCTTCTAATTGTCTGCTTCCTTCCTATCATGAAAATGTTCGATATTGTAAGAAACATGTAAACATATTGGACATCAATAATTATAATGAAAGGAGCAAATAAGTGAATGAAATGACCACTGAGGGCTTGTAAGGTAGCAGGAGAGAGTGTAAGCAAAGGGTTGATGGGAAATTAGCAAAAGGCTCACTCTGCACCAACTCAGAGGTGATGAACTCCTGCCGCTCTGCAGAAACTATGTCCTAGAAAACGACACAATCATAATAAAAAACGACTGCTTTGACAATAGACCAAAGGCGGATCAGAGCGGGACTTTAAAGCCACGCCTCAGACCCAGGGCTCTGTTAAAGAGGACACGGAAACAAAAGTGAAGCAAAGCTAATGGATTCTAAGGATTTTATTAATAGACAGAGAAACTAGTCCAAGTGATCCAAGTGAAAAAGGGTTTTCCATTAATGTCTGTGTTAAACGATGAATTGATTTTAAGATCAAAGCGCTTTAGAGAAAAATGGAAGATGAAATACTAAAATAAAAGAAACTTAGAAACTTAGTGACCAACAACAAGTTTAAAGAGAAATAATTGTTCTTTCACACAATCAAATAAAAGATTATAATGATTTAAATTGTCTTTTTTAAAAGGAAAAACTAATAAACCTCAGCATGCCATCCTTTTTCTCCAGTTTGAACATAAATAGAAGTAATTTTTGTGTCAAATCTACTAAACTGCTGCTTTTATGTAATTCTCAACTTGAACAGTTGATTTTGACTGAAGGGAAAAAACGGATTTCTTAATTTTTACACAAATTCACTGTTTAATAAGGAATCTGCTGCATTTCTTGTTGGATTACATAAGATTACACTATTTATAAAAACTGTTGCTTTAAAATCTGTATGTCCTTCTGCAGAAAATTATTATTAAATAATGTTGAACATTTTAATGCAAAAATGAAAAAAGTTCACAATTTCAGATGTTTGTGCAGCAACAAACAAAACATCCAAAGATTCTGATTTCAAGGACTTGACCAGAATGATTGATATGAAATGAGGAATTAGCAAACAGCAAAGTCTCAGATGTGGCGAGACATCCCAGAATAAACAGCTTTAGTCCAAAAACATCCTGATCCAGATGAGAGAAAAGGATTTTTGCTGCTACAATCTATTGGAGAAGAGGATTAACTGCTAGTTCATGACGACATATTTGGGGAAATCGTTCTCATCAGAGCCCATAAATAACAGAGGATTTTAAAAAATGAACATCTCTTCAGGAACTTTAGGAACCAGTGAAACGATGCCGTTCACTGGAAACTCCGGGTTTTCCTGTTTTCTGTGGGAAAGTGATCCAAACGGCTCTTTGAGTGGGAAAGGTTGCCGACCCCTGACTTAGACATTATCAGCTGTGAACTTGATATTTATGCATAAACTAACCTGAAGTAATTCATGTTAGATGGTTATGAATTCATTTAGGTTTAGCAACGGTGTCGTTAATGAGTAATTAGGAAAAAAGGCATATTTATTTTTATTTATTCCTTCTTCTGTTGGTAAAGCCTGTGAATGAAAAAGGAAAAAAAAAGTATTTTGTCCTTTTATTTGCTATTTTTTTAACTTTTAAAATTCTTAAAAGTCTAAAATATCAAATATTTTCTTCTCTTGGGCTCCTGGAATTCTACATTTCGCCAGGCTGTGCAGTCTTTCCACTTTTACCAGAGCGTTGGGCTTTTGCATTCCAGGCAGTTTCCACGGAGCAAAAGGCAGAAGACGTGTGCGAGGTTCCCTCAGTGACCAACAGGGGGCAGTGGAGGTCTGAAAAAGCCTGTCAGCAGGAGTTTGGGTCAAACTTCAGGCATAAACACTCAGAGAGCTGAGAGCTTCAAGAGGCTGAAGAGGACTGAGAAGTGTCTGTCAACGAGTCTGCAGAAACCCGCTGAACAGCCCGCAACTGCTGTGTGTTACTGTGTGTGTTTTTGTGTGTTGAACGTTTCTTTGTTTGTGAATGGTCTTTTGCACATGGATGACACGCATCCGTGTAGCAGAGATCAGCCGTGTGAAGCAGCTGAGGATCCTGGTTAACTCCACTGACTTCTATCCATCTTTCATTTCTTATGAATGTTTCAATTATAATTAATAAAACAGCTAATATATGAGAGACACTTCTATTGGTCTTTTGCATTTTAAATGAGTATAAATTAAATAATAGTCGTTAATGCATTCTTTTTGAATGCAGCATTTTATCATTGATGCTTTTCATTAATTCATGCAGATTCCAAGACGTCTGCATGCATTTTGCATACATTTTAATAGTTAGAGCATTATTGACAGCATTAACGGTTCTTGAAAACGGTTCCGATTATACACCAGCTATGGAAATGATCGTCTCCACGCCAGAGAAAACAGAGCCATGCACCAAAGCTCTTTAGTTACAAAAACACATCTCAGTCCAGTTTGATCTAAAGTCCTCAGAAACTCTTCAAAGTGTTGCTGAGGACTACAGGCAGTGGGAATCACTGCACATATTACGGATCTATTTCAGATCTACCAGGAGTCTGAGTCTCTATTGGTTTTTAGATTTCTACTTTTTCTTTTCCATGCAGAGCTGGGCGCTCACTGCCGTTCCAAAAACCATTCCAAATTGGGTTAACTCTTATTTCTTGGTTGCTGCTGTCATTGTTGATACGTTGGGCACTGAGTTAGAGCTGAGCTGCAGTTTATTTCCAAACACCTACATTTCAGCGATTTCATGAACTTGTTTTATCGGTTTTATGGGGTTTTATTTAACTTTGAAAGAATAACGTTACTCATATATCATGGACCTTCACTGCTCACTAATGTATAAGAAAACAAATGAAAATTTTGAGGTGAATGAAGTTTCAAAGGATCTTATCAGGTCAGGATGTAGCGTGAGAATCAGAAATCAAGCAGATTCCCCATAAACAAGACCCCCATAAAATCTCCATAAAATAGCTCCTCATCTGTATCGTTTCAACGGCCTGAAAACAATAATGCTGTAAAACGCTTTCCTCTTTACTGGAGTTGTAAAAACGTACCTGCTGATGGTGTATTTCGTGTTATTGGTAATGCGACTTTATAGAGGACTGTCATATGAAAGCCATCAATAGGACCAGGCGAGAGTTCACATGAGTGAGCGCATGCACGTCACGCAGGATTGATGGGGGCCTCGGAGAACAGACCTGTGTTTGGAAGCAGAACCAATACGTCGGTGTTGCCCTGCTGGCTGCTTAACCTGCAGCAATTAGCAGACAGGAAAAGGTCTGGTCAGGGAAAATGTAATCACGAAATTAGCCGTGTGATACATCAAGCCAACATATGTCTGTGAAGTCTGCGTTATGGATGCAGCATTTGTTCATATCAGCGCTGGTGATGGCAGATAATTGGCCATACTAATCCAGTAATACTTGCAAATAGATAAATTACATTTGAGCAGCGTTGATTAAGGTACAGATTTGAACATTAGGACCCACGTGCACAGCCATGCATGCAAATGGCAGTTTTATGCATGCTCACACACACACTTTTGCCCGTCGGTGTCACACCAGCAGGGGTCAAAGACTGGTTAAACACTACATTGACAAGTGACGCCACTCATAAAACTGTGCTGTCATTAACTGCAGCATCGTTTGCCAATACATCACACTCTCTGTCATAAAAATGTGGAAAACACATCACTGCGGTGGTTGTTATGCACTTTAAACCTTGACCTGCCTATAAAAATGGAGGAAATTGCAAGAATAGTATCAGCCTGGTAATTTTTTACGAGTTTTTTCTTTTATCAGCCCCAACAAATAAAATTCAAAACCCATCCTTTGCTGACCCAACGTTGTTTTCAAAGCATGTTAAGTCCATCGTAAAATCACTCATAAATTTACCGATTCGTGCACAAATGTCAGGCTGCATCCTTATCGTCCAATAGGAAACTTTTCAGCACAACATTCAAATCCAACTGATGGAGGTCATAGAAGCTGAATCTTCACTGAGAGAAACCAAACCAAACAAATGCAACCGACAGAAGCCTGAGAAATGATCTCAATGAGCAACGGGAGAAGGAGAACCAAACTGTCCAAAGCAAAACCAAATGAAAGAGCCCCCCCACTGTCTGCTAGTGGATCATGACAGCTGGATCTGGGATGCTGCAGTAACTGTCAACCTTTTCCTGCTTCCCAGAGCAGAGGGATGCTGGCTTTGAACACTGGTGGGAAATGACCCGTTCACTGATCTAAAAACATTTCCATCTCCAGGATTTCAGCTCTGTGTTCATCCAAACATCCTGATAAAACACTGAGAAGTTAGGAAAATGAAAGATAATAAAACACTTTTTCTTTCTGTTTATTTGATTCTATTAAAGACACTTTGATAAGAATGACAGTACCGCGATTTAGCCTCAGCTTCAGCTCTGTTTTAGGAAAAGTCCCGCCCCTTTAACTGTCTCCGCCAATCATTCTTGGAGGCTTAATCACACGTCATCAGTCTGACCAATCAGACGTGGTTAAAGTCTTCACTTCCTTGTTCAGATTCTGCACAAAGTCTCTCAGTTCCAACAGAAATACCAGCTAAAGCTCGTCTTTAGCGGTGTAGCTTTCCACAGAATCCGGTGTCAGACCGTGGAACAAGAGAACAAAACAATGAAGCTCAGAGAAGAGAGTCTGTCTCCCATCAATACATCTCCCATGATGCATTGGGTTGGGACAGCATCTCTGTGCTACTATGAGTCTTCCCTGTTAAACGTCTTAAACCACAACGAACACACATCCAACAGTTTTTCAATCTTCTTGATGAAATCAGAGGTCAGAGGTCAACAGTTTAGTTCTCCTTCCAGGTTTGTGTTTCTTAACAGCCAAACATCCCAGAGTTTGGTCCAAGTCATCTTTCTACCTGAAACACTTTTCTAATAACGTCTGGATTATTTTACATGTTAAACTTAAGAAGAAGCAATAACAACATTTAAGAAACAGGATGAAGGTGAAACAGACACAATTAAACTAAATTGAAACAATTGAATCATCTAAAAAGAAATAAAACATTTTTGTTAAAGTTTTCAAAGACTTCATCTTCGATTAAGACAAAAGAAAAACGAATAAAACTTTAACATCTTCACTTTTTCTGTAGCTACAGAAAACATTAAAATAATGTTAGTTTTTTTGTGTACATTTTATCAAACATATTGTGATCATATAATTGTTTAAAAAATTACAGTTTCCTTTGCACCAACATTGAAATAAATATAATAAATAAATAAATCACTATTTAGAAAGAATAGATTTGTTTTTTGTGAGGTTACATAAAGTTACATGTTAATAAACTGGAGGGAAAAACAACTACCAGGGTAAAATGTCAAATAATTTAGTTGAAAGTTATTACTGAAAACTAAGACAACTTTTATTACAACTTTTAGAAAAAACATTGCAGAGGGACTGTACATCAATAGAGACTATAGAGTTTCTCCTTTTTGATTTTTTGGATGCTGTTATGCTGCAAGATTTTTGTCAAGGATAAAATGTGCCTTTGCTCAAAAAAGGTTGAAAAACACTGATCTCCTCACACACTCAGTGCACAAAAAGGTGACAGTAAGGGGGATCCTTAGGATTCACATGCCTAGTCACTTCAAGTTTTCATGGTATCCTCCCATTTAAACAAATGTGAACGACAGGAAGTCATAAGACCTGCAGAAGATTGTCTCAAGGAACAGAAAGCTCCAACTTGACTACCTGTGTGATGCTGCAAAATAACAGAATTTACCTTTAATTACAGGTTTTTATTATTGATTACGTAGATATTTAGACGTACATAAATATTCCTCTGTGTGAAAACCATCTGACCATGCTTTGATGAACCCTAACAGAGTTTTAGGGTTCATCAAACCAAATCCACAATCTGTTTAAACCCTCATGGCGTGCCACATGTTGCTGTATATGCTGATGATGCTGTTACATATGTTAATACAAAAAAACAAACATCAAGCTGCAATACAACTAAAATCACTCATGAACAATGTCAGTTCATGTTTTCACAGCTACATTTAAATGTGTCTAAAACTGTGTAAAACTTTTCAAAGAGAGTGACGACTGAATCCCATCCCGACATATTGGTACGAGGTGAAAGGCTTGAAATAGTCCAAGAGTTCAAATACCTTGGAAAAATGTTAGATTCACAACTTGATTTTTAAACAGCAAATAAATAAATCTCTAAAGAAAATTAAATTCAACTTCTTAAATTTTCAAAATATTAGAAACAACTTAACCTTCAGTCAGCTAAACTGTATTTTGATGCAATGATCATGTCACAATTATCACACTGCTTGACCAGCCGGGCATCAGCCAACATAACAGCTGTAAATCCTGTCAACACAGAAACAAGCTCTGAAAGCAGGGGCGGAGCTATGGGGGGCATTGGTGGGGCACTGGGGCATCAAGCAGTGAGATAGCTGCCTCTAGCTATCTGTTCTTCACAAACATTAACAAAGTAATGTCAAACTTCGGCAGAAAAAGGAATCAAAATAAGAGCAAGGGCAACTCCTTACCTTCTCTTAATCACAACTGCAGGGAAATGATGAAGGAGCGAGACAAGCAACATAAGAAATTGTTAAAAACTGGTCTCTGTCATGGTGCCTCTGTCAGACTCCTCCCCCTCTTCAGCTTCACCTGTCGCAACCAGCTGTTCCTCCTCACCTCATCACCCTGCGGCCTCTTAAGGAGATCCTGGATCATTATTCAACGCCAGTTCGTTGTTGTTCCTACGGTGCTTAGTCTGGCCACTTCAAGTCTGCTCTCATGCCTGTCTGCTCCTCGCTAATACTTTGTTTCTGTGCTGCTTCAGGAAACCTCACCCACGAGAAGCTCACCTGGTTGCTGTCCATCATCCGCCTGCCTCACCACGCTTCGTCTCTGACTCCATCTCGGAAATCACGGTTCCTGCCATCAAGACCCTCCAGCCTCATCCTCTGGCCGTCCAAGAGTCCTGGGATTAATCCATTGCTCATAAATGCCTTTCCAGCTGTGAAAAGTATTAAAACTTTTCCCACTGAACACGCCGCTCCCGAGTCTCCTTCCGGGTTCCAGCATCTGGATCTGTCACTCTCAACAGACAGACAGAAACTCACATCCTTAAGAAATGAAGGAACTCAAAGTCTGTGAAAGGCTAAAGCTAATATTTTATGCATACTATTTCTGAAAAAGATTTTGCAACATCTTCAAAACTTACTTGGCAAAGAAAAAACAGATTCAAACAAAACTATTGAGCTTAAAAGGGAACAATCTAACGTTTACAGATCCAATTGTCCTGATTGAGGAATCAGAACACTTTCTTCCTTAAAGTCAAGGAGAAAACGAAAAAGATTTCCCCGCCTTTTCTGACTACCAGACCTATTAATCCTAAACAGCCTCGTCTTTCTCTTCAAGAAATAACAGAGTTTGACGTTTCCAACATCATTGACTCATTAAAACATTCCAAAGCCAAGAATGTCCATAGAATGGAGACACATTGTCTTAAATTTTGCAAAGATTCCTTACTCTTAACACTAACATACTTTGTTAATTTGTCAATCAATCACAAGGTTGTTCCATTGTCTTGCAAAATGGCCGCAGTCAGGCCTCTCTTTTAATTCTGGAGACATTTCAATTATAGTCAACTATCGACCAATCAGTATTCTTCCTTTTGCTTTCTAAAGTCGCCAAGAGGTGTATAGCAGAAATGATGAATGATCATTCAGAAAACCCTCCTTGTCACTTCAATGCAATTTGGTTTCCGTGAAAACTATTCCACTAAATTTGCAAACCGTCTACTTATATGTAAAGCGCTTTTCTACCTTCCTGGAAGGCCCAAAGCGCTTTACAGTCCCAGTCACACACTGGTGGCGACTCCGCTGCTGAACACTGGCGCCAACCTTCCACCAGAGGCCAGGTGGGGTTCGGTGTCACTTCCACACAAAAATTGAGGAATCTGTTCAGCTCGCAATGCAGCCAAAGAAAAGAAATACTTGAGAAATATTATACTCTGCAAATTTTCATTGAGACTCTGGCTGCAACATTTTCGAGGGAGCTGAAAGCATTTCAGAAAATTACAGAACAGTCTGATAGTAAAGAAGTACAGCAGTCACTTATTAATTGAAGCCAGGAAAAGCAAACTGAAAAGAATGGAAGGAATCAAACAGAGAAACTTGAAGAAGAGAAACTAAACCGACTAAGAAGACTGACAGAAGTTCTTGTATAAGGTGTAGAAATGAAAGCATTTTCCTAATTTGGCCTTACATAAACTACTGACCTATATCCTTGCTGGACTGCAGACAGGTACGTATTGTCTTATTTGGCCAAAGCAGACTAACTCCTAGTTCAGGATTATTTGAACGTGGCCTTGTGGAAACATGCCTCCACATCCACCAAAGCTCGCTATGAATAAGTGGGCCACACAGGCACTGCAGCACCAATCTAATGAAACACAGCCGATCAATTTATGACTGAAAATGAAAAACCTCGTGACCTTATGGCTGCCTATTTAACCTAATAAAACTAATATGAGCCCCCATATGTCATCTATTGCTGATGTGGGGTCGATGCTTGATTCAATTATCTAATGATGCAGAAAGAAACTTCCTGGATCTGTTTGGATCACAGAGCTTTGATGGTGGACTTTCCCTGACAGAACTTTACTTTCCGTGGATTTGTTCTTGTTTTCAGGATTAAGAGTCTTTCACATCTTCCTTCACGGACACAAAGAGCTCTGTAATGTCTTGGTTACGTTGGACTTTAAGCTGTTAAAGTCCTGTTTTCTCCTGAAACACAGCATGATCTTCAATAAATGTGAGCTTTAGAATGCGTTCCTAAACCCAATGTCCTCTAACATCCACTTCCTCTGCGTCTAGTCTACTGCTCACAGGCTCCACTAACATCAGTGATGGCAGGTCAAGCATCTGACCAGCTGATGGTTTCTGTGACATTGGAGTGGAAGTTACTATTTACAGATTGGAATGATTACCTCGAACATCTGCTCTGTTAGTATTTTTAATCAGTTTATTGTCTTTTAATTTCTTTTTAAATTTTAAATATATCTTACAGTCACCAACAGATGGTGTTCACATGAATGCAGTGGACGGCGTCCTTCATCACTGCCAGGGACTCAGACAGACGAAGCCCGCTGACCGCGCATTACATCATCATCTGAGGTCAAACTGTCTTTTTCTTAATGTAAACTTACAGGTGTGCCTGTCATAATTTAACCATATTTTACAGTTGAATGTATTCATGTATGGTGCTATTTTATATATATATATATATATATATATATATATATATATATATTTATATTTATATTTAGCGTGACTGATCCTTCATTTGTGTCCAATAAAAAAAAAAACTTTTTCATATTTTTCAAAACTGTAAACATTTCTAACTGCGTTGCAGTGTTCATGCATTTGTTCTGCAGCTTGAAATTCACCCTGAAGATGAAAAGACTTTTGTCCCACGATTGAGAAGAACAAAAAGTGTCATAGTGAGTTTTAAACTCTTTGTTTACTATTTTCTGTTGGCTTAAAACATTTATCAAATGTTTAATTCGCACATTGTTAGACTTTTATTGCTTTCTTTAAGTTAGTCATACAGGTATATGTTTTTATACCTTCATCTCACATACAGCATAAAGTGGAATTTATTTATTTTTCTCCATTTTGTTTTAGCGCTGCTGTTGCAGAACGTCACTCTTGATCTTTTTTGGTTTTTGTTTAAGCTCAAAGACCTGAATCTGGAGGATGCTTATCAGCTTTTTGACTCCACTTCAGAAAGTTCAGATAGTTATATTCCAGTGATGCTGACAGTGATAGCAGCTACAGACCAACAGCACGGGAAAAGCTTCATTTTCCAAATGTCAGTAATCCTTCAAGTGAAGAAATCTGCGGCTCAACATGTGACTCCAGAACATCCAGGAATATTTACACATCCAGGTATACGCCTGACGACAAGGAAGCAGAAGAAGAACCCTCTTCAAGTAAGAACAAAAGTGAAATCATCTCAACTCAACTTTATTCATGTAGCTCTTTCATACAAAAGCAGTTGACACAAAGTGCTGAACGAAAGAAATCAAAGAAACAGAAACATCAAAACACGTTAAAACACAAGATTGAATATAGGAAGATAAAAATACTAATAACACTACAATAACACTACAATAACAGAAGTCTCCTGTTGGATTAAAAGCCAGAGTGTAAAAATATGTTTTCAAATGGGTTTAAAAAAAGGACGGTGATGGAGCAAAAGTCTGTCCTTCGTCTGGATCACGGTCCCTCCAGAAGCAGCTGATCGGCTGATCTAATTGTGGTTGATTGTGGATGTGTGTTTCTGTGATTGTGAATGTGTGTTTCTGTGATTGTGAATGTGTGTTTCTGTGATTGTGGATGTGTGTTTCTGTGATTGTGGATGTGTGTTTCTGTGATTGTGAATGTGTGTTTCTGTGATTGTGAATGTGTGTTTTTGTGATTGTGGATGTGTGTTTCTGTGATTGTGGATGTGTGTTTCTGTGATTGTGGATGTGTGTTTCTGTGTTTGTGGATGTGTGTTTTTGTGATTGTGGATGTGTGTTTCTGTGATTGTGAATGTGTGTTTCTGTGATTGTGAATGTGTGTTTCTGTGATTGTGAATGTGTGTTTCTGTGATTGTGAATGTGTGTTTCTGTGATTGTGAATGTGTGTTTCTGTGATTGTGGATGTGTGTTTCTGTGATTGTGGATGTGTGTTTCTGTGATTGTGAATGTGTGTTTCTGTGATTGTGAATGTGTGTTTCTGTGATTGTGAATGTGTGTTTCTGTGATTGTGGATGTGTGTTTTTGTGATTGTGGATGTGTGTTTTTGTGATTGTGGATGTGTGTTTCTGTGATTGTGAATGTGTGTTTCTGTTATTGTGGATGTGTTTCTGTGATTGTGGATGTGTGTTTCTGTGATTGTGGATGTGTGTTTCTGTGATTGTGAATGTGTGTTTCTGTGATTGTGGATGTGTGTTTCTGTGATTGTGAATGTGTGTTTCTGTGATTGTGGATGTGTGTTTTTGTGATTGTGGATGTGTGTTTCTGTGATTGTGAATGTGTGTTTCTGTGATTGTGGATGTGTGTTTCTGTGATTGTGGATGTGTGTTTCTGTGATTGTGGATGTGTGTTTCTGTGATTGTGAATGTGTGTTTCTGTGATTGTGGATGTGTGTTTCTGTGATTGTGAATGTGTGTTTCTGTGATTGTGAATGTGTGTTTCTGTGATTGTGAATGTGTGTTTCTGTGATTGTGAATGTGTGTTTCTGTGATTGTGGATGTGTGTTTTTGTGATTGTGGATGTGTGTTTCTGTGATTGTGGATGTGTGTTTCTGTGATTGTGAATGTGTGTTTCTGTGATTGTGGATGTGTGTTTCTGTGATTGTGAATGTGTGTTTCTGTGATTGTGAATGTGTGTTTCTGTGATTGTGAATGTGTGTTTCTGTGATTGTGGATGTGTGTTTCTGTGATTGTGAATGTGTGTTTTTGTGATTGTGAATGTGTGTTTTTGTGATTGTGGATGTGTGTTTTTGTGATTGTGGATGTGTGTTTATGTGATTGTGGATGTGTGTTTCTGTGTTTGTGAATGTGTGTTTCTGTGATTGTGGATGTGTTTCTGTGATTGTGAATGTGTGTTTCTGTGATTGTGAATGTGTGTTTCTGTGATTGTGGATGTGTGTTTCTGTGATTGTGAATGTGTGTTTTTGTGATTGTGGATGTGTGTTTCTGTGATTGTGGATGTGTGTTTTTGTGATTGTGAATGTGTGTTTCTGTGATTGTGGATGTGTGTTTCTGTGATTGTGAATGTGTGTTTCTGTGATTGTGAATGTGTGTTTTTGTGATTGTGAATGTGTGTTTCTGTGATTGTGAATGTGTGTTTTTGTGATTGTGAATGTGTGTTTCTGTGATTGTGAATGTGTGTTTCTGTGATTGTGAATGTGTGTTTCTGTGATTGTGAATGTGTGTTTTTGTGATTGTGGATGTGTGTTTTTCTGTGATTGTGGATGTGTGTTTCTGTGATTGTGAATGTGTGTTTTTGTGATTGTGGATGTGTGTTTCTGTGATTGTGGATGTGTGTTTTTGTGATTGTGGATGTGTGTTTCTGTGATTGTGGATGTGTGTTTTTGTGATTGTGGATGTGTGTTTCTGTGATTGTGAATGTGTGTTTTTGTGATTGTGGATGTGTGTTTCTGTGATTGTGGATGTGTGTTTCTGTGATTGTGAATGTGTGTTTTTGTGATTGTGAATGTGTGTTTCTGTGATTGTGGATGTGTGTTTTTGTGATTGTGGATGTGTGTTTCTGTGATTGTGGATGTGTGTTTCTGTGATTGTGGATGTGTGTTTCTGTGATTGTGGATGTGTGTTTCTGTGATTGTGAATGTGTGTTTCTGTGATTGTGGATGTGTGTTTCTGTGATTGTGAATGTGTGTTTCTGTGATTGTGAATGTGTGTTTTTGTGATTGTGAATGTGTGTTTTTGTGATTGTGGATATGTGTTTCTGTGATTGTGGATGTGTGTTTCTGTGATTGTGAATGTGTGTTTCTGTGATTGTGAATGTGTGTTTTTGTGATTGTGGATGTGTGTTTCTGTGATTGTGAATGTGTGTTTTTGTGATTGTGGATGTGTGTTTCTGTGATTGTGGATGTGTGTTTTTGTGATTGTGGATGTGTGTTTTTGTGATTGTGGATGTGTGTTTCTGTGATTGTGGATGTGTGTTTTTGTGATTGTGGATGTGTGTTTCTGTGATTGTGAATGTGTGTTTTTGTGATTGTGGATGTGTGTTTCTGTGATTGTGGATGTGTGTTTCTGTGATTGTGAATGTGTGTTTTTGTGATTGTGAATGTGTGTTTCTGTGATTGTGGATGTGTGTTTTTGTGATTGTGGATGTGTGTTTCTGTGATTGTGGATGTGTGTTTCTGTGATTGTGGATGTGTGTTTCTGTGATTGTGGATGTGTGTTTCTGTGATTTTGAATGTGTGTTTCTGTGATTGTGGATGTGTGTTTCTGTGATTGTGAATGTGTGTTTCTGTGATTGTGAATGTGTGTTTTTGTGATTGTGAATGTGTGTTTTTGTGATTGTGGATGTGTGTTTCTGTGATTGTGGATGTGTGTTTCTGTGATTGTGAATGTGTGTTTTTGTGATTGTGGATGTGTGTTTTTGTGATTGTGGATGTGTGTTTATGTGATTGTGGATGTGTGTTTCTGTGTTTGTGAATGTGTGTTTCTGTGATTGTGGATGTGTGTTTCTGTGATTGTGGATGTGTGTTTCTGTGATTATGAATGTGTTTTTGTGATTGTGGATGTGTGTTTCTGTGATTGTGGATGTGTGTTTTTGTGATTGTGAATGTGTGTTTCTGTGATTGTGGATGTGTGTTTCTGTGATTGTGAATGTGTGTTTCTGTGATTGTGAATGTGTGTTTTTGTGATTGTGAATGTGTGTTTCTGTGATTGTGAATGTGTGTTTCTGTGATTGTGAATGTGTGTTTTTGTGATTGTGAATGTGTGTTTCTGTGATTGTGGATGTGTGTTTCTGTGATTGTGGATGTGTGTTTCTGTGATTGTGGATGTGTGTTTCTGTGATTGTGAATGTGTGTTTTTGTGATTGTGGATGTGTGTTTCTGTGATTGTGGATGTGTGTCTCTGTGATTGTGAATGTGTGTTTCTGTTATTGTGGATGTGTGTTTCTGTGATTGTGAATGTGTGTTTTTGTGATTGTGGATGTGTGTTTTTGTGATTGTGGATGTGTGTTTTTGTGATTGTGAATGTGTGTTTCTGTGATTGTGGATGTGTGTTTCTGTGATTGTGGATGTGTGTTTCTGTGATTGTGAATGTGTGTTTTTGTGATTGTGGATGTGTGTTTCTGTGATTGTGGATGTGTGTCTCTGTGATTGTGAATGTGTGTTTCTGTTATTGTGGATGTGTGTTTCTGTGATTGTGAATGTGTGTTTTTGTGATTGTGGATGTGTGTTTTTGTGATTGTGGATGTGTGTTTTTGTGATTGTGGATGTGTGTTTTTGTGATTGTGAATGTGTGTTTCTGTGATTGTGGATGTGTGTTTCTGTGATTGTGAATGTGTGTTTCTGTGATTGTGAATGTGTGTTTTTGTGATTGTGAATGTGTGTTTCTGTGATTGTGAATGTGTGTTTTTGTGATTGTGAATGTGTGTTTCTGTGATTGTGAATGTGTGTTTTTGTGATTGTGGATGTGTGTTTTTGTGATTGTGGATGTGTGTTTCTGTGATTGTGGATGTGTGTTTCTGTGATTGTGAATGTGTGTTTTTGTGATTGTGGATGTGTGTTTCTGTGATTGTGGATGTGTGTTTTTGTGATTGTGGATGTGTGTTTCTGTGATTGTGGATGTGTGTTTTTGTGATTGTGGATGTGTGTTTCTGTGATTGTGAATGTGTGTTTTTGTGATTGTGGATGTGTGTTTCTGTGATTGTGGATGTGTGTCTCTGTGATTGTGAATGTGTGTTTCTGTGATTGTGAATGTGTGTTTCTGTGATTGTGAATGTGTGTTTTTGTGATTGTGAATGTGTGTTTCTGTGATTGTGGATGTGTGTTTCTGTGATTGTGGATGTGTGTTTTTGTGATTGTGAATGTGTGTTTTTGTGATTGTGGATGTGTGTTTCTGTGATTGTGGATGTGTGTCTCTGTGATTGTGAATGTGTGTTTCTGTTATTGTGGATGCGTGTTTCTATGATTGTGAATGTGTGTTTTTGTGATTGTGGATGTGTGTTTTTGTGATTGTGGATGTGTGTTTTTGTGATTGTGGATGTGTGTTTCTGTGATTGTGAATGTGTGTTTTTGTGATTGTGAATGTGTGTTTCTGTGATTGTGAATGTGTGTTTCTGTGATTTTGAATGTGTGTTTTTGTGATTGTGGATGTGTGTTTTTGTGATTGTGTGTTTTTGTGATTGTGGATGTGTGTTTCTGTGATTGTGAATGTGTGTTTTTGTGATTGTGGATGTGTGTTTCTGTGATTGTGAATGTGTGTTTCTGTTATTGTGGATGTGTGTTTTTGTGATTGTGAATGTGTGTTTTTGTGATTGTGGATGTGTGTTTTTGTGATTGTGGATGTGTGTTTTTGTGATTGTGGATGTGTGTTTCTGTGATTGTGGATGTGTGTTTCTGTGATTGTGAATGTGTGTTTCTCTGATTGTGAATGTGTGTTTTTGTGATTGTGAATGTGTGTTTTTGTGATTGTGGATGTGTGTTTTTGTGTGTACGTCAGTGCAAGTTTGCGTGTTTCTGGGTGTGTGACTGTGAATTGTGTCTTTTCTGTGCATGTGATATTTTGTGTTTTGTGTATGTGTGTTTCTGTGATTGTGAATGTGTGTTTTTGTGATTGTGGATGTGTGTTTCTGTGATTGTGGATGTGTGTTTTTGTGATTGTGGATGTGTGTTTCTGTGTTTGTAAATGTGTGTTTCTCTGATTGTGAATGTGTGTTTTTGTGATTGTGAATGTGTGTTTTTGTGATTGTGGATGTGTGTTTTTGTGATTGTGGATGTGTGTTTATGTGATTGTGGATGTGTGTTTCTGTGATTGTGAATGTGTGTTTTTGTGATTGTGGATGTGTGTTTCTGTGAATGTGTGTTTTTGTGATTGTGAATGTGTGTTTCTGTGATTGTGAATGTGTGTTTTTGTGATTGTGGATGTGTGTTTCTGTGATTGTGAATGTGTGTTTCTGTTATTGTGGATGTGTGTTTCTGTGATTGTGGATGTGTGTTTTTGTGATTGTGAATGTGTGTTTTTGTGATTGTGGATGTGTGTTTTTGTGATTGTGGATGTGTGTTTCTGTGATTGTGGATGTGTGTTTCTGTGATTGTGAATGTGTGTTTCTCTGATTGTGAATGTGTGTTTTTGTGATTGTGAATGTGTGTTTTTGTGATTGTGGATGTGTGTTTTTGTGATTGTGGATGTGTGTTTATGTGTGTACGTCAGTGCAAGTTTGCGTGTTTCTGGGTGTGTGACTGTGAATTGTGTCTTTTCTGTGCATGTGATATTTTGTGTTTTGTGTATGTGTGTTTCTGTGATTGTGAATGTGTGTTTTTGTGATTGTGGATGTGTGTTTCTGTGATTGTGGATGTGTGTTTTTGTGATTGTGGATGTGTGTTTCTGTGTTTGTGAATGTGTGTTTCTCTGATTGTGAATGTGTGTTTTTGTGATTGTGAATGTGTGTTTCTGTGTTTGTGAATGTGTGTTTCTGTTATTGTGGATGTGTGTTTCTATGATTGTGAATGTGTGTTTTTGTGATTGTGGATGTGTGTTTTTGTGATTGTGGATGTGTGTTTTTGTGATTGTGGATGTGTGTTTTTGTGATTGTGAATGTGTGTTTCTGTGATTGTGGATGTGTGTTTCTGTGATTGTGAATGTGTGTTTCTGTGATTGTGAATGTGTGTTTTTGTGATTGTGAATGTGTGTTTCTGTGATTGTGAATGTGTGTTTTTGTGATTGTGAATGTGTGTTTCTGTGATTGTGAATGTGTGTTTTTGTGATTGTGGATGTGTGTTTTTGTGATTGTGGATGTGTGTTTCTGTGATTGTGGATGTGTGTTTCTGTGATTGTGAATGTGTGTTTTTGTGATTGTGGATGTGTGTTTCTGTGATTGTGGATGTGTGTTTTTGTGATTGTGGATGTGTGTTTCTGTGATTGTGGATGTGTGTTTTTGTGATTGTGGATGTGTGTTTCTGTGATTGTGAATGTGTGTTTTTGTGATTGTGGATGTGTGTTTCTGTGATTGTGGATGTGTGTCTCTGTGATTGTGAATGTGTGTTTCTGTGATTGTGAATGTGTGTTTCTGTGATTGTGAATGTGTGTTTTTGTGATTGTGAATGTGTGTTTCTGTGATTGTGGATGTGTGTTTCTGTGATTGTGGATGTGTGTTTCTGTGATTGTGGATGTGTGTTTTTGTGATTGTGAATGTGTGTTTTTGTGATTGTGGATGTGTGTTTCTGTGATTGTGGATGTGTGTCTCTGTGATTGTGAATGTGTGTTTCTGTTATTGTGGATGTGTGTTTCTATGATTGTGAATGTGTGTTTTTGTGATTGTGGATGTGTGTTTTTGTGATTGTGGATGTGTGTTTTTGTGATTGTGGATGTGTGTTTCTGTGATTGTGAATGTGTGTTTTTGTGATTGTGAATGTGTGTTTCTGTGATTGTGAATGTGTGTTTCTGTGATTTTGAATGTGTGTTTTTGTGATTGTGGATGTGTGTTTTTGTGATTGTGTGTTTTTGTGATTTTGGATGTGTGTTTCTGTGAATGTGTGTTTTTGTGATTGTGAATGTGTGTTTCTGTGATTGTGAATGTGTGTTTTTGTGATTGTGGATGTGTGTTTCTGTGATTGTGAATGTGTGTTTCTGTTATTGTGGATGTGTGTTTTTGTGATTGTGAATGTGTGTTTTTGTGATTGTGGATGTGTGTTTTTGTGATTGTGGATGTGTGTTTTTGTGATTGTGGATGTGTGTTTCTGTGATTGTGGATGTGTGTTTCTGTGATTGTGGATGTGTGTTTCTGTGATTGTGAATGTGTGTTTCTCTGATTGTGAATGTGTGTTTTTGTGATTGTGAATGTGTGTTTTTGTGATTGTGGATGTGTGTTTTTGTGTGTACGTCAGTGCAAGTTTGCGTGTTTCTGGGTGTGTGACTGTGAATTGTGTCTTTTCTGTGCATGTGATATTTTGTGTTTTGTGTATGTGTGTTTCTGTGATTGTGAATGTGTGTTTTTGTGATTGTGGATGTGTGTTTTTGTGATTGTGGATGTGTGTTTTTGTGATTGTGGATGTGTGTTTCTGTGTTTGTGAATGTGTGTTTCTCTGATTGTGAATGTGTGTTTTTGTCATTGTGAATGTGTGTTTTTGTGATTGTGGATGTGTGTTTTTGTGATTGTGGATGTGTGTTTATGTGATTGTGGATGTGTGTTTCTGTGATTGTGAATGTGTGTTTTTGTGATTGTGGATGTGTGTTTCTGTGAATGTGTGTTTTTGTGATTGTGAATGTGTGTTTCTGTGATTGTGAATGTGTGTTTTTGTGATTGTGGATGTGTGTTTCTGTGATTGTGAATGTGTGTTTCTGTTATTGTGGATGTGTGTTTTTGTGATTGTGGATGTGTGTTTCTGTGATTGTGGATGTGTGTTTCTGTGATTGTGAATGTGTGTTTCTCTGATTGTGAATGTGTGTTTTTGTGATTGTGAATGTGTGTTTTTGTGATTGTGGATGTGTGTTTTTGTGATTGTGGATGTGTGTTTATGTGTGTACGTCAGTGCAAGTTTGCGTGTTTCTGGGTGTGTGACTGTGAATTGTGTCTTTTCTGTGCATGTGATATTTTGTGTTTTGTGTATGTGTGTTTCTGTGATTGTGAATGTGTGTTTTTGTGATTGTGGATGTGTGTTTCTGTGATTGTGGATGTGTGTTTTTGTGATTGTGGATGTGTATTTCTGTGTTTGTGAATGTGTGTTTCTCTGATTGTGAATGTGTGTTTTTGTGATTGTGAATGTGTGTTTCTGTGTTTGTGAATGTGTGTTTCTCTGATTGTGAATGTGTGTTTTTGTGATTGTGAATGTGTGTTTTTGTGATTGTGGATGTGTGTTTTTGTGATTGTGGATGTGTGTTTATGTGATTGTGGATGTGTGTTTCTGTGTTTGTGAATGTGTGTTTCTCTGATTGTGAATGTGTGTTTTTGTGATTGTGAATGTGTGTTTTTGTGATTGTGGATGTGTGTTTTTGTGATTGTGGATGTGTGTTTATGTGATTGTGGATGTGTGTTTCTGTGATTGTGAATGTGTGTTTTTGTGATTGTGGATGTGTGTTTTTGTGATTGTGGATGTGTGTTTCTGTGTTTGTGAATGTGTGTTTCTCTGATTGTGAATGTGTGTTTTTGTGATTGTGAATGTGTGTTTTTGTGATTGTGGATGTGTGTTTTTGTGATTGTGGATGTGTGTTTCTGTGATTGTGGATGTGTGTTTCTGTGATTGTGGATGTGTGTTTATGTGATTGTGGATGTGTGTTTCTGTTTTTGTGAATGTGTGTTTCTCTGATTGTGAATGTGTGTTTTTGTGATTGTGAATGTGTGTTTTTGTGATTGTGGATGTGTGTTTTTGTGATTGTGAATGTGTGTTTTTGTGATTGTGAATGTGTGTTTTTGTGATTGTGGATGTGTGTTTTTGTGATTGTGGATGTGTGTTTCTGTGATTGTGGATGTGTGTTTATGTGATTGTGGATGTGTGTTTCTGTGTTTGTGAATGTGTGTTTCTCTGATTGTGAATGTGTGTTTTTGTGATTGTGGATGTGTGTTTCTGTGATTGTGAATGTGTGTTTCTCTGATTGTGAATGTGTGTTTTTGTGATTGTGAATGTGTGTTTTTGTGATTGTGGATGTGTGTTTTTGTGTGTACGTCAGTGCAAGTTTGCGTGTTTCTGGGTGTGTGACTGTGAATTGTGTCTTTTCTGTGCATGTGATATTTTGTGTTTTGTGTATGTGTGTTTCTGTGATTGTGAATGTGTGTTTTTGTGATTGTGGATGTGTGTTTTTGTGATTGTGGATGTGTGTTTTTGTGATTGTGGATGTGTGTTTCTGTGTTTGTGAATGTGTGTTTCTCTGATTGTGAATGTGTGTTTTTGTGATTGTGAATGTGTGTTTTTGTGATTGTGGATGTGTGTTTTTGTGATTGTGGATGTGTGTTTATGTGATTGTGGATGTGTGTTTCTGTGATTGTGAATGTGTGTTTTTGTGATTGTGGATGTGTGTTTCTGTGAATGTGTGTTTTTGTGATTGTGAATGTGTGTTTCTGTGATTGTGAATGTGTGTTTTTGTGATTGTGGATGTGTGTTTCTGTGATTGTGAATGTGTGTTTCTGTTATTGTGGATGTGTGTTTTTGTGATTGTGGATGTGTGTTTCTGTGATTGTGGATGTGTGTTTCTGTGATTGTGAATGTGTGTTTCTCTGATTGTGAATGTGTGTTTTTGTGATTGTGAATGTGTGTTTTTGTGATTGTGGATGTGTGTTTTTGTGATTGTGGATGTGTGTTTATGTGTGTACGTCAGTGCAAGTTTGCGTGTTTCTGGGTGTGTGACTGTGAATTGTGTCTTTTCTGTGCATGTGATATTTTGTGTTTTGTGTATGTGTGTTTCTGTGATTGTGAATGTGTGTTTTTGTGATTGTGGATGTGTGTTTCTGTGATTGTGGATGTGTGTTTTTGTGATTGTGGATGTGTGTTTCTGTGTTTGTGAATGTGTGTTTCTCTGATTGTGAATGTGTGTTTTTGTGATTGTGAATGTGTGTTTCTGTGTTTGTGAATGTGTGTTTCTCTGATTGTGAATGTGTGTTTTTGTGATTGTGAATGTGTGTTTTTGTGATTGTGGATGTGTGTTTTTGTGATTGTGGATGTGTGTTTATGTGATTGTGGATGTGTGTTTCTGTGTTTGTGAATGTGTGTTTCTCTGATTGTGAATGTGTGTTTTTGTGATTGTGAATGTGTGTTTTTGTGATTGTGGATGTGTGTTTTTGTGATTGTGGATGTGTGTTTATGTGATTGTGGATGTGTGTTTCTGTGATTGTGAATGTGTGTTTCTGTGATTGTGAATGTGTGTTTCTGTGATTGTGAATGTGTGTTTTTGTGATTGTGAATGTGTGTTTCTGTGATTGTGGATGTGTGTTTCTGTGATTGTGGATGTGTGTTTCTGTGATTGTGGATGTGTGTTTTTGTGATTGTGAATGTGTGTTTTTGTGATTGTGGATGTGTGTTTCTGTGATTGTGGATGTGTGTCTCTGTGATTGTGAATGTGTGTTTCTGTTATTGTGGATGTGTGTTTCTATGATTGTGAATGTGTGTTTTTGTGATTGTGGATGTGTGTTTTTGTGATTGTGGATGTGTGTTTTTGTGATTGTGGATGTGTGTTTCTGTGATTGTGAATGTGTGTTTTTGTGATTGTGAATGTGTGTTTCTGTGATTGTGAATGTGTGTTTCTGTGATTTTGAATGTGTGTTTTTGTGATTGTGGATGTGTGTTTTTGTGATTGTGTGTTTTTGTGATTGTGGATGTGTGTTTCTGTGAATGTGTGTTTTTGTGATTGTGAATGTGTGTTTCTGTGATTGTGAATGTGTGTTTTTGTGATTGTGGATGTGTGTTTCTGTGATTGTGAATGTGTGTTTCTGTTATTGTGGATGTGTGTTTTTGTGATTGTGAATGTGTGTTTTTGTGATTGTGGATGTGTGTTTTTGTGATTGTGGATGTGTGTTTGTGTGATTGTGGATGTGTGTTTCTGTGATTGTGGATGTGTGTTTCTGTGATTGTGGATGTGTGTTTCTGTGATTGTGAATGTGTGTTTCTCTGATTGTGAATGTGTGTTTTTGTGATTGTGAATGTGTGTTTTTGTGATTGTGGATGTGTGTTTTTGTGTGTACGTCAGTGCAAGTTTGCGTGTTTCTGGGTGTGTGACTGTGAATTGTGTCTTTTCTGTGCATGTGATATTTTGTGTTTTGTGTATGTGTGTTTCTGTGATTGTGAATGTGTGTTTTTGTGATTGTGGATGTGTGTTTTTGTGATTGTGGATGTGTGTTTTTGTGATTGTGGATGTGTGTTTCTGTGTTTGTGAATGTGTGTTTCTCTGATTGTGAATGTGTGTTTTTGTGATTGTGAATGTGTGTTTTTGTGATTGTGGATGTGTGTTTTTGTGATTGTGGATGTGTGTTTATGTGATTGTGGATGTGTGTTTCTGTGATTGTGAATGTGTGTTTTTGTGATTGTGGATGTGTGTTTCTGTGAATGTGTGTTTTTGTGATTGTGAATGTGTGTTTCTGTGATTGTGAATGTGTGTTTTTGTGATTGTGGATGTGTGTTTCTGTGATTGTGAATGTGTGTTTCTGTTATTGTGGATGTGTGTTTTTGTGATTGTGGATGTGTGTTTCTGTGATTGTGGATGTGTGTTTCTGTGATTGTGAATGTGTGTTTCTCTGATTGTGAATGTGTGTTTTTGTGATTGTGAATGTGTGTTTTTGTGATTGTGGATGTGTGTTTTTGTGATTGTGGATGTGTGTTTATGTGTGTACGTCAGTGCAAGTTTGCGTGTTTCTGGGTGTGTGACTGTGAATTGTGTCTTTTCTGTGCATGTGATATTTTGTGTTTTGTGTATGTGTGTTTCTGTGATTGTGAATGTGTGTTTCTGTGATTGTGGATGTGTGTTTCTGTGATTGTGGATGTGTGTTTTTGTGATTGTGGATGTGTGTTTCTGTGTTTGTGAATGTGTGTTTCTCTGATTGTGAATGTGTGTTTCTGTGTTTGTGAATGTGTGTTTCTCTGATTGTGAATGTGTGTTTTTGTGATTGTGAATGTGTGTTTTTGTGATTGTGGATGTGTGTTTTTGTGATTGTGGATGTGTGTTTATGTGATTGTGGATGTGTGTTTCTGTGTTTGTGAATGTGTGTTTCTCTGATTGTGAATGTGTGTTTTTGTGATTGTGAATGTGTGTTTTTGTGATTGTGGATGTGTGTTTTTGTGATTGTGGATGTGTGTTTATGTGATTGTGGATGTGTGTTTCTGTGATTGTGAATGTGTGTTTTTGTGATTGTGGATGTGTGTTTCTGTGAATGTGTGTTTTTGTGATTGTGAATGTGTGTTTCTGTGATTGTGAATGTGTGTTTTTGTGATTGTGGATGTGTGTTTCTGTGATTGTGAATGTGTGTTTCTGTTATTGTGGATGTGTGTTTTTGTGATTGTGGATGTGTGTTTCTGTGATTGTGGATGTGTGTTTCTGTGATTGTGAATGTGTGTTTCTCTGATTGTGAATGTGTGTTTTTGTGATTGTGAATGTGTGTTTTTGTGATTGTGGATGTGTGTTTATGTGATTGTGGATGTGTGTTTCTGTGATTGTGAATGTGTGTTTTTGTGATTGTGGATGTGTGTTTCTGTGAATGTGTGTTTTTGTGATTGTGAATGTGTGTTTCTGTGATTGTGAATGTGTGTTTTTGTGATTGTGGATGTGTGTTTCTGTGATTGTGAATGTGTGTTTCTGTTATTGTGGATGTGTGTTTTTGTGATTGTGGATGTGTGTTTCTGTGATTGTGGATGTGTGTTTCTGTGATTGTGAATGTGTGTTTCTCTGATTGTGAATGTGTGTTTTTGTGATTGTGAATGTGTGTTTTTGTGATTGTGGATGTGTGTTTTTGTGATTGTGGATGTGTGTTTATGTGTGTACGTCAGTGCAAGTTTGCGTGTTTCTGGGTGTGTGACTGTGAATTGTGTCTTTTCTGTGCATGTGATATTTTGTGTTTTGTGTATGTGTGTTTCTGTGATTGTGAATGTGTGTTTTTGTGATTGTGGATGTGTGTTTCTGTGATTGTGGATGTGTGTTTTTGTGATTGTGGATGTGTGTTTCTGTGTTTGTGAATGTGTGTTTCTCTGATTGTGAATGTGTGTTTTTGTGATTGTGAATGTGTGTTTCTGTGTTTGTGAATGTGTGTTTCTCTGATTGTGAATGTGTGTTTTTGTGATTGTGAATGTGTGTTTTTGTGATTGTGGATGTGTGTTTTTGTGATTGTGGATGTGTGTTTATGTGATTGTGGATGTGTGTTTCTGTGTTTGTGAATGTGTGTTTCTCTGATTGTGAATGTGTGTTTTTGTGATTGTGAATGTGTGTTTTTGTGATTGTGGATGTGTGTTTTTGTGATTGTGGATGTGTGTTTATGTGATTGTGGATGTGTGTTTCTGTGATTGTGAATGTGTGTTTCTGTGATTGTGAATGTGTGTTTCTGTGATTGTGAATGTGTGTTTTTGTGATTGTGAATGTGTGTTTCTGTGATTGTGGATGTGTGTTTCTGTGATTGTGGATGTGTGTTTCTGTGATTGTGGATGTGTGTTTTTGTGATTGTGAATGTGTGTTTTTGTGATTGTGGATGTGTGTTTCTGTGATTGTGGATGTGTGTCTCTGTGATTGTGAATGTGTGTTTCTGTTATTGTGGATGTGTGTTTCTATGATTGTGAATGTGTGTTTTTGTGATTGTGGATGTGTGTTTTTGTGATTGTGGATGTGTGTTTTTGTGATTGTGGATGTGTGTTTCTGTGATTGTGAATGTGTGTTTTTGTGATTGTGAATGTGTGTTTCTGTGATTGTGAATGTGTGTTTCTGTGATTTTGAATGTGTGTTTTTGTGATTGTGGATGTGTGTTTTTGTGATTGTGTGTTTTTGTGATTGTGGATGTGTGTTTCTGTGAATGTGTGTTTTTGTGATTGTGAATGTGTGTTTCTGTGATTGTGAATGTGTGTTTTTGTGATTGTGGATGTGTGTTTCTGTGATTGTGAATGTGTGTTTCTGTTATTGTGGATGTGTGTTTTTGTGATTGTGGATGTGTGTTTATGTGATTGTGGATGTGTGTTTCTGTGTTTGTGAATGTGTGTTTCTCTGATTGTGAATGTGTGTTTTTGTGATTGTGAATGTGTGTTTTTGTGATTGTGGATGTGTGTTTTTGTGATTGTGGATGTGTGTTTATGTGATTGTGGATGTGTGTTTCTGTGATTGTGAATGTGTGTTTTTGTGATTGTGGATGTGTGTTTCTGTGAATGTGTGTTTTTGTGATTGTGAATGTGTGTTTCTGTGATTGTGAATGTGTGTTTTTGTGATTGTGGATGTGTGTTTCTGTGATTGTGAATGTGTGTTTCTGTTATTGTGGATGTGTGTTTTTGTGATTGTGGATGTGTGTTTCTGTGATTGTGGATGTGTGTTTCTGTGATTGTGAATGTGTGTTTCTCTGATTGTGAATGTGTGTTTTTGTGATTGTGAATGTGTGTTTTTGTGATTGTGGATGTGTGTTTTTGTGATTGTGGATGTGTGTTTATGTGTGTACGTCAGTGCAAGTTTGCGTGTTTCTGGGTGTGTGACTGTGAATTGTGTCTTTTCTGTGCATGTGATATTTTGTGTTTTGTGTATGTGTGTTTCTGTGATTGTGAATGTGTGTTTTTGTGATTGTGGATGTGTGTTTCTGTGATTGTGGATGTGTGTTTTTGTGATTGTGGATGTGTGTTTCTGTGTTTGTGAATGTGTGTTTCTCTGATTGTGAATGTGTGTTTTTGTGATTGTGAATGTGTGTTTCTGTGTTTGTGAATGTGTGTTTCTCTGATTGTGAATGTGTGTTTTTGTGATTGTGAATGTGTGTTTTTGTGATTGTGGATGTGTGTTTTTGTGATTGTGGATGTGTGTTTATGTGATTGTGGATGTGTGTTTCTGTGTTTGTGAATGTGTGTTTCTCTGATTGTGAATGTGTGTTTTTGTGATTGTGAATGTGTGTTTTTGTGATTGTGGATGTGTGTTTTTGTGATTGTGGATGTGTGTTTATGTGATTGTGGATGTGTGTTTCTGTGATTGTGAATGTGTGTTTTTGTGATTGTGGATGTGTGTTTTTGTGATTGTGGATGTGTGTTTCTGTGTTTGTGAATGTGTGTTTCTCTGATTGTGAATGTGTGTTTTTGTGATTGTGAATGTGTGTTTTTGTGATTGTGGATGTGTGTTTTTGTGATTGTGGATGTGTGTTTTTGTGATTGTGGATGTGTGTTTCTGTGATTGTGGATGTGTGTTTCTGTGATTGTGGATGTGTGTTTATGTGATTGTGGATGTGTGTTTCTGTTTTTGTGAATGTGTGTTTCTCTGATTGTGAATGTGTGTTTTTGTGATTGTGAATGTGTGTTTTTGTGATTGTGGATGTGTGTTTTTGTGATTGTGAATGTGTGTTTTTGTGATTGTGGATGTGTGTTTTTGTGATTGTGGATGTGTGTTTCTGTGATTGTGGATGTGTGTTTCTGTGATTGTGGATGTGTGTTTCTGTGATTGTGAATGTGTGTTTCTCTGATTGTGAATGTGTGTTTTTGTGATTGTGAATGTGTGTTTTTGTGATTGTGGATGTGTGTTTTTGTGTGTACGTCAGTGCAAGTTTGCGTGTTTCTGGGTGTGTGACTGTGAATTGTGTCTTTTCTGTGCATGTGATATTTTGTGTTTTGTGTATGTGTGTTTCTGTGATTGTGAATGTGTGTTTTTGTGATTGTGGATGTGTGTTTTTGTGATTGTGGATGTGTGTTTTTGTGATTGTGGATGTGTGTTTCTGTGTTTGTGAATGTGTGTTTCTCTGATTGTGAATGTGTGTTTTTGTCATTGTGAATGTGTGTTTTTGTGATTGTGGATGTGTGTTTTTGTGATTGTGGATGTGTGTTTATGTGATTGTGGATGTGTGTTTCTGTGATTGTGAATGTGTGTTTTTGTGATTGTGGATGTGTGTTTCTGTGAATGTGTGTTTTTGTGATTGTGAATGTGTGTTTCTGTGATTGTGAATGTGTGTTTTTGTGATTGTGGATGTGTGTTTCTGTGATTGTGAATGTGTGTTTCTGTTATTGTGGATGTGTGTTTTTGTGATTGTGGATGTGTGTTTCTGTGATTGTGGATGTGTGTTTCTGTGATTGTGAATGTGTGTTTCTCTGATTGTGAATGTGTGTTTTTGTGATTGTGAATGTGTGTTTTTGTGATTGTGGATGTGTGTTTTTGTGATTGTGGATGTGTGTTTATGTGTGTACGTCAGTGCAAGTTTGCGTGTTTCTGGGTGTGTGACTGTGAATTGTGTCTTTTCTGTGCATGTGATATTTTGTGTTTTGTGTATGTGTGTTTCTGTGATTGTGAATGTGTGTTTTTGTGATTGTGGATGTGTGTTTCTGTGATTGTGGATGTGTGTTTTTGTGATTGTGGATGTGTGTTTCTGTGTTTGTGAATGTGTGTTTCTCTGATTGTGAATGTGTGTTTTTGTGATTGTGAATGTGTGTTTCTGTGTTTGTGAATGTGTGTTTCTCTGATTGTGAATGTGTGTTTTTGTGATTGTGAATGTGTGTTTTTGTGATTGTGGATGTGTGTTTTTGTGATTGTGGATGTGTGTTTATGTGATTGTGGATGTGTGTTTCTGTGTTTGTGAATGTGTGTTTCTCTGATTGTGAATGTGTGTTTTTGTGATTGTGAATGTGTGTTTTTGTGATTGTGGATGTGTGTTTTTGTGATTGTGGATGTGTGTTTATGTGATTGTGGATGTGTGTTTCTGTGATTGTGAATGTGTGTTTTTGTGATTGTGGATGTGTGTTTTTGTGATTGTGGATGTGTGTTTCTGTGTTTGTGAATGTGTGTTTCTCTGATTGTGAATGTGTGTTTTTGTGATTGTGAATGTGTGTTTTTGTGATTGTGGATGTGTGTTTTTGTGATTGTGGATGTGTGTTTCTGTGATTGTGGATGTGTGTTTCTGTGATTGTGGATGTGTGTTTATGTGATTGTGGATGTGTGTTTCTGTTTTTGTGAATGTGTGTTTCTCTGATTGTGAATGTGTGTTTTTGTGATTGTGAATGTGTGTTTTTGTGATTGTGGATGTGTGTTTTTGTGATTGTGAATGTGTGTTTTTGTGATTGTGAATGTGTGTTTTTGTGATTGTGGATGTGTGTTTTTGTGATTGTGGATGTGTGTTTCTGTGATTGTGGATGTGTGTTTATGTGATTGTGGATGTGTGTTTCTGTGTTTGTGAATGTGTGTTTCTCTGATTGTGAATGTGTGTTTTTGTGATTGTGGATGTGTGTTTCTGTGATTGTGAATGTGTGTTTCTCTGATTGTGAATGTGTGTTTTTGTGATTGTGAATGTGTGTTTTTGTGATTGTGGATGTGTGTTTTTGTGTGTACGTCAGTGCAAGTTTGCGTGTTTCTGGGTGTGTGACTGTGAATTGTGTCTTTTCTGTGCATGTGATATTTTGTGTTTTGTGTATGTGTGTTTCTGTGATTGTGAATGTGTGTTTTTGTGATTGTGGATGTGTGTTTTTGTGATTGTGGATGTGTGTTTTTGTGATTGTGGATGTGTGTTTCTGTGTTTGTGAATGTGTGTTTCTCTGATTGTGAATGTGTGTTTTTGTGATTGTGAATGTGTGTTTTTGTGATTGTGGATGTGTGTTTTTGTGATTGTGGATGTGTGTTTATGTGATTGTGGATGTGTGTTTCTGTGATTGTGAATGTGTGTTTTTGTGATTGTGGATGTGTGTTTCTGTGAATGTGTGTTTTTGTGATTGTGAATGTGTGTTTCTGTGATTGTGAATGTGTGTTTTTGTGATTGTGGATGTGTGTTTCTGTGATTGTGAATGTGTGTTTCTGTTATTGTGGATGTGTGTTTTTGTGATTGTGGATGTGTGTTTCTGTGATTGTGGATGTGTGTTTCTGTGATTGTGAATGTGTGTTTCTCTGATTGTGAATGTGTGTTTTTGTGATTGTGAATGTGTGTTTTTGTGATTGTGGATGTGTGTTTTTGTGATTGTGGATGTGTGTTTATGTGTGTACGTCAGTGCAAGTTTGCGTGTTTCTGGGTGTGTGACTGTGAATTGTGTCTTTTCTGTGCATGTGATATTTTGTGTTTTGTGTATGTGTGTTTCTGTGATTGTGAATGTGTGTTTTTGTGATTGTGGATGTGTGTTTCTGTGATTGTGGATGTGTGTTTTTGTGATTGTGGATGTGTGTTTCTGTGTTTGTGAATGTGTGTTTCTCTGATTGTGAATGTGTGTTTTTGTGATTGTGAATGTGTGTTTCTGTGTTTGTGAATGTGTGTTTCTCTGATTGTGAATGTGTGTTTTTGTGATTGTGAATGTGTGTTTTTGTGATTGTGGATGTGTGTTTTTGTGATTGTGGATGTGTGTTTATGTGATTGTGGATGTGTGTTTCTGTGTTTGTGAATGTGTGTTTCTCTGATTGTGAATGTGTGTTTTTGTGATTGTGAATGTGTGTTTTTGTGATTGTGGATGTGTGTTTTTGTGATTGTGGATGTGTGTTTATGTGATTGTGGATGTGTGTTTCTGTGATTGTGAATGTGTGTTTCTGTGATTGTGAATGTGTGTTTCTGTGATTGTGAATGTGTGTTTTTGTGATTGTGAATGTGTGTTTCTGTGATTGTGGATGTGTGTTTCTGTGATTGTGGATGTGTGTTTCTGTGATTGTGGATGTGTGTTTTTGTGATTGTGAATGTGTGTTTTTGTGATTGTGGATGTGTGTTTCTGTGATTGTGGATGTGTGTCTCTGTGATTGTGAATGTGTGTTTCTGTTATTGTGGATGTGTGTTTCTATGATTGTGAATGTGTGTTTTTGTGATTGTGGATGTGTGTTTTTGTGATTGTGGATGTGTGTTTTTGTGATTGTGGATGTGTGTTTTTGTGATTGTGGATGTGTGTTTCTGTGATTGTGAATGTGTGTTTTTGTGATTGTGAATGTGTGTTTCTGTGATTGTGAATGTGTGTTTCTGTGATTTTGAATGTGTGTTTTTGTGATTGTGGATGTGTGTTTTTGTGATTGTGTGTTTTTGTGATTGTGGATGTGTGTTTCTGTGAATGTGTGTTTTTGTGATTGTGAATGTGTGTTTCTGTGATTGTGAATGTGTGTTTTTGTGATTGTGGATGTGTGTTTCTGTGATTGTGAATGTGTGTTTCTGTTATTGTGGATGTGTGTTTTTGTGATTGTGAATGTGTGTTTTTGTGATTGTGGATGTGTGTTTTTGTGATTGTGGATGTGTGTTTTTGTGATTGTGGATGTGTGTTTCTGTGATTGTGGATGTGTGTTTCTGTGATTGTGGATGTGTGTTTCTGTGATTGTGAATGTGTGTTTCTCTGATTGTGAATGTGTGTTTTTGTGATTGTGAATGTGTGTTTTTGTGATTGTGGATGTGTGTTTTTGTGTGTACGTCAGTGCAAGTTTGCGTGTTTCTGGGTGTGTGACTGTGAATTGTGTCTTTTCTGTGCATGTGATATTTTGTGTTTTGTGTATGTGTGTTTCTGTGATTGTGAATGTGTGTTTTTGTGATTGTGGATGTGTGTTTTTGTGATTGTGGATGTGTGTTTTTGTGATTGTGGATGTGTGTTTCTGTGTTTGTGAATGTGTGTTTCTCTGATTGTGAATGTGTGTTTTTGTGATTGTGAATGTGTGTTTTTGTGATTGTGGATGTGTGTTTTTGTGATTGTGGATGTGTGTTTATGTGATTGTGGATGTGTGTTTCTGTGATTGTGAATGTGTGTTTTTGTGATTGTGGATGTGTGTTTCTGTGAATGTGTGTTTTTGTGATTGTGAATGTGTGTTTCTGTGATTGTGAATGTGTGTTTTTGTGATTGTGGATGTGTGTTTCTGTGATTGTGAATGTGTGTTTCTGTTATTGTGGATGTGTGTTTTTGTGATTGTGGATGTGTGTTTCTGTGATTGTGGATGTGTGTTTCTGTGATTGTGAATGTGTGTTTCTCTGATTGTGAATGTGTGTTTTTGTGATTGTGAATGTGTGTTTTTGTGATTGTGGATGTGTGTTTTTGTGATTGTGGATGTGTGTTTATGTGTGTACGTCAGTGCAAGTTTGCGTGTTTCTGGGTGTGTGACTGTGAATTGTGTCTTTTCTGTGCATGTGATATTTTGTGTTTTGTGTATGTGTGTTTCTGTGATTGTGAATGTGTGTTTTTGTGATTGTGGATGTGTGTTTCTGTGATTGTGGATGTGTGTTTTTGTGATTGTGGATGTGTGTTTCTGTGTTTGTGAATGTGTGTTTCTCTGATTGTGAATGTGTGTTTTTGTGATTGTGAATGTGTGTTTCTGTGTTTGTGAATGTGTGTTTCTGTGATTGTGGATGTGTGTTTCTGTGATTGTGGATGTGTGTTTCTGTGATTGTGAATGTGTGTTTCTCTGATTGTGAATGTGTGTTTTTGTGATTGTGAATGTGTGTTTTTGTGATTGTGGATGTGTGTTTTTGTGTGTACGTCAGTGCAAGTTTGCGTGTTTCTGGGTGTGTGACTGTGAATTGTGTCTTTTCTGTGCATGTGATATTTTGTGTTTTGTGTATGTGTGTTTCTGTGATTGTGAATGTGTGTTTTTGTGATTGTGGATGTGTGTTTTTGTGATTGTGGATGTGTGTTTTTGTGATTGTGGATGTGTGTTTCTGTGTTTGTGAATGTGTGTTTCTCTGATTGTGAATGTGTGTTTTTGTGATTGTGAATGTGTGTTTTTGTGATTGTGGATGTGTGTTTTTGTGATTGTGGATGTGTGTTTATGTGATTGTGGATGTGTGTTTCTGTGATTGTGAATGTGTGTTTTTGTGATTGTGGATGTGTGTTTCTGTGAATGTGTGTTTTTGTGATTGTGAATGTGTGTTTCTGTGATTGTGAATGTGTGTTTTTGTGATTGTGGATGTGTGTTTCTGTGATTGTGAATGTGTGTTTCTGTTATTGTGGATGTGTGTTTTTGTGATTGTGGATGTGTGTTTCTGTGATTGTGGATGTGTGTTTCTGTGATTGTGAATGTGTGTTTCTCTGATTGTGAATGTGTGTTTTTGTGATTGTGAATGTGTGTTTTTGTGATTGTGGATGTGTGTTTTTGTGATTGTGGATGTGTGTTTATGTGTGTACGTCAGTGCAAGTTTGCGTGTTTCTGGGTGTGTGACTGTGAATTGTGTCTTTTCTGTGCATGTGATATTTTGTGTTTTGTGTATGTGTGTTTCTGTGATTGTGAATGTGTGTTTTTGTGATTGTGGATGTGTGTTTCTGTGATTGTGGATGTGTGTTTTTGTGATTGTGGATGTGTGTTTCTGTGTTTGTGAATGTGTGTTTCTCTGATTGTGAATGTGTGTTTTTGTGATTGTGAATGTGTGTTTCTGTGTTTGTGAATGTGTGTTTCTCTGATTGTGAATGTGTGTTTTTGTGATTGTGAATGTGTGTTTTTGTGATTGTGGATGTGTGTTTTTGTGATTGTGGATGTGTGTTTATGTGATTGTGGATGTGTGTTTCTGTGTTTGTGAATGTGTGTTTCTCTGATTGTGAATGTGTGTTTTTGTGATTGTGAATGTGTGTTTTTGTGATTGTGGATGTGTGTTTTTGTGATTGTGGATGTGTGTTTATGTGATTGTGGATGTGTGTTTCTGTGATTGTGAATGTGTGTTTTTGTGATTGTGGATGTGTGTTTCTGTGAATGTGTGTTTTTGTGATTGTGAATGTGTGTTTCTGTGATTGTGAATGTGTGTTTTTGTGATTGTGGATGTGTGTTTCTGTGATTGTGAATGTGTGTTTCTGTTATTGTGGATTTGTGTTTTTGTGATTGTGGATGTGTGTTTCTGTGATTGTGGATGTGTGTTTCTGTGATTGTGAATGTGTGTTTCTCTGATTGTGAATGTGTGTTTTTGTGATTGTGAATGTGTGTTTTTGTGATTGTGGATGTGTGTTTTTGTGATTGTGGATGTGTGTTTATGTGTGTACGTCAGTGCAAGTTTGCGTGTTTCTGGGTGTGTGACTGTGAATTGTGTCTTTTCTGTGCATGTGATATTTTGTGTTTTGTGTATGTGTGTTTCTGTGATTGTGAATGTGTGTTTTTGTGATTGTGGATGTGTGTTTCTGTGATTGTGGATGTGTGTTTTTGTGATTGTGGATGTGTGTTTCTGTGTTTGTGAATGTGTGTTTCTCTGATTGTGAATGTGTGTTTTTGTGATTGTGAATGTGTGTTTCTGTGTTTGTGAATGTGTGTTTCTCTGATTGTGAATGTGTGTTTTTGTGATTGTGAATGTGTGTTTTTGTGATTGTGGATGTGTGTTTTTGTGATTGTGGATGTGTGTTTATGTGATTGTGGATGTGTGTTTCTGTGTTTGTGAATGTGTGTTTCTCTGATTGTGAATGTGTGTTTTTGTGATTGTGAATGTGTGTTTTTGTGATTGTGGATGTGTGTTTTTGTGATTGTGGATGTGTGTTTATGTGATTGTGGATGTGTGTTTCTGTGATTGTGAATGTGTGTTTTTGTGATTGTGGATGTGTGTTTTTGTGATTGTGGATGTGTGTTTCTGTGTTTGTGAATGTGTGTTTCTCTGATTGTGAATGTGTGTTTTTGTGATTGTGAATGTGTGTTTTTGTGATTGTGGATGTGTGTTTTTGTGATTGTGGATGTGTGTTTTTGTGATTGTGGATGTGTGTTTTTGTGATTGTGGATGTGTGTTTCTGTGATTGTGGATGTGTGTTTCTGTGATTGTGGATGTGTGTTTATGTGATTGTGGATGTGTGTTTCTGTTTTTGTGAATGTGTGTTTCTCTGATTGTGAATGTGTGTTTTTGTGATTGTGAATGTGTGTTTTTGTGATTGTGGATGTGTGTTTTTGTGATTGTGAATGTGTGTTTTTGTGATTGTGAATGTGTGTTTTTGTGATTGTGGATGTGTGTTTTTGTGATTGTGGATGTGTGTTTCTGTGATTGTGGATGTGTGTTTATGTGATTGTGGATGTGTGTTTCTGTGTTTGTGAATGTGTGTTTCTCTGATTGTGAATGTGTGTTTTTGTGATTGTGAATGTGTGTTTTTGTGATTGTGGATGTGTGTTTTTGTGATTGTGAATGTGTGTTTTTGTGATTGTGAATGTGTGTTTTTGTGATTGTGGATGTGTGTTTTTGTGATTGTGGATATGTGTTTCTGTGATTGTGGATGTGTGTTTTTGTGATTGTGGATGTGTGTTTTTGTGATTGTGAATGTGTGTTTTTGTGATTGTGAATGTGTGTTTTTGTGATTGTGAATGTGTGTTTTTGTGATTGTGAATGTGTGTTTTTGTGATTGTGAATGTGTGTTTTTGTGATTGTGGATGTGTGTTTTTGTGATTGTGAATGTGTGTTTTTGTGATTGTGGATGTGTGTTTCTCTGATTGTGAATGTGTGTTTTTGTGATTGTGAATGTGTGTTTCTGTGTTTGTGAATGTGTGTTTCTCTGATTGTGAATGTGTGTTTTTGTGATTGTGAATGTGTGTTTTTGTGATTGTGGATGTGTGTTTTTGTGATTGTGGATGTGTGTTTATGTGATTGTGGATGTATTTTTCTGTGTTTGTGAATGTGTGTTTCTCTGATTGTGAATGTGTGTTTTTGTGATTGTGTGTTTTTGTGATTGTGGATGTGTGTTTTTGTGATTGTGGATGTGTGTTTATGTGATTGTGGATGTGTGTTTCTGTGATTGTGAATGTGTGTTTTTGTGATTGTGGATGTGTGTTTTTGTGATTGTGGATGTGTGTTTCTGTGTTTGTGAATGTGTGTTTCTCTGATTGTGAATGTGTGTTTTTGTGATTGTGAATGTGTGTTTTTGTGATTGTGGATGTGTGTTTTTGTGATTGTGGATGTGTGTTTATGTGATTCTGGATGTGTGTTTCTGTGATTGTGAATGTGTGTTTTTGTGATTGTGGATGTGTGTTTCTGTGATTGTGGATGTGTGTTTCTGTGATTGTGGATGTGTGTTTCTGTGTTTGTGAATGTGTGTTTCTCTGATTGTGAATGTGTGTTTTTGTGATTGTGAATGTGTGTTTCTCTGATTGTGAATGTGTGTTTTTGTGATTGTGGATGTGTGTTTATGTGATTGTGGATGTGTGTTTCTGTGATTGTGAATGTGTGTTTTTGTGATTGTGGATGTGTGTTTATGTGATTGTGGATGTGTGTTTCTGTGATTGTGAATGTGTGTTTTTGTGATTGTGGATGTGTGTTTCTGTGATTGTGGATGTGTGTTTCTGTGATTGTGGATGTGTGTTTATGTGTGTACGTCAGTGCAAGTTTGCATGTTTCTGGGTGTGTGACTGTGAATTGTGTCTTTTCTGTGCATGTGATGTTTTGTGTTTTGTGTATGTGTGTGGCGCACACAGCATTATGAAGGATCATTTTTCCTCTTAAATAAAACGGTGGCGGCGCGGCTGCCGCTCGCTTCACTTATTCATGAGTCCGGCTGAGGCGCCGTCGGTCTGCCTGGGTGGGGGCGGGGCAGAGCTCGCCCGCTGTTTGTTTGCACTGCAGGCCGCCCTGTCGTCTCGGCTCTGGTCTGATCAGCCGGGCAGACCCGGCGAGCGCGGAGCAGAGAGTGCAAAAGCATGTCAGGCAGCATACAGCTGTTTCCACAGCCGCCCGCAGACTCCTGATGAATAAAACACACCGGCAGATGTGGCCGTCTGCCGGTGTGTTTGTTTATCACGGGAAATATGAGGCACAGCACACTTTGAGTTATTTATGCTTGCACCATATATCCCTAAAAGTCTGTTCTGGGGTTCCTGTAGGGATTGTTTTTTAACAATGCAGATTCAAAACACTCACACGTTGTAAGAAAATGATTCAAGCTGTCAAAGTTTTTGGTTTTACTCAAAAATAGCAACCAAAAATAAAAATTCCAATCTAAAACAGCACCACAGACATAAAGACACTAGAAGACATTCTCTGATATCCATGGTGGATTCTGAATCGCCAAAGTGAAACTTAATGCTGCGCTAAAGGTTCAAGCATCAGATCTGCATGCTGCACCTCCCATCTCAATACTCATCATAATCATAATAGGATATTCTGTTCATGATCTGTACACTCTAGACGCTCGTGGGAGGAGCTACCATCGAAGTTTTTAGCCTCATTGCTACATGAAGCATTGACTGTACATTTAAATGTAAACCTCTGTGCTTCAGAGCTCAGCCACGAGATGAAAAGCCTTCCTACCGACAGAGGAATAGCCAGCCCCCAAAAAACAAGTTTGGATACCACTACAGCTTCAAGTGCCCCCAGAGTTGGAGCAATAGAAAGGAGGCAGAGGGGCAGGGGATGAATTTGGATTTGGCCTGGGTCTACAGACTCTGCCACCACCAGAACTGCCGTGATGCGGCCGTTGCTCCATCACGTCTGTACCACGGCAAAGGAACAGAGCTCACCATCGAAGGCTGAGACCAGAAAACCCTCAGGTCTATTCAGAGTCACCGAACTGATCTAACGGTTTTTACAAAACTGCTTTTCCTAGGAAAGTGTGTGAAAGCAGGCAGCAGTGGCTTGAAGTTGAACTTCAACAGCACCATGTCAGATAGAAGTGTCCTGCTCACTGTTTGAGTGAGCTTGACTGGCCAAATGTCATATTGGTTAGTGCAGCACTCTATAACAAATGACTTTCTGTCTGTTGCACGGCACTCCGCCTTCTATTAGTTTGATATTTTTAGCACCTCCATGTCAACCTCCTGAGAAACAGCCGCATCACAGGAAACAGGCTCCTACAAGAAATTCTGCTTTGGTTTCAAAATGACATAAAAAAATATGACAATAACAAAACGTTTGCACACTGCACCAAGAACCTCAGCAAATGTTTGACCTTCGATAATGAGAAGTTAATTCTTGGAGGTGGGGAAATGTTATATTATATAATTATGACATAAGATACCCATTGTTTAAGGACAATGTAAAGAGGAAGTCATGGCCCTCGATGGGCAGGCCGGTCCAGAAACTGCTGACACACTTCAGCCACATGGGGTCCAGCTTTGCCTTGCTTTAGGAGGAACCAGGACCAATCACACCAGAATCCGGTCTGACATGGGGGAGAATCTCATCTTGGTACCTAATGACAGACAGGCTGTGTGGTGAGCACATGGAGAGATGCCCCCTCAGACCATTACTGACCCGCTGCCAAACCGGTGGTGCTGGACGATGTTGCAGCAGCAGAACGTTCTCCACGGCGTCTCCTGACTCGGTCACGTCTGTCACATGTGTGTGAACCTGCTTTCATCTGTGAAGAGCACAGTTCTCTAGCAAATGCCAAACGTCTTGCACGGTTCTGGGCTGTAAGCACCACTCCCGCCTGTGGACGGTGGTCCCTCATGGAGTCTGTTTTTTAACAGTTTGAGCAGACACGTGGACGTGTGCGGCCTGCTGGAGGTCATTCTGCAGAGCTCCTCCTCTTTCTCCTTGCAGCAAGGAGGAGGTAGTGGTCCTGATGCCGATGTTCTCCTGTGGCCTCCTCCACGTCTCCTGAAGTACCGGCCTGTCTCCTGGTAACGCCTCCAAGCTCTGGACACGCCGCTGACAGTCACAGGAACCTTGTTGTCTATTATTTCCACCTGTTGTCTGTTCCACGGGCACAAAAACATTTGAAGTTGTCATCAGTCAGTGTGACTTCCTAATTGGACAGTTTTGAAGTCCATGTGCCGCTCTTTCTGTAGAAACACCTGGATAACCTGTTTCTAGAAGTTTTCCTTTTCTTTCTTCCGTTTTAAAAGTCTCTGTTTCCATGGAGATCACAGTCAGACTGATGCGCATTTTTAGCAGGAATAAAAAGACTAAATGAGTCACAAACTGGCAGCAATGTCATCAGACAGTTGTTGAGAAATAGAAAAAAGAAATAATTTAAAAAAAGAGTCTTTTATGACGATTGAAACATCAAAACAGGATGCATCGGCTGCAGCCCACTCTGTCTGGGTGCAGGGGGGGCAAAGGCGCTGGTGCCTCACCTGCCACTTTCTCGTGTTTTTAAACAGGAAATTCGTAAACTTTTTACTAAAGAAACGTTGAAAGCCCACACAGAAAACAGTAACCATAGAATAGGCTTGTCTAAAATACAACTGGGGCCACCAAACGTTATATAAAAGTTATATTACGAGATTTAAAGTCGTAAATTTACAACTTTTTTCTCGTAGAAATAAGAGGTTTAAGTCAAAGTCAGCATACACTGCTCAATCGAACAGGTAAGCTGAACGTTTAGTGATAAATTACAAATTTGTTTGATTAAGGCTTCACTGAAGCTTTATCTATTGATGGGGGTCTTGCAGGATTTCTGCAGCGCTCTGGACTTTGGAGGCATCTTTGCTCGCTTGGCCTTCACTCACTTTGGAACTGGCTTTTTTCAAAATACAGTGATCGGCTTTTTTGATGATCAGAGAACTTCCACAAATAATTCTGTCCACTGATACCGTTTATGGCTGGCTGGCTTTAAGAATACAGATGTTGATTACATTCACCAGCTTTAGTAAAAGATCAAACTGTAAATGAAAGTCTTACGACCTTCTCAATGAAGGGCGAGAGGGCTGATGCACCATCGTGTTGGTTTGACGGCACACTCGCATAGATGCCCCCCTGCGGGGGGGCGTTCACATGCAGCGGATCAGGATGACGGTCGGGTTGCCTTTATCCTCAGACAGTCCAGGCAAGATCTACTCAAAATAAAATCACTGTTTCTTTTCATCTTTTCCACTGAGGTGAAAAAAAAAACTTACTGAACCAGAAAAACAGCAAATATGTATTTTAACTATGGGCTAAATTCACTAAACATAAAGTGGAAAAGAATCAAGCTAACTATAAAAGCATGTAATGACTTTTAGGACAGATTCATGTTTACATTAAAAAAAATGGATTTCCTCTCCATGTCTTAGTTTATGTAAAAGTATTGAAAAAGTTTGAAAGCATTGATCTGCCTCTTTTCTTTTGTCTGTCTGCTATTTTACTGCTTTTGGAAAGCTTGTTTTTCCCTCCTCTGTTGTCTTGCAAGTTCTCAGTGAAAGAAAATGTGAGAAAAAAATGATTGTAAAGCTTCTCTGTCTCCGGACGAAGCAGCACTGAAGGAGTTAAAAGCAGCAAAGGGAAGAGAAAGGCTGTGATCCGTTTTATTGTTGACTTTAATTAAATTTTCAGCTCTGATTACAATTAAGCCACTTAGTATGTATAATAATGTTTGCATCACAGAGCAGCACAGATGCAGTCCATCAACGCAATTAAATATTTAAATGGCTGTATTAATAGCAGCATGGTGTGCGAGTAACACGTGTGTGTGTGTGTGTGTGTGTGTGTGTGTGTGTGTGTGTAAACAGCAGAGAGGAGCCCCGCCTTGGCGGATGCTGCTACTGTCGCTGGGAGACCTGCTGCTCTGTCCTGAGAGCCGCAGGCGAGCCGGTGTCAGTCTGACCTATTTTCTTTGAGCGGAAAGAGCGTCACTGGAGTACGGACCCAAAATCCCCACGAGTGTCTGATCATTCCTGAGCTGCACAATCAGCAGACTGAGACTCTAATGCAGAATTAGTGTTTTGGCACAAAATAATTCATGACGACACTTAAAGAGTTTTGAGGCCAAAGTGGAGATTTTTTCAATTCACCTCCGCTCTCACATGACATCTGCAGCCTGCAGCTCAGAGCCACGCGTGGTTCAGAGGAGCATCCACGTCCACAGAAGCAGCAATGCCACCTTCATGGACCCCCCCATTCTAAAACAAAGACAGAGAAGAAGACGTTCAAAAAAGAGCTAACAGGCCTTTCCTCACCCCGGGTTCTGGGAATGCAGACGCTGTGAACATGCGTCCATCCATCCATCCATCCATCCATCCATCCATCCATCTACTCATCCATCCATCCATCCATCCATCCATCCATCCATCATTCTGCTCATCCATCCATCCATCTACTCATCCATCCATCCATCCATCCAACCATCCATCCATCCATCTACTCATCCATCCATCCATCCATCCAACTATCCATCCATCCATCCATCTACTCATCCATCCATCCATCCATCTACTCATCCATCCATCTACTCATCCATCCATCCATCCATCCATCTACTCATCCATCCATCCATCCATCCATCCATCTACTCATCTACTCATCCATCCATCTACTCATCTACTCATCCATCCATCTACTCATCCATCCATCCATCCAACCATCCATCCATCCATCCATCTACTCATCCATCCATCCATCCATCTACTCATCCATCCATCCATCCATCCATCTACTCATCCATCCATCCATCCATCCATCTACTCATCCATCCATCCATCCATCCATCCATCTACTCATCCATCCATCCATCTACTCATCCATCCATCCATCCATCCATCCATCCATCTACTCATCCATCCATCCATCCATCTACTCATCCATCCATCTACTCATCCATCCATCCATCCATCCATCCATCCATCCATCCATCTACTCATCCATCCATCTACTCATCCATCCATCCATCCATCTACTCATCCATCCATCTACTCATCCATCCATCCATCCATCTACTCATCCATCCATCCATCCATCCATCCATCTACTAATCCATCCATCCATCCATCCATCCATCCATCCATCCATCTACTCATCCATCCATCCATCCATCTACTCATCCATCCAACCATCCATCCATCCATCCATCCATCCATCCATCCATCCATCCATCTACTCATCCATCCATCCATCCATCCATCCATCTACTCATCCATCCATCCATCTACTCATCCATCCAACCATCCATCCATCCATCCATCCATCCATCTACTCATCCATCCATCCATCCATCCATCCATGCATCCATCCATCCATCCATCTACTCATCCATCCATCCATCTACTCATCCATCCATACATCCATCCATCTACTCATCCATCCATCCAACCATCCAACCATCCATCCATCCATATTTGTAAGATGTTTGTGTGGCTCTTTTATTTTGAAGGGTTTCAGAGGACGGTGCTTTCCTTCCACTGCATGCATGAGTTGGTAGTTCTGAGGAAAAGGATGTGCTGTTTCAATAATGGTAATGTGTTTTTGAGTTTTGTAAAACTGCAAAGGAGCCTCAGTCACAACAGGTTCCTCAATGTGTTGCATTTATGGACAGAGCACATGTATGAAATTCTGAACCTATTTTTTTTTTATGCAAATGTTTCATAAGAAATGTATAGGGAGTGGTCTGGACAACTCAGAGTTGTTCCCGGGTCAGAAGTGGCCCAAAGGCACTGCTGCTACAGGGATCCATGATGTGTGGGATTCTCTTTTTTTTTTTTTTTTGCTTAGGCCTTTCAGATGTGAGCTCTGTTTGCTGTTGGAATGTGTGGGAAAAGTTCGGCCGCATCTTCGCCCCGGCTAAGCATGCTCTGATAAATATAGCGCCCGCAGAGGCAGTCTAAATAGAAGGCTGCTGTGTGCTGTAATAGATGGGTGTCACTGAGATGTGGTGCAATCATGGCAGACTCTACAAAAATATCTGCACGCTCGCAAACAAACAAAGGGAAAAAACAAAAGACTGGGAGCGGACAGTGCTGCTCAGGAGGCCTGGAGCGCCGTCTGCGGCCGGCCCAGTGGAGCTGGCGCGCACGTGCAACCGATGAGGCCTCCGGTAACCCTGAAGAGCTGCAGGGACTCACCACAGCCGGCCAGAAAGTGCAGCTATGTGTGCGAACGTGCACGGCGAGATATTTATGACCCTGCGCTATCCTGAGGACACTCTGCCGGGTCCGAAGGTCGCTCCGCTGTCTGTCCCTCTAGGTTTCTGGGAGCATCATTAACCAACATTTAACTGCTAGCTTATGGGTACAATTTAACAACCTGGGCTGTAAGTCACACAACACACCCACATGCTCACCCTCGTCCGCCAATGCAGGGGCAGTTATCTGCAAATAAAAGTTCTCTAAAACAAGCCTCCCAGGTGTCACATGAAACCAACTCCTCTGGAGAAAATGGGGATGTGACACGTGCACACGTGCACACGCACACAGATCTGCTGCAGTGAAGCAGCTGCTGCCATACAGTGGGCTGATGTGAACAGTTTATGCACGCAATTACTATTAATACCAGAAACACATGCGCCTCCGCTCCCACCGCCATCTTTAGGACGTGGAGCGTGACTGATTAGGCTGCTTGTGTGAATCTGTGAGCGCGCACGTGTGGGACAACCACAGAGTGTGGGGCAGGAAGCAGCAAAGCATGAGGGGCACACCTGTCAGGGCCGCACGGGCGAACGCACACAAACGCACACAAACGCAACGTCTCCGAGGGCAGAGGCATCGCACACCACAAGTGTTGATGGGGGCAGTTCAGCATCAGAGCTGTCACACCTCAGATCGGGTCAGCCCGTGAAAACTAGACAGACGTTGGTCAAACTGTCCTGAGATGCTGCAGATCCAGCTTTATGTCCCACCGGGAGCCCAGAGGAGGGGGCCAGAGAAAGGAGAGGCTAACGTAAGCTGAAGCAGTCCATGAAGAGAGACTGGAGAGCTGGATGGATATAAAAAAGCCCACTGGCTGTTCAGTCACAGTTTTCAGCAAACCGTTAAAAGACCAACAAAGAATTTACAGTAAAAAGACATAAATATGAAATCAGAAGAAACCCTGGAGACATGGACAGATGAGACATTTGGAATGTCACCCTGGTTGACAAGGAAAGAGCTCAAATGTTTCCTTTTGGTCCATTCTTCCATGCAGATCTCCTCAAGATCTGTGATGTTTTGGACTGTTGCCGGGCAACACAGACTTTTAACTCCCTCCACAGATTCACTGCTGGGTTGAGGTTCAGAGACTTTAGAGGCTCCAGAATCCAAAAACAGTTTTTCTGAAACCTCTCATTATTATCCGAGCGATGAGTTTGGGATTTGCTTATTAAATAGTAACTTTCATTCATTTCATAGGTCTGCTGCAGTTCTTTTTGTGTTTTGTCTGATGGGGTCATTATGTCTGCTGCAGGTCCTTTTCTCTGTGATAGCTGGTTTAGTATGGAAGCGGATTGCATTCAATAAAAATCTTTGTTCAAATTTGTTTTTCTCATTTATTGTTTTTCGATTTCATATTTTTAAGAACTACAGACGCAGGGCTACAAACAGGCTGGGCTCTAACCTCATCTGCTCATGGAAAGCGGTCATTTAACGTGTCACAGACATGATCCCTTTAGTTTCTGTGCTCGTACTGACTTTATCCACAGACATTACAGAGCAAATGAGTTCTTTTGTCTAGTGTGACAAAGTAAATGTATCGACTTTTTATCTGGCTATCATAGCATAATCACCAAATGTTTTCTCATGTTTCTCACCTTCTCTTCCTGGTGCCCAAAGACCAAAATGGTGGCCAAGGCTTCCACTTCCTGTTTAAGTGTTAGGCACAGGAAGTGGAAAGGAATTGGATTTCTTTGTAAACCTTTTGTTGTAATGATTTGTGTTGTTTGTTTATTTATGTTTGTCTTTATTTGCAGGACTTTAACTGTATGGTTTACAGGACATTTCTATCTTTTGTTTGTTTAAAGTGGCTTCCTTCCTGGGCGTGGCCAGCCAATGAACTGGAGCCCATAAAACAGCAGGAGCTCAGTGTGAAGGGAGGGAGTGTGTGAGCTGTGCAGCCAAGGTGTAATAGAGATAAAAACCTGTTCCTGAACTCAAAAAGTCATCTGCCTCCTATGTAAACCAGGCCACTCTTGTCACATCACATTGTGACATCTAGTATGAACTGTTGATTTAGTTTGTGATGATGCAGTTTTTAGGATCATTTTGGGGCGTATTCCAGAAAGCAGGTTATGCTAGCTCCCACGGTAAGTTTGAGGCTAAGGAAGTGGATAACCTCAGCTTTCGGTTCCAGAAATGGAGGTATGTTTCAGGGTAGGTCAAGTTGCCATAGCAACTCATGCTCTGAACATAACCTGGTCTGGAGCAGGTTTAGATGAAGGTTAGTTTGTTTTCAGAGAGGTGAAGCAGCATGGCGTGTCCATTTGAAGATGATTTAGTGGATGAAGAAGTTCAGATAATACTTTTTCCACCGTGAGAGGGTGATAAGACCATATATGGATGTTGGAAAGATAAACTTTTTACTTTGATCTAACTTAATTATTTGCTCCAGTTAAGATAAATAATTTTTTATTTAGTCAGTTTAAAAATAACACAGTTTTCAGACAATTATTTTACTTTCATTCAAATTAATTCAATGAAGTAGGTGTAACTTTGGTGCTGCTGTTAGATCGGCACCACAAGGGATTGTGGGATACCATTCCCTTTGCCTGTCTGGACGGATTTGGGTTTAAGTGTGGGTTTTTGACCAAATGTGTTTAGTTGTTTTGCTGTTTTACTGTGTTTTGTCTAGTTATTTGTCCTGTTATGTTTAATTCTTTCTGCACCATGAGTGAGAGGGAGGGAGAGGAGGATGAGTTTATATAGAACCCGTACCTTGTAGTAGTGTAATGATAAATTCTGAGAAATTGTGTATGGTGTCATGTTTCAAAACTGTCTTGTTTCATTTATTTTATTGTTATAAAAATGAAAATATCTGCAGGCTCAAATTAAGACATATGAGAGTTCAAGAATTACAATAAATTAAGATGAAAAAACATTTAATTGAATTGGAGTAATATTACATTTAGTTAGATAAATATGTAAATTTGAGTTGTGTAAACAATTATTGAGTTGGATAGACATAAGAAATTAGGTTGAATAAATTCAACTCAATTACTTGTTACCAATTGAATGAATTTACCCCTTGTGCTACCCTATGACCCCCCCCTTCCATTGAGGTGTTCTTCCTACCATGACAAAGGTGGATAAAGGTGGAAGGATTTCATGTAATCCATGGACACCAGTGAAGATCACAAATCATTGAAGAAAAAAGGTTCAGAGCACTGTCTAGTGGGTCTAGATGACCCAACTCCCAATGTTAAAATGCCTAGGATAGAACAAGGGATACGTTGGATTAGTTATATATATATATGTATATATATGTATATATATATATATATATATATGTGTGTGTCACAATCAATGAAAATAACATCAGAAACTCGTGCGTTTACTTTGTCTGTTCTTTTTCTCCAAGCAGAAACTCTTTCTTTTGCTGATGATGCAGCCGTATTACTTTATTGATGAACGTATAATCTTCATACCGTCATTAAAATCTCAGACTCCGTCTCGCTGAAGTATAGCGCTCTCTTTTTTTCACCACGCGTTTCCATGGTGACTCGGGAAATCGGCGATCCATCGAGAATGTCTTTATATACCTGCTGTGCACGTGCATTAACCCAGGGTTACCAAGTAGAGCGTAATTACGCCAACTCATATCCGGACTTTTGGAATCATTTCATTTCTAACATTTAATTTTGTTTTCTGAAATGTTGTGCAGTGATTTACATTTTAGTTTTGTAGAATTTTGTTGTTTTCCAAAATATCGTATAAATATATATATACGATATATATATATATATATATATATATATATATATATATATATATATATATATATATATATATATATATATATATATATATAAAAAAAAAGAAACGCCCCTCTCACCCTCCACGGGTGGTTTTCTCCTCCAAGCTCGGGTCCTCTACCAGAGGCCTGGGAGCTTGAGGGTCCTGCAGTATCTTAGCTGTTCCTGTTCTTTTCTGGACTGAGAGGTCTGAGGTCTTTCCAGGTATCTGTTGTAGCCACTCCTCCAGCTTGGGGGTTACTGCCCCGAGTGCTCCAATTACCACAGGTACCACTGTCACCTTCACTTTCCAGGCTTTCTCCAGTTCTTCTCTGAGTCCCTGGTATTTCTCCAGTTTCTCATGTTCCTTCTTCCTGATGTTCCCATCGCTTGGCACTGCCACACCCACCACAACGGCTTTCCTCTGTTCTTTATCCACCACTACAATTTCTGGTTGGTTCTCCATCACCACCCTATCAGTCTGGATCTGGAAGTCCCACAGGATCTTTGCCCTCTCATTCTCTACCACCTTCGGAGGTGTTTCCCATTTTGACATTGGGGTTTCCAGTTCATATTCATTGATTGTGGCGCTCCATGTATGCTTTCCCTGCCAGCATCTTACACCCTGCAGTTATGTGCTGGATTGTTTCAGGTGCCTCTTTGCACAGCCTACACCTTGGGTCTTGTCTGGTGTGGTAGATCTGAGCCTCTATCGCTCTGGTGCTCAGGGCTTGTTCCTGAGCTGCCAGGATGAGTGCTTCAGTGCTGTCCTGTAGGCCAGCCCTTTCTAGCCATTGGTAGGACTTCTTGATATCAGCCACTTCAGTTATGGTCCGGTGGTACATCCCATGCAGGGGTTTGTCCTCCCATGAGGATCTGTCCTCCAGCACTGTATCCTCTGCTCTCCATTGCCTGAGACATTCACTGAGCACACTGTCAGTTGGGGCCTTGAGCTTGATGTACTCATGGATCTTGGATGTTTCATCCTGGATAGTGGCTTCTACGCTCACTAGTCCTCGGCCTCCTTCCTTGCGGCTAGGATTTGGGATGGAACCCTCCATGCATGGTGAGGAGCTTTCGTGTCTTAACATCCGTGGTCTGTATCTCTTCCTTTGGCCAACTTATTATTCCTGCAGGGTATCTGATAACTGGCAGTGCGTAGCTGTTTATTGCCCGGGTCTTATTTTTGCCATTGAGCTGGCTTCTCAGGACTTGCCTTACTCGTTGGAGGTATTTAGCTGTTGCGGCTTTCCTTGTCGCCTGCTCCAGGTTGACATTTGCCTGTGGAATTCCAAGGTACTTGTAACTGTCCTCGATGTCTGCTATTGTTCCTTCTGGGAGTGAGACCCCTCCTGTGTGGACTACCTTGCCTCTCTTTGTCACCATCCGGCTGCATTTCTCGAGGCCGAATGACATCCCAATGTCAGTACTGTAGATCCTGGTGGTGTGGATCAGGGAGTCAATGTCACGCTCGCTCTTGGCATATAGCTTGATGTCATCCATGTAGAGGAGGTGACTGACGTTGGCCCCATTTCTGAGTCGGTATCCATAGCCAGTCTTGGTGATTATTTGACTGAGGGGGTTGAGACCTATGCAGAACAGCAGTGGGGACAGAGCATCACCTTGGTATATCCCACATTTGATGGACACTTGTGCAAGTGGCTTCCCATTGGCTTCAAGGGTGGTTTTCCACAGCTTAATTGAGTTTCCTCTGAAGGCTCTTAGAGTCCTGTTGATGTTGTACAGCTCCAAGCATTCAGTGATCCATGTGTGTGGCATTGAGTCATAGGCCTTCTTGTAATCAATCCAGGCTGTGCACAGGTTGGTGTGTCGTGACTTGCAGTCTTGAGCGACTGTTCTGTCGACCAGGAGTTGGTGTTTGGCTCCTCTGGAGTCTCTACCAATGCCCTTCTGTGTGTTACTCATGAATTGATCCATGTGCCTATTTATCTTGGTTGCAATGATGCCTGACATCAGCTTCCATGTTGTGGACAGACAGGTTATTGGCCGGTAGTTGGATGGGACTGCACCCTTTGAGGGATCCTTCTGGATCAGGATCGTTCGCCCTTCTGTTAGCCATTCGGGGTGAGTCCCATCTCTTAGCAGCTGGTTCATTTGTGCTGCCATGCGCTCATGGAGTGCGGTAAGCTTCTTTAGCCAGTAGGCATGTATCATGTCAGGGCCCGGTGCTGTCCAGTTCTTCATACCTGAGACTCTTTCTTGGATGTCAGCCACTGTGATGGTTACTGGATTCTGTTCAGGGAGGTTGCTATGTTCTTTTCTCAGAGAGACCAGCCACTGGGCATTGCTGTTATGTGCTGTCTCTTTCTCCCATATACTTTTCCAGTACTGTTCAGTTTCCAGCCTTGGTGGGTCTGCTCGGCTGTTTTGACCCTGCCAATGAGCGTACACTTTTGCAGGTTGAGTTGCGAAGAGCTTGTTTATTCGTCTGGCTTCATTGTCTCTTGTGTACCTCTTAGGCGGCTGCTCAAGGCTAGGAGCCTTTGTTTGGCAGTTTCCAGTGCTTCAGGTATGGGCATCTGACTGTATCTCTTAGGTACTTGCTTTCTCATTGTACCTCTTTGAGCCTCTGTCAGCTTACTCACATCCTTCCGAGTTGCCTTGATTTTGGCCTCTAACCGTTGCTTCCATGGTGGGTACTGTTTTCTTCCATGGTTGCTCTTGTAGCCAAGCATCTCAAGGATCACTGCTGCTGAAGTGTAAACCAGTTCATTGGTTTCTGTGATGGTTGTGGTAGGAATTGCCCTCAATGCTTCATTCACAGTTTCCAGTAGACTTTCAGGTACGTCACTCAACCGTTGTAGTTGGTGTCGGGGTTGCCTAGTTTCCATTGTAGACATGATCTTGTCTTTCAGGTCAGTTACTGCCTCGCTCAGCGTAATTGCGGTTGTTGGGGCTGTGTACCCAATCTCAGGGTGGGAGTGTGGCATAACCTCCTCTCTGACCAGGGGGGTATTCCAGAAAGCATGTTATGCTAGCTCCCACGATAAGTTTGAGGCTAAGGAAGTTGATAACCTCAGCTTTTGGTTCCAGAAATGGAGGTATGTTTCAGGGTAGGTCAAGTTACCATGGCAACTCATGCTCTGAACATAACCTGGTCTGGAGCAGGTTTAGTTGAAGCTTAGTTTGTTTACAGAGAGGGGAAGCAGCATGGCGTGTCCATTTAAAGATGATTTAGTGGATGAAAAAGCTCAGATAATACTTTTTCCACCATGAGAAGGTGATAAGACCACATATGGATGTTGGAAAGATAAACTTTTTTACTTTGATCTAACTTAATTATTTGCTTCAGTTAAGATAAATCATTTTTTTTGTTAGGTCACCTTAAAAATAACACGTAGTTTTCAGACAATTATTTTCCTTTCGTTCAAATTAATTCAATTAAGTAGGTGTAACTTTGGTGCTGCCGTTAGATCGGCACCGCAAGGGATTCTGGGATATCATTCCCCTTGCCTGTCTGGACGGATTTGGGTTTAAGTGTGGGTTTTTTACAAAATGTGTTTAGTTGTATAGCTGTTTTACTGTGTTTCACCGTGTTTTGCCGAGCTATTTTGTCCTACTATGCTTACGTCTCTGCACCATGAGTGAGAGTAAGGAAGAGGATGATGAGTTTATATAGTACCCCTACCACCTAAGCATATTATGACAGTGACGGAAAATTCTTTAATGAATTTTTGCACTCCGTGCATTTTTCCCCCGTTCTTTTTATTGTTATAAAAATGAGCATATCTGCCGGCTCAAACTTAGACATATGAAAGTTCAAGAAATATAAGTAATTAAGATGGAAAAAAGATTAATGGAGTAATGTGACATTTAGTTAGATAAATACGTAAACTTGAGTTGTATAAACAATTATTGAGTTTGAATTAATTTAACTAAATTATTTAAATTATTTTTTCTTGAGGGTCCTGCAGTATCTTAGCTGTTCCTGTTCTTTTCTTTTCAGGACTGAGAGGTCTGAGGTCTTTCCAGGTATCTGTTGTAGCCACTCCTCCAGCTTGGGGGTTACTGCCCCGACTGCTCCAATTACCACAGGCACCACTGTCACCTTCACTTTCCAGGCTTTCTCCAGTTCTTCTCTGAGTCCCTGGTATTTCTCCAGTTTCTCATGTTCCTTCTTCCTGATGTTCCCATCGCTTGGCACTGCCACATCCACCACAACGGCTTTCCTCTGTTCTTTATCCACCACTACAATGTCTGGTTGGTTCTCCATCACCATCCTGTCAGTCTGGATCTGGAAGTCCCACAGGATCTTTGCCCTCTCATTCTCTACCACCTTCGGAGGTGTTTCCCATTTTGACCTTGGGGTTTCCAGTTCATATTCTGCACACATGTTCCTGTATATTATTCCAGCCACTTGATTGTGGCGCTCCATGTATGCTTTCCCTGCCAGCATCTTACATCCTGCAGTTATGTGCTGGATATATATATATATATAGATATATATAGATATATATATATCTATATATATCTATATAGATATATATATCTATAGATAGATAGATAGATATAAATATATATTTTTATTTATTGTCGTGACCTTTGAAATGTTTATTGCCCGTTATCTCAGGAGTCATCTCTCTCTCTCTGTTTGTAGTTCTTGAAGAA
>NC_136257.1:1182500-1252500 GCF_053564925.1 Oryzias latipes
CAGCCCGGCAGTCTGCTCACAGACCAGCAGAGCGTGAGCATGTGTGTCTCTGCCGCTGTTATCATGATCCCGGCTCTGGATCACTTTCACCATGCATCATCTTATCACCAATTACTGCCTTGTTGTGATTCTCATCGTCCTAATGATGCTCCGCTGAGACCATCGTGGTCAGATCTGCAGGAGCCCCGCCCTCCGACTGCCCTGAACTCTTCCAGTTTCCTTCAGGACTCAGGAGTCCACGTCACTTTACAAATAACCCTCTGAACACAAAGGATTTCAGGGAAGACAGAGTTTAAACGTTTTGTATGTACAAAGCAGGCTAATAGGATGAAAGGTTTCAATAGTGGACACAGAAACACAGATTTCTGGGTTAAATGATCCACCAGGTCTCTTCTTCTTAAGTAACCTGGTTTCCTAAATGGCACATAAACCGCAGACCCTGTTTCTTTAAGGATCCTAGTGGATTCAAGAAACCTGGTTTCCTGAAGTGGTCGTCTTTGCTCCTAGTGGAGACAGGAGGAGCATCTGCTGGGAGTCAAAAAATCATCTTCTACTCAAAGTACTCCAGAACCAAAACTCTGCTTTCTGTGGGAGCCGCGTGTTATTCTCACACTGAGGTGGGTTGTTATGGTTACAAGCAGGATTGGGGAGAGGTGTGGCCAAATTGGTAGGATTATACACAGACACCAACTCACCTGTGAGGTAAAGGAGGGCTGGTGAGCATTGGTAGATTGGATTTTGTTTACCTCAGTTACGTTGTGATTTTGTATAGTTGTGTGTACATCTATTTCTGTTGACTGTACGAGTAACAGAAGTTGTTGGTTCCATTCCAATTCTCAGAGTGGATCAAACAATCTGGAGAACCAGAAGGATTTTGTTTTGTAGCAGCACATTGTGCAGAAATTGGCCCTTTGTCTCCTAAAATGATGAGTTGTTGCTTCAATCTTCATGTTCTGCCAAACTGGAGAAGTTGCAGTTCAAGTCGGTCTGGTCTGCCGGTCTGGTGTTCAAGGCTGAATCCTAAGCGCCTCAACCCCGTCCTGTCCGGGTGTAGGTGTTGAGAATTTAAAACCCCTCCCGACTGAAACCTGTCGTCTGAGTAAGAGCGCAGAGACAAGACATGGTTGAATGTTACCGTGTTTCCAGTTGGTCTCTCCTCTTTTTTACCTGCATGTGTCCACACTGCTGACCTGCAGCTTTCACCCTCTTCACTTGCTCCTGAAGGTAATCCAGACTAATCGCTGCTGGAGGTGGAACGTTCCTCACTAGGGCGCTACAGTTGTCAGTCTGTAGAATGAAGCAGATGTGAAGCACAGATAAGCAGCTTTCATGTTGTGATTCTGCCTCGCTTCATGTTTTTGACCAAAAAGAGTTTGGGATAACACGGCCAGACCCCTCACGCAAGGACACAAGGGCGGGGTTTTTGTGACCTTGCGTGGTCCCTACCAAACTGTCAGAAGTAGAAAACATGGATTTCAATTGTAGCTTTGATTTTTGTGGTGGCTCCACCTCCTTCTGGAGGTGGCTCAGCTGCCGGGACTCTTCAGAAGTGAGAGGGGATGGTTGTCTGGAAGGGGATTTTATCTCGTTATGCACTGCATTCATTTTTACCACTGCAACACAGACAAGATTAGGAGGGCATGCAGAAGCAATCACCATCATCTCTGCATATTTTCTGTATCAGATGTGAAAAAATGTGCTCCCTAAAACAGTCTCAGAAGCCTCAGGTATGTGTACCTGGTGGTGGACGCGAAGTTTAGGGTTAGATAGATATGTGGACAACATGAGAAAACAGCACAAAGTCATAAATTGGTCACCAATTTTAAGATTCTGGTGAGATACTTTTTTTTTCTTTGAGGGCCTACTTTGAGGTGCAGGTTGGTGCATCTACCCAAGATGCCTGTGGAAGATATTGAACCCCCACACAGATTTAAATGTTTGATAGTCGTACGTCTGACAGTGGGACTAAAGGCTTTCTGGTGCTTCTGGTAGTTTCAAAGCTGCTGACAGTGAGAAGAGTGCTGGTGGAGCTTTGTGGAGAGACACATGTAAGACTCTGGAGACAGTCACACTTAAGCTGAATCCACATCGGACGGGATTTGCGTGTCAGGGGCAGACGCGATCTGAGGTCCTGTGGCGCGATTTGGGCGTCAGGCGTGGCGCGTCAGTCTGGCAGCAGCGCAGTTTGTGCAGCAAACGCTGCGATGCTGATGCAGCGCGTCAACCAATCAGGGATTCAGCTTTGGGCGTGTGACGTTTTCAGTGACTCGATCAAGCGTATTTAACCCTTGTGCTATCGTAGATGACCCCCCCTTCCATTGAGGTGTTCTCCCTACCATGTCAAAGGTGGATAAAGGTGGAAAGATTTCATGTAATCCATGGACACCAGTGAAGATCACAAATCATTGAAGAAAAAAGGTTCAGAGCACTGTGTAGTGGGTCTAGATGACCCAACTCCCAATGTTAAAGTGGCTAGGATAGACCAAGGGTTACAAAGTTCCATCATGGCCTCTCAATGTGAGAATTTTCGTCCTGAACTTATATCGATTTCCTTAACCTTCTGGGGCCCAGGGCTGCCGGAGACTGTCCCGGAGACTGTTGAGCGAAGGCGGGGTACACCCTGGAGAGAACGCCAGCCTGTCACAGAGCCCATGGTGCTGGAGCGACTGAGCCTGCTACGCTAGCTGGCCGCCAGGTGGACAGAGTATGCAGCCATGTTTTCCACGATGAGTCCAGACAAACATTGGCGGTTTCTTCTCACACACGTCGCCGGGGTGTCAAGGACATTTTCAGGCAGGTGTTAAGCAGTAAATTTGACGCGTGTCAAAATTGGTGGCAGACGCCAATTTGATGAGCGAATCACGCTCAGACGTGCCACCAGTGCCACTTCTGCTTTGGAAGATCGATACAGAGTCGAACCGCCTGCTGGAGCTGAACATCTCTACATGAACTGTGGTATCGTGAGGAAACACTGTCTCAATTGTTTCAGCAATTTTACTCTCATTCTTTAGAGATGAATAGTTATATCTGAACCTCAACTGCTGTTTTTCTTGTTCAGCAAACTGGATTTCTTTTTGACAAATACCTGTCCGTAGCAAAGTTTAGATTTCTCAGAAGTCCAGCAACATTTTCTAAGAGCATCTCTGTTTCCAAAATGATGAGTTGGGTTTGTTTGTGACCTCTCGCTTTCCTTTCAAACTCTCCATGGTCAAACCATTGAACCCGGGGTCCCCAAATCCCGGCCTGCAGGGCCGATGTCCTGCTGGTTTCCCAGAATTCCTGCCGTATCTGCTGCTGATTACCTGATCAGGTGTGTTTAGACAATAAGGAGCTTCAGTGGCAGGTTAGTTGGAAAACATGTAGGACACCGGCCCTCCAGGCCTGGATTTGGGGACCCCTGCATTGAACATTCAAATCCTTATTTTTGTGTCTGCTAGCTTTTGCTCAGTCTTTTCTATTTGATTATCTGAAAGTCCTCAAACTGTGAAAACGTTCGTGTCTACATGTCATTTCACTGGAGGTCTTAGAAAACCAAGCCTCTGTCTCCAAATCCGTCTCATTCCAAACGTTTAATACCAACCTCCATGGGGTAAAACGTAGCCATTTACAAAGAGGGCCTAAAATTGTAGGATGAGTTGTTTAACTTTAGTTTTGTTACCTCAGGATCATGTGACTTTTGAGTTTCTGCCCGCCTTGAACAAACATGGTGGATATTCGTTCTTTTTTTAGTGGAAAATGCAGGAAAACTACCGACCATTCATGTGGCTTTGGTGACGGGTTGATGCTGAATCAGGAATTTCTTCAGGTTCACGTTAAGATCCTTATGAGGAAACCCATCGGCGTCTCTTCGGCCAAACATCGTTGCATCCGTCTTTACTCAATAATGATTCATCTAAAGGCCCAAAATAAAAGAAACGTGTAACAAAAGCTGTTTCCATGACTGACTTCAGACGTCAGAGATGCGGAGGACAAGCAGGAACAGACTTTTTAGAGCTGACCTCTCATCATCCATCTCCTCACTAGATTCTGTGCAGGGTCACAGGCTGTCCTGGAGCCCATCCAGCCACTGAGTGATGGGGGGGTCACACCTTTCCATCACAATTTAAATAACTTGGAGTCCCCAACAAATCTCCAAAGGCTTCAGAGCAGGCTGGCCAACCCCGCCTGTTTTCCAGCTCTCCCTGCACTGCTTGATGCTGACCCCTCACTGGGGTTTGTTCGGTCAGGTGGGATGTGGAATCACTTGAGTCTGCTGGGGGGGGGGAGCTGGAAAGCAGGTTGGCCAGCCCTGGTTTGGACTGTGGCAGGAAGCCCGGATGCTCCCCCTGAAAGGACCGGTCTGGATTGGATGCTGAGCCTTCTCGCTGCCCCACTGTCCAGCCCCCTTCGGGGGTCTGGAATGGATTCATCCTGTACTCCGGTGCATTCCAGGATGGGGCAGCTGAATGTCTGTAACATCTGGGTTTCCCGCTCTCCATCTGTACCTGCTGTCAATCCAAACCCTCAGAACTGCATCTTCATGTCCAGGTTTGAACCCCACAGTCGATGCTCCTGTGGTCCACCTCAAACCCCCCAGAGGCAGCAGGTGCTGACTCTAGAACACGACATGGCCACTCCTGTGGGGCTGTTGCTGCAGCCCCTCCAGGGGAGGGGTAAAGGGTGTAGAGAATGGGGCATTAGTTCTAACCTCAGCATTTGCCCCGGGCTGCCGCTCCGCCATGTGTCGCCTCCGCTGACTACTGTTAATGTTGGGGGGTAATGTATGGTCCCAGTGCAAACTCCCTGCCTTTTACATCTCAATCAGGTCACTCTAGTTTATTTATATATTGTCAGGGGGAGGGGGGCGGAGATGGATGTGGCAGCTTTTCTTCTCCCCTGGTCCTCTGTTTAGTTAGCAAAGAGCTTTTATAGTGAATTTGAAAGGCGGCTCCCATCCAAGCGCCTAAACTCCCAGAGCGCCGCTAAGTGAAAGTCAGGCGAGGGGGGGTGAAGGAACTACAGCGCTTTAACAAAAAACGGAGTGTGTGGAAGGAAAGAAAATCTAAATTATGGCATCTTCATTTTTTCCCATGCTGCTCTCTTTCTTTCATTACGGTCTGCCCCCCACCCCCCCTCCGCTGTGCCCTCACCCAGCCGGTCGCACGCTATTAAACAAACACTCCTAATATTTTGAGCAGGCTGGCAGTTGCAGTCGGGTCTGGCCGCAGCATCTTGTTTCTCTCAGCGCGACTGTTTTGACATGCGCCCGATTAAATTATAAACAAGCAGGCCTCCTGATGGTGATGCTGGAGCCACTAATTTCCCTAATTGTTTGCAGTTGTCTGGGAGGCCTGGGCCTGATCCCCCCCACCCCTCTGACTGGCACGGCCCAGTTGAAGGGAAAAGAGGGCGGGGGGAATATGGGAAATGGAGACGGGGAGGAGGAGGAGGAGTGGGGCCGCGAGTGGAGACAGGGCAGGTAAAACAGCGCCGAGGTAAGAAATGAAACCGGAGGTTCAATTAGGAGGTTTACTCTGCGGCCTTCCAGCGCAGCCATTAGTGACCAAAGCCGCTGACCCCCCCAACGCACGCACGCTTCAGGAAAGCTGATCCGAGGCCCGGCAGACTGCAAACACGTCTGCAGGTCGCTTGCAAGAAAACACTTAGCTGCAACCAGCAGGACACGGGGTCGGGACTCGGACATTTCTAATGAAAACAAAATAATAAAGACTCTGAGACAAACTGTCGTTTGACTCATTCAAACTTCCTTGTTTTCAAAAAATGACACTAAATCCACTCCTCCCCATAAGATCCTGATCCAGGGAAAATCTCTGTGGATGTCCTAAACAGTGTTTGCTTTCCTTCCCAGATGTCCAGAGTAGAGGTCATAGTGTTGTGGTGACAGACACGCCTCATTCAGAGTTTTCCACATGATGCTCTCACTGTCTTCATGTCTGACTTGGTGGGGCTAAAAACCAAAAACCTATTCAATGTGGCATCAGTGTCAACCTTGTGTGGGTGTAAAAAGCTGATTTAGCCAGTAAGTCGTTCCAAGTTCATCGTTCAAACTGACAGAACACGACGTCACGTAACGGAGCAGACCGCCTGACCACAGCGCCTTCAGGTTGGTGGCAGACAGTCAGGTGGAGCAGGTGAGTCTCCAAGTGTCGTCAGCATCAAGACTCTGAACTACTGCAGAGTTTGGACCCACACAGGAGAGGAGCCCCCCCAGAGGCAGACCACAACCATGACCAGAACATCTGACCTCTGACCTCAGAGCTGGTTTAGCAAACGCCACACAGCTGCAGGCCGTGTACCAGGTGGGAGGGGTACTGGGGTCTTCATTTTTGAGGCATAAATATCAAACTAATGAAAATAGTGTTTCTTCTAATTCAGTGTTAGTAACATTAAAGGGAACTTTTTGTATTTCATTTAAATTCAGAGCAAACAGGGAAATCCCTCATGTCAATGACAGCATCCCTGCATGAGTGTGACTGACGTTTCTGTGGCTTTTGTAAAATATTTGTGATTGTTTTGTTTTTGCAGAGGTGTAAACATAAAATACTCTTTCCATTTTTACCAAATTTGGGGATTTTTTTGTTATGGAGCTTCAAATTGGTTTATCTTCAAATTAAAGGGTTCATACACTACATGCTCTGTTTGTGTGTCATTTCTCTGCTGTCATCAGACACTCAGTGGGGTCACCTGCGTGCACAGAGGTCCGTGCACGGGCCTTGTGACGACCAATGTAGCGTGTCAGAGAAAAAGGCTGCTTTGTTGCAGAGCAGTAGGTGAGCACGTACACAAATGTGTGAGGAGGAGGAGGAGGAGGCGGTTGAAGGTCATGGTCAAAAGGTTGTGCGTCCTCCGTACGTGTGCACGTTTGTGCACAGATGAATTCCTCAGTGATGCCTGCTCTCCTGTTTCCTCCTGAAGCTGCTGAGGTCAGAAAATGATTAGAATGCATTTCTCCTGGGGGGAGTCCTCCTCTGTCTGGTTGAATCTGTGACCTGCACAGGTCCATGAAGACGCCACAGTAGACGTGAGTTTTCACAGCACACCTGTCTCACAGGTTCACCAGCACTGACGTGTGCACCGATTGCAGAGGAATCAGTTCCCTGCTTGGGTCAGAACTTCCTCTGAGTCTGACAGAAAAAGCACTCTCAGGATGAAGGATCCTAGCTGAAATCAGCTGAGTGACAGCCGAACCTCATTCCTCAGCTCTTGTCAGGACACTGCAGGAGGGGCCGAGCAGCTTAGCCGGATCACAGAACAGCTGGTTCACATGATGGACCACACCGGTGTTGGTTCTGCTTGGATTCTGCCCCTGACCACCAACCCGTCAGAGGTGAGCACAAAACCCAAAGAGCTCGGCTTCACTGAGGTGCAGGTTTATATTTTCAGGGGTAAACGTCTGGAAAAGGATTTCCGTCTGAGTGAGCCGTGCTTTTCTTGGATCGTTGGACAGTTTGTCCACGTTTGGACGCGGTGTTGGAGCCTGTTTGCTGTTGGCAGGTCTCATGTTTAGAATCCACTCCTGACATGCAGCTCCTGTTTTTATTGGAGTGAATCTTTGATTTTTTCTGGTTTATCTGTGAGCGGCTTGGATGAGCGGAGACGAAGTAACCAGCAGACACAATCAGTGACAGACATCCTTTTTTGCAGCTCCTGAAGCTGTTAATGCCTGATGAGGTGAAGGAACAACAGTTACTGAGTGACAGCAGGTGAGTCCGCTGCACAGGGAAGACCGTCAGAGGAAAACAGCCAAACCCCTCCAGATGCAGGTTGATGAAGAAACTAGCAGCAGACTCAGACGCAGTGAGGACAGGAGTCTGAGAGGACAGCAGAGAGACCGACAAACATGCAGTGGTAGGGCGGGCGACCTCTGATCAGAAGAACGTTCGATTCCCGCCTTGCCCGCCCATGTGTCTTTGGGCAAGACCATCTCAAATAAGATCTTTTATTTTAAATCTTCTTTACTACAAAAAAGAAAATGTGCTCATGGGGGCGACAGTGGCTCAGGTGGTTGAGCGGGTCGTCCAATGACCGAAGGGTTGGCGGTTCGATCCCCGCTCCCACCAGCCAAAATGTCGTTGTGTCCTTGGGCAAGACACTTCACCCTCCTTGCCTCCGGTGTGGCTCCACTGGTGTGTGAATGCGCATGAATGTTCCCGGTGATGGTCAGAGGGGCCGTAGGCGCGAAATGGCAGCCACGCCTCTGTCAGTCTGCCCCAGGGCAGCTGTGGCTACAACCGTAGCTACCATCACCAAGTATGAATGAGGAGTGAATGAATAATGGACACACTGTAAGCGCTTTGAGTGTCTTGAAAAGCGCAGATAAATCCAATTCATTCTTATTATTATCATGAATTTGTGGTGTGGATTTATGGAACAGGTTGGATGAAGGTTTAAAGCAAAAGTTTACGTGCCTTCAAAAAAATAACTACAAGATGTCAGTGATGGAACTATACGAGGCCAGAAATGTTTAATAAAAACAAAAAAATGTCACTTCTGCATAGGTGCTCTGCAGAAGGCAATGAGAATCTGTTGTAAATAGAAATACGGAGATCATCCGGTGTTGTTAAAAGAGGCAAAGATTTTTCTTCAACCCACTCCTTTTCAAGCACACTGTCTCGTTTTATGTCTAATTTGAACTCTTGTGTCTATTTTCATTTGTGTCTAAAATAAAGAATTGAATTGAAATTGAAAATTGAACTGAAATTTTTTTTTGGATTAGAATTACCTAACTTCCACAATTACTTTCTTGCAAATAGATTACAATATATCTTAAAATGGTTAAAAAATAATCCAGAAACCAACTCATGGTTAGACTTGGAACAGGCGTTATGTGGAAAGATCAACCTGTCAGATCTTCCATTTATTAGCCAAATAGTTAAAAAACAGGATTGTTTCAAAAGTATTAATATAAATGCCACTTTAACAGCCTGGTGGGAATTTCTCAAAATATCAAAATCATCAATTCAACCGTGCAAAATGACACCCATCTGGAACAACCCAGACATCCTCATAAACAAAAAAATTATCCACTTCCCAGCTTGGCAAGCAAGGGGCATAAAACAACTAGAGCACATAATTATTGATAGAAGATTCATAACTCCCCAGGAACTTCAAGACAAACATGGAATAAATAACTTCTTGGAATATCAGCAACTTAAATCAATTATTACTAAAAAGTTTAAATACAGAGACAACGATTTAAAGCTACCAGATGTAGTTACCACTCTGATTAATTTAACAATGAATAAAACTCTCTCCAAAATATACAAACTTTTATGCAATTTAGATAACAATATTTCACTTCCGACAACAAAATGGGATGCGGATTTGAGCATCAGCACAGATGAAAGTTTTTGGTCAGAACTTTGTCTAAACACCTTTAAAATGACAAAAAGTCCAAATCTGCAGCTAATCCATTTCAAAACTCTTCACAGAATTTACTTCACTGGACAGAGGATGTTCAAGATGGGTCTCAGCAACTCAGACATTTGTCAGCACTGTGACAGTAATCTTCCCGACAATTACATGCATGCACTATGGTTCTGCACGCCTGTCCAGGCTCTCTGGCAGCAGGTATGTGCCGATCTATCAGTCTGGCTTAAGGTTTCAATCACAGCTTCACCGTCACTTTGTGTGCTTGGTGACACGAGTGCCATCGATGTAGGAGGGGGATTAGGCTCTATCATTTTCATAACTCTTTGCATTGCTAAAAAAACTATTTTAATAAATTGGAAAAGCAAAAAAAATATAAATATAAGTCAACACAGAAATGTGCTGCTTGATCATATCAGCTTGGAAAAAATGTCAGCCCAAAGTTCAAGTAACTTCGAAAGAATTCGGTCTCTCTGGTCTCCCATAGCTAACTCCGTGACTTAGGGGGTGGGGGGGGCCTGGTCGTCGCTGCTCCTTGCCCTTCTGCCGTGGGCCGGGGTGGGGGTCGGGGCCTCCGGTGCCTGGCGGGGGTTGTTGGGGGCTCCGTTGGTCAGGGGATCGGGTCCGGCGCCTGGGTGGGGCGGGCTGGGGCGCTGCGTGGTCCTTTGGGCTTGGGTGTGGGGGTGCGTGGTGGGGGGTGGGGTGGTGGTCTGGCCTGGCTTGGGGGGTGGTCCCTTTGCCTGTGCTGGGGGGGGTTGGCGGGGGGCGCTGCTCGGGGGGGGGGGCCCAGCGGCGCTGGATGGGCTTCCCATCTACGCCTGGGGCTGGGATCGGCCCTTCCCTGGCTCTGGGGCGGGACGGGACAACCCTCTTGGGGCCCCCGGTCGCTCTGGGTGTCCTCCGCTTCGGCTGCGGGGTCTGGGGGGGGGGGTGGGGTGGGGGGTATTGTCGGCCCTGACCTGTGGGGGGGCATTCTGGGGGAGGGGGGGGGTCAACCTTTGGTACGGGGCAGGGGGGGTTGACGGGTCGGGGTCTCCGCTGAGGCCATCGGCAGTTTCCCCGGCCGGTTGGCTGCCTCGGTCCCGTCGAGGCTTGACCAGAGCTCTTCTAGGGCCAGCGTTTGGGGGTGGGGGCCTGGGCTTGCTCCGGGGGGGGCCGGCGCTTTCTGGCTCCTCTCTCTCTGTGTGGGGGGGGTGGTGCTGGGCCTGGGGTGTCGGCGCCTCCGGGGGTGGGGCCCCTGGGCTGGGTGGGCCTGGCCCCCTTGCTGGGGGGGGGGCGGGGGACAGCTGTTTGACCACCGGGGGACAGTCTATCAGCTATCCCCAACTTACCCCCTTCCTCATATAACCTCATAATAGGGTGAGGGGGTGGGGGGCTTAGCCTGCGATGAGCCTTGGGGGGGGGTTTACTAGGCAGTGGCCCCCCTCCTATGGTTGCCGTATGGAGTGGGCCCCCCCTCTTTCGGTTTTATTTGCACCTTAGACATGTAGGGCCCTTGGTAGGGGGGGTGCTTGGACATCACTGCCCGCAAGCAGCGGATGTCCTCCTAGCACCCTACCCGCCAATTTTAACCGCACCTTAGACATTTAGGGCCCCTTGGTGGGGAGGGAGAGGGGACGTCACTGTGAGTAATCAGGAGATGTCCCCTTAGTGCCCTACCCGCCAATTTTAACTGCACCCCCCTTAGTACACACACCCCTCCCCCCTCAATATATACATCCCAACATAAACACACACACATGCACACACACACCATCTCAAACACACATACACGCACACACATTTAGCAAGGAAGGTGGGACCTGGGTCCGTCTGTCCCCTGCCTCTTCCCTGGTGGGGGGTGCGGGCCCCTTTCAACGGCGGCCGTGTCCCCGGGGTGCCGGCTTCCTGGGCCCGGCGGTGCTCTCTCCGCGCGGTGGGGGAGTTCACATTACATCTGAGCCGGGGGTGTCTGGTCCCTGGGGGGTGGGTTCTGGTCCTTGCTCCTGAGTGCTGGGCCCCGCCAAATTTCCAACTGTGGCCGAGCCTGGTCGGGCCATATTTATAACACCCCTTGTGGGCCCTCTTTTTTTCCCCGGGGTTCCCCCCTCCTGGGCGGGGGCGGCGGGCCCCCTGCCTCGCTCCTCCCTGGACCAACCGTGGGCCGGGCGGATGGCTGCCTGGAGTGCGGAGCGGGTCTCCCTTGGGGGGTCCTGGCTCGTACCTGGGGTTGGGGCGGGGGGATGCCCGGAACTCCTGGGTGGTGGTGGGGTGCTCGTTTGGGGCTGTGGGCGGTTGGGTTCTCCCGGCGCGGCGGGGGGGCTGCTCTCCTGGTTGGGCTGGGGCGGCGCTCTCTTTCCCTCCGTGCTTCCCTGGCCTCTGGCTCTGGGGGCCTTGCGGCGGCCCTGCTGGCCCTGGCCTGGGTGGCGGGCTTGGTCGCCCGGGCGGCGGTTGTTCCCTGCCGGTTCCCGTGTGGCGTTGGGGGGATTCCGGCTGCCGCTGCTGCTGCGGTGGGGGTCTTGGGGTGGGGATGGCTGGGCACTCTCCGTCCTTCTTTTCACGTTCCACCATCCATTTTAGAAGAACATAAAACCTCACCTGAGCACAGGTGTTGGCTCACCTTTGCACTAACAGTTTGCATGACTGAATGACTGAAATATTTCACACTAGTTGGTTTTAAGGCATAAGTATGCGTGTGTGAACACTATCTGTTTTGTGTACATGTCGACAGGTGGACATTTTTGCAGCTAGCAGGTGTGTTTATAACATTTGAGTGTGTGTGTGGACAGGCCCCGCCCTTTTTGTACTGCATTTGAACCTTACCATAATGATTAACAACCAGTAAACTTGTTGCTGTATGCTGCTTCATGGTCTTATCCCCCTTCCCCTCCTATTATCACCCCCTACCCCCCCCTCTCTCTAGCGTCCCTCTCTCTTCTTCCCCTCTTTCCTTTTCCGTCCGGTCCAACACCAAAGATTTTCAGACATGATTGAAATTAATAAAGTTTGGCCTCAATTACAAAAGGGGTTTATTCAGACATACCTTTGGTTTGTCTGAAGATTAATAACCCCTCTCGTTAAAGTAAAATATGTCCAACACAAGAGGCCCTCAGCTCTCGTCTGTCTGCCTAGCTGTTGGACAGGACAAGTTAGAAAAAAAAAAAAAAAAAAAAAAAAAAAAGAAAATTGAACTGAAAAAGACCCTAACACCCCCCCCCCCCCCCTTGCCTCTGGCGGAAGGTTCCAGTGTTCGCCAGCGGAGCCGCCATTACTGTGTGAATGGGACTGTGACTGTAAAGCGCAGAGGGCCTTAGAGGACGGTGGAAAAGCGCCATACCAATATACGACATTTACCAAACATACAGATTAGTAACTGTAGCAGTAAGAGAGAAAGCAGTCAGCTTTCTGATTTGTCCCTGTCTGAAAAATCCTGTTTACGGTAAACTGGTTAAAGAACAACCTATCATCATCATTTTGTTAGGTAGGACAGGGTATTGTGCTTGGTCCAAATGGTGAATGGATGCTGGTCTCTCTCCATTTAGTGTCACCACATCTCTAATGACAGTAGAACATTCTGTTCCCTGTGATATATGGACGACTGACAGCAGAACAAAGCACAGGTGTGGACGTTCTGACACAGTCGCCGACACTCATCTCTGATGAGCCAAGAGTTTTTCTAGAATCAGAATGATCTCTGACCAGGAGAACAGGGGAGTAAAGTCATTGGCTGAGCTATTAAGGTTTATACCATGGTCCGGTTGAACACTCGATTCTGATTGGCTGCTGGGTATGCATGGAAACCTGATAACTGCACGGTGAAAAAAGAAGTTCCGGTCAGCTAGCTTAAATGTTTTGTATCACTGCGCCGGCTTCTTTAAAACAACCTTTTGCTTCATCATCTGGACAAATCAAAGCGGTAAGAGGTTAACTTTCTCTCTGAACTGATGCTTTATTCAAGCCATCGGGACGATCAGCATATAAATATCGCCGATACTTGACTGCAGCGGTGCTGCTGCGCGACGCGGATTATATGTATAGTCCGCTTTTTGTGAGAAAAGCGATCCAAATCGGAAAAAAAACAAGAATTAAGGACTAAAACCTGGTTAATATGCATTGCTTTTGTAAGTGACCATGGTATAAGCGGGTTAATGGCCTTCGAAGTGTGTAATGTGTGCGCCGTGGAAGCCTGAACCGTTGGACGGTTCCGTTAAAAAGTAATAACCGCACACTTTGTCGGCCACTAGCCCTTACATAATCCTTCATGCATTTGTAATAAAAGGACAAAGGCTGCAGTTGTAGGTAGGATGAAGCTACTGTGACATCACTTGGATCTCTGAGTGGTCAGTTGGCAGAAATACTGAACTGGTTATCAATCCAGAAAATTGATGAAAGGAGAATTAAGTTCACATGTCTCTGCTGTAACCAAATAAGCACAAAAAGCATCTAATAGGCATTATAAGATGGACATGCATAACACAAAGACTTAAATGCAGTTCTGATCCAGAAATCGTTTAAGTTTTTGTTCTGAAAAGTCTTTGGAAGTTTGTCCTGAATATTATCTCTGGTGGAACTTATTTTAGGAGATCATGGAATCAGATTCAAATTCCATGACCGCTGTTCTGGGCCGCAAGGCACCTGCCATTGACTGACACCCAAATATCACTGCACCTGCTCTCCTGCCGGTGGGGGGGCCCATAGGAGAGGGGTCCCATGTTGCCAGTTTATCACCGGTTCTGTTCATCTGTGTGTTCAGCCAGGGGCCGGAGGGGGTCTGGTTTGGGGACCACAGGATTTCTTCTTTGCAGATGATGTTGTCCGGTTGGCTCCGTTGAGCCAGGAAGTCCAGCATGCATTGGGCCGGTTTGCAGTGGGAAGCAGCTGGGATGAGGGTCAGCACCGCTAAATCAGAGGTCATGGTTCTTGACCTGACAAAGGTAGTCTGAGAACAGGAGCCACCAAAGCTGAGGGCCTCTGATGGACCGAGCTGCTGCCGATGTGGAAGCTGAGGTTGAAGGCGTGTCAGTGATGGATGGAAACACGACACGTGAAAAGTATTCAGGTAAGATGCTGAGTGGGTTTTGTTTTTGGTCACAGCATCTGCTTGTTCAGAGCACAAAGTCACAAACTGCACGAGACAAATACTGACCCCCGGCCCCCCAGGTGCCGCTTCCCCCAAGAGCTCAGCCTCCTCTGCTCCTGTAGCAAAACTTTTTCATTGAAAAAGATGGAGGGGGGGGGCACAGGTGTGCAAGTCTACTTAGCGGATAGCCCCCCCACCTCCCGATGCTACTTTGCTGATAATAACAGTCAGCAGCAGCAGCTGGGCGACCCCCTCCTTCCCTGCTTTCCGCTAATGTTCCCTAATCAGCCCTCCATGACACCGTGCAGCGGGGGCCTCACAGCTGTCTGGGGGTCGAGGGCATCAGGACACCTGTCAAACCCCCCCCCCAAAACTGTGGCCAAGAAAGGCACAAACACAGCGACATCTTACCCCCCCCCCCCCTTCAAGGTGAGGTCCTCTCCCACTGGCCCACTGGAATGGGGGGGGGGGGGGGGGGGAGAATGAAGATGCCAAGTTTATGACTGTCAGAAATACAAGAACTGGCAGTGACTCGCCCCCAAATCCAGGTTTAGCTGTTGGGCTTCACACAGACAGCCAAACGGTCCAAACAGCAGGCGCTAAAAACCAAGTAAAAGGTCTGACGCGTTCAGCCCCGGCGCTGAGGTGCAGCAGGCGGTGCGGAAAGTCCGGTTCTGACACAACAATCCTGCAGCTCACGGAGACCAGCTGAAAACCAGACGGAAGGTTCCAACCGTTGGGACCAGGACGGGACTTTGGATGCAGACGACACAGTCGGCTTCACCAGCAACACCGCCTCCAGGTTTTCAACTCCATTAAAACACTACGTGTGTGTTCCAGACAATGTGTCTTTTTAGTGTACTAGTTCAGATGCAGCACTGACCTGACCTTACACAGAAATGAGCCGACACCAGCAACCCGACAGGAGCCGCTCCGGGGTCAGAAAGGCCGAACGGAGGACCTTCCTGTACCAACGCTGATGGATCCTCACAGAGTAGAAAAGATGCACACTCTGTATGTGTCTGTATGTGTGTGTGTATGTGTGTGTCTGTGTGTGTCTGTGTGTGTATATGTGTGTATGTGTGTGTCTGTATGTGTCTTTGTGTGTATGTGTGTGTCTGTATGTGTATGTGTGTGTGTATGTGTGTGTGTGTGTCTGTATGTGTCTGTGTGTGTATGTGTGTGTCTGTGTGTGTATGTGTGTGTCTGTGTGTGTCTGTGTGTGTATGTGTGTGTGCGTGCGCGTGTGTGTGTGTGTCTGTGTGTGTAGGTGTGTGTGTGTCTGTCTGTGTGTGTATGTGTGTGTCTGTGTGTGTCTGTATGTGTATGTGTGTGTGTGCGCGTGTGTGTGTCTGTGTGTGTAGGTGTGTGTGTGTGTGTGTCTGTCTGTGTGTGTATGTGTGTGTGTGGGGGGGGGGGGCTGAAATGTACTGTATTCAATAGACAGCTTCAAACACCTCAACAGCTACCATATCCAGAGACCCCCCCCCCATGAATGATTCAAGGTCTGAGACCCTGGAGCACCCACTATCCCAAAGCAAAAGAGTCAAAGGCCCCCGTAGCCCCCACCAGGAGCCTGAAATGGAACCCTAGAATCCCCAACAGAGGGAAAGCAACCCCCCCAGAGTTATGGCCCAGGTCCCACACATCCAAAAGCTGCATGTGTCTCACTAGCTGCAGCGCTGATGAAGCGCAGACGTGCACAGCCGGGACAATCAGCGCCGTGGAAAAAGTCCAAGTCCTGCAGATCAACCCGAGAAACAGAAACCTGACACAAATGAGCCAGAGACCCACTTCATGAGCACATGTACACGGACTGGATGGCAGAATTCAGTCTGACCGTCTCAGTAGGCAAGAAAAAAACCGTAAAAACTCTGACTGGAGCTGGAATCGGTCCATTACCTCTAGTAACACTTTAATTTCAATACTTGTTCTGATTGAGTCTCTTTTTTTAGCATAAATTTATCAGTTTGGGTTCAGATGGTTTTTTTCACAATAAAAGCCTCGTCAAAGTAACCAATGAAAAACCACCAACCGTTTGAAGTGTCATGATGCATCCGTCCCCCTTTCCATCCAACCATCCCTCCACCCATCCATCCGTCTGGATGACCCTCCTCCAGAAGGCCGAGGTGATGAGATGCGCTGCAGGGATCCAGGGTCTTTGCTGTTACAAAGCAAAAACTTCCTCAATCCAGATCTACATGTCAAAATGTTGTGTTTTGGTTGGAATTGGGTAATCATTAGCATCCAACACCGAATCCACTGCCTTGATTTGTCAGCCACTAATGTGTTTGCTATGAGTCTTAACTGTATTCCTGCCGTTCCAAATCCTCGTGGAGAAATGGCCAATTATCAGATCAAGTTTCCTGAGTGTGCAGTTCACATCAGCTTTAACCAGCGTGTCCCAGAACCGCAGGCTGGTGGGTGGTCCGGTGCTGCCTGTTGTCTGTGCAGGCTGAGCAGAACCAAGTGACGTCTGACAGAACCGCTCCACGGCAAAGGGCAGCTGATAAATCTGCAGCGACACCCTGCAGGCTCCTCCGGCATTTATGACACTGCCCATGTGTGAGAGTTCAGCCCCCCACCCTGCCTAACTGCCAAATGCTGGCTGTTAATGAGGACCAGGGCTAACAGACCCCAGGCAGGAGGGGATCCAGCCCAGCAATTGAGCAAATAATGAGTTGAATTAGGAGATTTGGTATGAAGTGGATGAATGCGGGGAGGAGGGCGGGGGGAGGAGAACCAGACCCTGTGATGCAGCGATCATTCTGCATGTTAGCCACAAGGGGGGAAGAGGAGGGGGCAACAACAGCATTAGTGGGACAGACAGGATCCCTGAGAGGGCAGATTGTTTCCGTTTGCCTCTTGAGCTGATGCGGTTAGCGGCAAACATTTGCATCGACAAAAAGCGCTGCAGCATTTCAGCGTCTACAGAAGCGAAGGCTCGGTGTTTCCACCCGCAGAGGCCTCCTGACTAACACAATCTCTGCTTCAGTCGGCACGGTTTGAATAACTTCCCCGTTCAGACGCCGCTGTCAGCCGCTTATCCGTTTTATCTTGCATTCTATTACGGTTTATTGAGTTGGAGGCTGGGTGAACCGGTCTCCTCTGCAGAAGACGAAGACGAGCAGCTTCTGTCAAAGTCTGGCTTCCCTGGAACATCCGCTCTTCGGTTACAGAGCTCCTGAAAGCGTTTCCTTCTCTGGTAAACACGGTGGGCTGCATTGTCATTCTCAGTTTCCAGTAAGTTCTCCCCAGAAACTCGTCTGGGGTTGTTTTTTTTTCCATTCCTGGTTTTCTTTGATTACAAAAGAAGCAATATTTGGTCCCTGCGGCCACGTCGCTGACTCACCCCCCCACACACACAATGAATGCACAACATTGTTCAAAAGCTGATTCGCCATGAAGCTTCCCAACATCATCAGAGAGTCAGTGCAGGGTCAGCGTGACACAAACATAAACGTCTGTGTCATGCTGGGATGACCACAGATCTGATGTTCTGTTTTACCTTGAAGCAAACACGGAGAGGAGAGGAGCCGTGAAATCCCTCTGCTCCTCTGTTCTCAGGGTCCCCCTGCCACCGTGGCTTTCCGGGGGGGTCAGAGGTGTAGGAGTCAAAGGATCATTTTTTGCAGCTCAGGCATTTTGGCTGCAGACAGATGAGAGCGTGCGACCTCATAGACGGCTGGCCTGACGCGTGCAGCTCCATGCACGCATCACACAGGTACACCTGCACATTAGCTGACGGGCGAGAAGACTGTGGGGTCAAAGTGCGCAGCTGGAGGGGAATGCAACGACAGATCTACAGGAAAAAAGAAACATTTTAAACATTCAATTCAAACTACAAGTAAAACAGTAAATCACACTCACTAGCCACTTTCTTAGGCACACCTGTCCAATTGCTCGTTAAGACAAATTTCTAATCAGCCAATCACATGGCAGCAAGTCAATGCATCTGGACATGGTCCAGACCATCTGCTGCAGTTCAAACCAGCATCAGAACGGAGAAGAAAAGGGGATTGAAGTGACTTTGAACATGGTTGTTGGTTCCAGACGGGCTGGTCTGAGGATTTCAGAAACTGCTGATCTACTGGGATTTTCACCCACAACCACCTCTAGGGTTTACAATTCCCACAGACTCGTTGTCTGGTCTGATGAGTCTCCATTTCTGCTGCCACATTCAGATGGTAGGGTCAGACTTTGGCCTCAACAACATGAAAGCATGGATCCATCCTGCCTTGTATTACCGGTTCAGGCTGGTGGTGGTGGTGTCATGGTGTGGGGGATATTTTCATGGCACACTTTGGTCCCCTTAGTACCAGTTGAGCATGGGGTTAAATATGTAGTTGTAGAGTTTGATAAGCTATTTCTCTCTATATGAGTTCTGGTACATCACCTGTCCGTCCTGGGGGAGGATCCCTCCTTCACGTGGACACCCCTGAGGTTTCTTCATTTTTTGAGTTCTATGAATTCATGTTCTCTATGATTCATGTTTATTACACTATTACCGGTATGAGGCCCATTGAGACGACTGTTGTTGTAATATTGGGCTATAGAAACAAAATTGAATTGAATTGAATTTCAATGCAAATTCATAGAGGGACATGAAATCAAGGAGATCTGATCTAATTTATGTTTTCATTATCAGGAAACCTGAATAAAGACCAGAGGAAAGCACTGATGGAGTCAAACTTCATGGTTTTTGTTAGGGGCAAGCGGCAGCATCCTAGAGGAACCGGAGCTGCTTTAACCCTTGTGCTATCTTAGACAACCCCCTTCCATTGAGGTGTTCTCCCTACCATGACAAAGGTGGATAAAGGTGGAAAGATTTCATGTAATCCATGGACACCAGTGAAGATCACAAATCATTGAAGAAAAAAGGTTCAGAGCTCTGTCTAGGTCAGGGGTCGGCAACCCATGGCTCCGGAGCCACATGTGGCTCTTTCATCCATCTGTTGTGGCTCCCTGTGACTTTGGAAAATAATGAGTATTTTATAATAATTAAATTTTATTTTAGTTTGTTCATCTGATGGCTCCGTACGGAGCGTACCCCGTCAAAACCAGCCTTCTATGAGCTCGTATTTATCAGGCGAGAACTGCAGAGCTGATAGCAGGAGGACACACGCGGTCCGGAGTGATCTTCTGCCAGGAACTTGACGTGCCGCGGGGCAGAGACCAACTCGCTGATGACAGACTGAGAGTTCGCGCCAGTGTTGCCAGATACAGTCACAGTTTTCCAGCCCAAAAGTCATCTGAAAACCGCCAGACACAGCTTTTGTTGATGTTTTTTTTCACACTGGACTGATTTAGCAAAATAAAATATTTTTCTAAATAAAAGATAGTTCAGACTAATAATAAAATGTGTACAATATTGAATATTTCTTCAGCGGGCCGCCTTCTTCCATTCATTTTCTTAACCCGCTCTATCCCCGCTATAACCTGCGTTCGGCTCTTTCATCCTTGTGCGGCGCTGGAGCGCCCTGACTATCGTATTTTGCGCTCTCTGTGTAGGACACACTGAGGAGCGCGGGGAAACCAACTCTCAGCTGCAGAGGATGTGAACAGGTGAACAGATAGAGAGGAAAAGCAGGTAGAGAGGTGGGGGAGGGGCTTTGGCTTCAAACTCTGTCAGAGATGCAAACACGGGCGTCAGATTCAGACGCAGCTTTCCCTGCAGGAGTTGAAGCAGAGACTTTCTCTGGGATGATTTTATGAACTCAAACATGGAAACATGATTACCAAGTAGAACTCTTCAAAATAATAAACCTGATCTCTCCACATTCTCCGTGTCTACCATGTATTGATAAACACATCGCTCCAAGCAGCGATCAGACCAGAATTAGTAGCTCCTCCCACACGCGGTATCATCCTTTAAAGAACATAATGTGCATTTGCAGCGACGTATGCTTCAGACGATGTCCGATTGGCCAATCTACATGTCAATCAAGTCCAGTACTTCTCAGTGAGGATTTTGATTGGCAGGTGGATTTTAAAGAAGTACTTTTTTTATCTTTTCTGGCCCGCGATCTACACTCATGTCCTTGAAGATCGACGTAATGAGCACCCTTGATATAATATATACATGCATAATATATATAATGATGTCAAAACGGGTTGTGGCTCCGGGTGCTTTCTTTTTTATTAGGGGCGGTCCCAAATGGCTCTTTGAGGAAAAAAGGTTGCCGACCCCTGGTCTAGTGGGTCTAGATGACCCAACTCCCAATGTTAAAGGGCCTAGGATAGCACAAGGGGTACATCACCTTCACTGATGCTGGAGAGGGTCGCACTTTATCATTTTCTAAAGTAGTTCATGGTAAAAAAAATTGGCCAGCAGGTCGGGGAAAACTTGTTGCCCCCCAAAGCTAAAGGTTTAAAATATGAGGAAAGCTTTTCTGACCGGGTCCTGACTGTCTCCACGACGTTCAGAGCTCCAAGCCTTCATGGATCATGGAAGAGGCACTGAAGGCTGCCTCCATGGACACCATTGTTCTGTTGGGTGACGTGTTTTGGCCCGCAGCAGTCCTGGACCACATCGTTTCACTCTTCTTCTCTGTTACTGTGCCATTGAGCAAACATTTCATCCCTGCCACATCCTCAAAAACTCACCAAAATGTCCACAGACCTAGTCCGCGGTGAAAAGGGCTTTTGGTGGACATGGTGGACACCCTCCAAAAAATGATGACCTCACAGCAGGAGAAACATCCCAAACAAATTCAATGGGGCAGAATCCATGAACGAAACCTAAACACACTTGTCAGGAATATCCAAAGAAAATGTTACAATTATTATGGGATGGCCATTGGACAGGACATTTGCTGATTTTCAAACTGTCCCAAAGTTTGGAAATAAAACTTGATCTTCATGAGAATTCACGTACATGCCACCAGGTTAAGTCTACAACCAACGTTTTCTTGGCCTTTGACCTTGAGGAAAAAAATATCAGCATTATGACAAAGAAAAATGTCTCCTAGAGATTTCACTGTAAATCCTCCCAACTCCCGGGGTGTTGGTAGGTGGTGACATTCCCACAGCTCTTTTAACAGTACATTGTTTTGTTTTTAGTGTTTTTTTTTGTTTGCTGTCTTTTTTATGTTTGAGCTTTGTTTCTACGGCAGCCAACCTAAAGTGATGTTGTGGGTTTTGAAATAGAATGAAATAGAACGTGAAAGACTCAGAACCCCAACAAACACACAAAACTGTCTGGAGCAGGAATCTACGGTCCAGAGCCATGCGGCTCCTTTATCCCCCCAGGAAGAAGAATGTAAACCATTTGAATAAAGTTGGAAGTTCTGGTTAAATTGTTTTGGTTAATAAAGTTTTGCCTTTATGTTTAGATGTTTAACATGTCATAACTGAACAAAAGGTTTAATGTCAAAGAAGTTTGTTCTGAAAATGCACTTGAAGAACACTTTTATCTTCTGCTGCACAACAGTGTCTAGTTGCTGTTTAGAGACAAAGTCCTTGTTGTACAAACTACATGTATAAAGTTTTATTGTATTTTACATCATGTCAGGTTTGACTTTCTTACATTTTTATTCAAGTAAATCTGCTGCAATAGGAGGCTCCTATTTTGACACAAGGCATATTTAGGCACATTTTATTTTGAAAAACCATTGTATGTGTTGCTGTTAGAAGGCAAAGTAGTTAAATTGTAACATAAATAAAACTGTAACATGGTTAAGTTAACCTATAGTAAAAATGATAAACAAATGCTTAGTGACAGTATTTGAGTATTTCTACTAACGATGGAGTGGGACTTTGTGACCCTCGATGGGTTCTGGTCAATGAGAAACTGGACCCAATGGCTCTTTAAGGGTTACAGGCTGCAGATTCCTGATTTAGAGGTTTAACGTTTCAGCAGACATCCAGCTCTTTCCCCTTTATGCTGCCTTTAAAAGTTCCTTCTGTTTATTTCATTCATCTAACTGATGTTATTATGTTGAAGCTTATTTTGCAACATTTTCATTTACAGCCCTTTTTTTTTTCAGAGCCTTTCTGAACTCTTTTAAGATACTTTAAATAACACAATTTAAATTTGAAAAACATTTGAAATATTGAAGTTAAATTAGAAATGTACCACTTTTCAGATCTTTCTGAATTGTCTTCAGTTTTTATTCATGGTTCAGCATTTAACCCTTGTGCTATCCTATAGGGTCCAGATGACCCGATCCTCACATTGAGGTGTTCTTCCTACCATGACAAAGGTGGATAAAGGTGGAAAGATTTCATGTAATCCATGGACACCAGTGAAGATCACAAATCATTGAAGAAAAAAGGTTCAGAGCACTGTCTAGTGGGTCTAGATGACCCAACTCCCAATGTTAAAGTGCCTAGGATAGCACAAGGGTTACATCCTTTTTCTGTGTCTGATGACACCGAACACGATAAAATGGAATCTCCTGCCACATGTGGCCATTCGCATGGAAGACAGGAAGCACATGAAATCAGCCTTTAAGTCACAAATCTTTATTCACTTCACCACAGAGATGAACTAAGATTCCACTGGATTCTGACCCTGATTCCTGTCACACAAGAAGCACAATGTGGTGATGGGGAGCCATGATAGAAAGGCATGTCTGAGCGCGGCGGCATGACGGGCCGCACTCACATGTGACTTAAAGACACGCCCACACACACGGACGTCAGGAACTCCTCCTGTTCTCCAAACTGGCTCACACATTTAAAGTCAGCAAAATGGAAGTAAAGCATGTCACGTACAGCCAACCATGTTGGTATTTACACACCGAAGGTGAAAAACAGAAACTTCTCCTATGTGGCTCAAAAAGAGGATTGTCACCAAAGCTCAGCAGAAGAAGCATCCTCTGCTTCCTGAGCCGCCTCGCAGGGAAACGGCTCTCTCAGCAATATTAAGAAGTGGCTTGAGAACACAACGCCACGGGACGCTTCCTGACGCTCAGGAACGCCTCGCTGGGCTGTGGGCGGGGCTCTGAGCCCTCCTACGAAGACAGAACATCCGCTCTGACCATGACACAACAATATTCAGAACAGGAATCATGAAGAAAGATAATAAATAGTTTAGTGGGGTTCAAGTGGGGGAGGGGGGGACAATACCATGGGCACCAATTCTGGGGGGAAGTGTGGGGGGGCTCCTGCACATAAAGTGACTTTTCGTTTGGTTGCTGGTTGGCACACACCGGTGGCTGATGACCCCCCTTTGCTGTCTCGGGGGGGAGGGGGGACTCTGTGAGCCTTAAGTGCTGAGCAGCAGCCAGTGCGGCTGGGATGTGGTTCTCAAACAGACTGATGAAATAAAGCTATGAGTGTGGTTGACCAGCGGCAGGAGAGGTCCAGGTGGGGTCCAGGTGAGGTCCAGGTGGGGTCCAGGTGGGGTCCAGGTGGGGTCCAGGTGGGGTCCAGGTGAGGTCCAGGTGGGGTCCAGGTGGGGTCCAGGTGAGGTCCAGGTGGGGTCCAGGTGGGGTCCAGGTGGCGTCTCCTGAGGATTCAGGGGTTCTCCTGGTCTCTGAAGGAACCTGTAAAGTCAGTAAGACAAGTCCTGCTTCCTGGAGAGCTCTCAATCTTTGTGGGGAAAAGTTCTATTTGCATTTCAGACACATGAGACGTGGGCTTCAAATCTGCACTGAAATGTGAGGTTTGTGAAGACGACCCGTTGACCTTCAACCTGCTGCTGAGGTCAAAACCTGCTCTGGATTCTGGGAACAACAATCGTCCATGTGGTTGTTCAGCGTGCCTGCTGACATCCACGTCTCACTGTCCTCTGCGTCCCGTGTGTCGGACTCTATCTCTGGAAGTCCGTCTGCTCCCCAGGACTGGACGAGTCGCTGCCTGGCACCACAGTGCCACCGATGCGGGTGTGGCCCTTGTCCCTGCTCTCGTCGTGAGCCATGCTGATGCCTGAGGATGCTTGGCTGGAGGAGGCGCTGGAGGAGGTTGGAGGCTGGTTCAGCCCCGCTGTGCTCACACTCCCCCCCTCTTGGGTCTGGTAGATCTCCTCAGCTCCATCTTCGCTGGACTCGGGGTCCTCGGAGCCTGAGAGGAGCTCCTCCTCTCTGTATTCGCTGACGTCCACACCTCCGCCGGCCGCGGCGCCCTCCCCCAGCTCCTTGAGGCGGCCGTGGTGCTTGACATGGTAGCGTTGGTTCTGGAAGAACTTGATGATAGTGTGCTTGGGGAGGTCCAGCTGTGCAGACAGGGTGTGAATGGCCTCCTGGTCCGGGTACAGCCCAACATCCTGGATGAAGCTCTGCAGGATGCCCAGGGCCTCCAGAGAGATCTGGAAGATGAACCGAGGAAAGCCAATGAAGGAACCCCCCAGGATCTATGACCACAGGAAGGAGAGGACGACTCTACCTTTGTGCGGGACCGCGGCTTCTTGCTGCTCGCTGTGGTCCCCGCAGTGCTGGATGGGCATCCGGCCTGACCACCCGCCAACAAAGGCTGGGACCTCTCCTCTTTCACTGACGCGGGCAGCACCTCCTCACACGCCGGAGAGGGATGGCGGTCCTTTATTGGGGGGGGTGGCCTGTGAGGTGCCTAATGACAAAGACAGAGGGCTTAGTGATCACTGCACAGAAACAACAGGGATGACAGCAGAAACACAAAAACAGATCAACGAGGGAGAGGGGGGCGGTTCCCAGACCCCCCAACACCACCACAGAGGGTCCGACCATGGTTGAAGACGGGGGCAAGTCCAGAGTCTTACAGCATCAAGAAGCTGATTGTCTGCCAAAAATGGACTATGGTATATTGATGCCAAAAAAAAACACTGCCCCCCCTCCCCCCATTTAGGCAGGAGCCACGGCGGCAACGTGGGCAGAGAGGCCCCTCAGCCCTAAGACGATGGCTCTACCTTTGACCTGAGTGTGAGATTAGCCTTGGTGGAACGTCAACCAGCTTTCAGCCAGGAAGTGTCTCATTTACAAGTCCTAACCCCCCCATGACTGTTTAACCAGCTCCATTAGAAGGGTATCAGGCAGGGGAGGGGAAATATTACAGGGGAGGGACAGAAACAGCAGCAGAGGACATGAGAAGCAGATCCTGCAGGACAGAGTGTGAAGCCCCGCCGTGCCTGGAGGGGGTAAAAAGAGGGAGGGGCATCAGGGCAGAAAGGCAGGCAACTGTCATTCCTCAAGTGTGACCCGGTCCCAGGTTCTCCTTTTTCTGCCTCTACATGAGTCCTGCTTGTGGTCCCACGATTGGTCAGACTCAGTTCCATGTCTTTGCATTGACGTGTACTCTACCTGTACTGTGATGCAAAAGTAGAGTGGTCCACCTCTGATCTTAAGGTCACAGGTTCAACTCCAGCAATGCCTGTCTATGTGCCAAAGTGTCCTTGGGCCAGGCGCTAAACCCCACATTGATCCTGGTAATCACAGTCTAGCACCTTTGCATGACATGACTGCGTGTTCTTTGGTGACTGTAGAATACTTTGGTCTCAATCGGGGGGGGGGGGCTAAATAAAAATACACCACTTTCTATTTAATGCCATGCTGTTGGTTAGTCACACTGCTTGTTGGCGTGCTTGTTTTATGGTTTCTTCCACAGAAACGGCAGTGATTTTACATAAGTATATGGGCATTGTATTATCAGAAAGGATCATTTTATGAATAATCTTAATTTTCTAGACAATGCCGTGTCGAGTGCACAAACCACCTCCGGAACTTTGTTGTTTGGGGGTTTCTGGGTCCATGGAGAAGGGCCAGACAAATGCGATTCACAAAAACCATACAGAGCTTAAAAATAAGGCTTCTGAGCCCAGGATGGGGATAACAGAACCCTAACCTGGAGACACTCAGACTTGGGACAGGGGCCTTCAATGTCCAAGGGGAACCGTATGGAACAGTTAAAAGTAGAACCGTCAACATTCCAAAACTGAATCTCGGGGCATCGTCAACTCTTTTCCAGGAAACGAGCCTGAGGTTGTGTGTGAGGTTTGACAGAGATCGATGCCATAGAGTTAGGCTCACTTCATTGACTCTGAAACCTGATTTCTTGATAGGGTAATGATATTTTTATGAAGTTTTCCAAACTGAGAGGGGGAATGGGACTACTTAATCTCTCCTCTTGGAGCCAGGATATGGGAGGAGCCTTAAGACCAGAATCCAGAAACCTTCTGTTAATTCTGCAGCCTTGTTAGCATTGAGGGTAAACGGGTGGAAGGGCTTTTATTGACTGGACAACACTGAGCAAATGTGCGGCTCTTAAGCAAAGGGAAGGAGCTGTCCGTCAGCACATCCACGGCGCGGGTGACCTCTACTGCTGACATTGTTGGGAATTGGAAAACATATTTTAAAAACTGAAAATTTTTGACTCAGACTCAATTTGAAAGATTCCACGGAAAATAGTTTGGTCTCAGTCGTTCTAATTAAATTAAAAAATGTGACGTAAACGATTAGTAAAAAACAAACAAACATAGGACTGAATCAGTTTTACAACTGTACACACTGTACAATACGTCTTTTTCTAAATATGTTATTAGAGTTCTAAACACAAGATGTACAGTTTTAGAACTAGAAGGTGCAGAGCACCTGGTGCTGGGGCATCTGTGTCATCTCCTGCACTAATGTGAGTTGCTGTACTGCTGATGGAAGAGCAGTTGGACTGAGGTCTTGCTAGGTTCACTGTGGCAGCACTGCTGGACGAGCCCATTTGCATAAAGGGGCCGCTGCCTCGCAGACAGTCAGATTTGTTTGCCTTTTGTCACTTTAAATGTTGATGACTTTTCATTCATTTTTCGAGGCAGACAGAAGGAGGAAGAGTTCATGTTTGGAGCCTTAGAATCGATCAGAATCGATTCTTCTGGCTTCATCTCTGAAGATTTTAGCTGAGTGACTGGGATGGGATCAGTGCCTGAGGCAGTGGTTCTGGGAGAGGAATGCCTCTTCCAGGATAAAGACAAGTGGAGAAGTGTATGTATCTGTTGGGATGAAGGATGAATCACTCAATCAGCACAGCATCAGCAGTGAAGTGGACTTTGTTTTGGTCAGCTGAGCTGCAAAAAGAGCTGAATGTCAAGACAAAGATTTAAGTTTACTCGTTTACTCATCCGTGAGCCCCCCCCCCCCCCCCCCCCCGACCTATGACCATGACCCGTAGAGTACACAATAATTCCACAAAAGAGAGTTTCCTTCAAGGGGAACTGAGAAGTCTTCAGAGAGAAGCTGTAGCCTCAGATCAGCAGCTCCTCCTCATGGAGAGGAGAAGGACATCAGGAGGAGGTTAGAACATCTGGAGGGAAGGACGCACGGACGCCGTCATGGTGCGGCGCTAAAACCACGTCACTGCGGGACGCAGAAGAAAGGAAAGCCGGAAGAAGGGGGGGTTCAGGTCTCCTTACTGAGGTTCCTGCCTGGAAATTCAGGCCTACAGTGGAAGCTGATGGATGAATGCGTTCATGAAATGGAATTAAACGGATATTTATTTATTTATTTATGAGTGACATAAGTAGTTTCTCTAAAGTTTTGGTTGAAAAAACGGATTAAATAAAACCTGGTTATCCAGCTACTTTGTGTCAGTCTCTAAATGATCGATTGTGAAAAGGCTTTTCCAGCTGTGAGTGGGCGGAGCCTTTGGACTGGACTGTGAGGGCGACACAGAAACACGTGTAGATTTGTTAGAAAAACTTGTGTTAGCCACGTCTGCGCTAGTCTGTGTTCCGGGGGGGGGCGACAGTCCGGATAGACGAGGGAGGGAAAGTGAGGGCTGTTTGTCAGGAGCTGCTTCCCGCTCCGGTTAAGAGCAGGGAGGGGCCCTCTCTCTGGAATGCCAGTTATAAATCTGCGGTGCATTAAAATGAAAGACCCACATGAAGATAATAGTGCTTCACTTTTCTGTCCCACTCGTACAAATGACAGGCCGCGGCTTCAGGGAGGGCAGACCATAAAACGGCCTTGACTTTACTCAGGGGGCAAAAGAAGCAGCCCTCCGCCCCACCCAGGGGATCTTCTTCTGTCACCCAGAACCAAAACAGTTCTCAGGTGTAGAAGCTTTAGGAAGGAAGTCCTGAGGCTCAGAACGTCATGTTACTTCTCCCCCATGATTACCCCCCCCCCCCCCCCACACACACACACACACACTCACACACCACCTCAACTTAATAATCTCAGTATTGAAGTGGGTGGATGCTGCAATATCTTTATGAGTCATGGTCCCTAAATTGCAGCAGACTGCCAGAAACCCGCCCCACCTCCTTATGTCAGCCCCCACTATGACCCTCCCACACCTTCAGTGTGGTCATTGTGTGCTGCCCCCACCCGCCTTAATCATACTTCACCCACAAAATTCTGAAAAGACAAACATGCCACCTTGCGGTCTCCTGTCTCTTAACTGTCTCCTTACTGTCTCCTTAATGTCTCCTTACTGTCTCCTTACTGTCTCCTTGATGTCTCCTTACTGTCTCCTTACTGTCTCCTTGATGTCTCCTTAATATCTCCTTACTGTCTCCTTGATGTCTCCTTAATATCTCCTTACTGTCTCCTAACTGTCTCCTTGATGTCTCCTTACTGTCTCCTCAGAACTCAGGTAAACCACATTGAACTAAACCAGATTGAACTAAACTGAACCAGATTTAGGGGGAACAGAGATGTGAGAAATCAAACTATGAGCTTTTATTTTGACACGCATGACATTGTAGATCACACAGGTCTCATCATCCTCTACCCGTCCCTCACTCATGGCGCAAAAAAGAAGTGCTCTCTGTTAAATGTAGCTTTCTTTTTTTCCCGCAAGTGGAGGGCTCCTCTTCTGTCTCCTGGCTGGGCGTTTTCCCGTTGGCAAAGAAACTTTCCAAAGACGTTTGTTTTTTATTCATTTAGCTAGTTCCTGGGTTTTATTTTAGCGGTAACCCATCACGTGACCGAGAAAAGCGCCTTGGCCTGCATCTAGAGCAGGGGGGGGGGCAAACAAGTTTGACACCAAGAGCCGAATTTTTTCGGTGTGAGAGTCAAAGAGCCACACCACACACTGACCTGCCAATACGTACACACACAAACATGCAATTAAAGCCGTGTTATTTTCCATAAAACACTCTTCTCCCAACAACACAACAGTAAGTATTGTACTTTGTTTGTTTCAAGTTTTATTTCAGTTGAGTGTAGCATAAAATAATTTTAACCTGCAGTAAAAAAAAAGACTTTTTCAATAACTTTTTTATTTATAGTTCTATGATGGATCTTTGTCATGCAAACCACTTAATTGATTACGTGCTTAAGGAATTTGATACGACTCAGCTTGTTCACCACAGTGGTAAGGAAACAAGTATTGTACTGCTTCCTACCAGATTAACAGTACATTTACTTGAACTCAACTGCCGGTACCCAAACATCATGAACCTCACTTCTGCTCATAGCCACCTCACTAATGGTTTTACACCCAGGTTCCGCACTTCCCATGAGTCTTAGGGGCTGAAGGCAGGGCTAACCCCCGGATCGCCACAATATGATGAGACGCATGGAGCCACATGTTCGCCACCCCTGGTCTAGAGTGACATAGACGATGTAACAGAGAATGAGGCAATTTTTCAAAATAAAACATCTTTCAGATTCCGAAATAATTAAGACGGAAGTCATGTAAGTTATTTTTTCTTTCTCTGCGGCCCGGAACCAAGTGACCCGCAGACCGGTACCGGTACCGGTCTGCAGCCCGGGGGTTGGGGACCGCTACAATAAGTGATAAAATGATGGGCTGCATTTTTTCTACTAAACTGTATCAATAGAACCAAACCTCCAAAATCTGACCCTGACCCTAAACCTAAACATAAACCTGATCCTGAACCTAAACCTGACCTAGAACCGGAACCTGCACATAAACTTGACCCTGAGCTTGAACCTAAACTCGATGCAGGTCTTGCACCACTTAAGAGGAACTTTAAGTGATACTGGAACCCCCCCCCACACTCTAAGTGCCCCAAAGTGGAAAACTTTTAAATTAAGGCAAATGATGCTGCCGAATGAAAGAATTATAGAACCTGAAAAATTCATCTTCTCCTTAATGAGCTCAATCCCCCCCAACCCCACCCCCACTGTTTCTGTCCGTGTGTGTGTGTGGGGGGGGGGGGGTTCTTGTGTATGCATGTTTGCAGAGGCGCAGAAAGGCGGGGGGGATTACCACCAGAGACACCATTAACACAGAGATAAATATGTAATGAAGGAAAAATCACTTTTCTGTTAGTTTTTTGCATGACTTCCTCTTTCCTGTTAATTTGTTTTTTAGTGCCCCCCCCCGGCCCCCGCCCAGCCTGCAGCCGCGTGTGAGTCAGTATTTTATTTGGTGAAATAATGTTTCTTTGATGAAGCCATGCACGTGTCCCCTCGTGGGGACCCTCATGTGAAGGAGGATGCACTCGTGTGCACTCGCTCACATTTGTGTACCCCCCGCCCCCCCCGACACTGTGGGTGGTATTCAGACCAGTTATCTGCAATTAAATAATTAAGTTAATTGTTGTGTCGACCCCACCCTGCAGCACGCAGACAAACTGACAGAAGCAGCCACTTCCTCCCAAAACACCCCCACCCCAAAGCACAGCAGCCAGAGGAGCAGAGAGGCTGCTGGGACGGCTTCAGGGTGTAGAAACGCCGCGGCTCCACGCCATTCTGGTCAGAAACATGTCCGTTCTGGTTCATGAGCTCGTGGACCTGGAAGCCGAGTTTTACAACAACAGTTTTCACAAACATTTGGTGACAAAACAGACGTGTGCGTGTGTGTGTGTGTGAGCGTATGTGTGTGAGCGTATGTGTGTGTGTGTGAGCGTATGTGTTTGTGTGTGTGCGTGTGTGTGAGCGTATGTGTGTGTGTGTGAGCGTATGTGTGTGTGTGCATGCATGCGTGCGTGTATGTGTGCGTGCATGCGTGTGTGTGTGTGTGTGTGTGCGTGTGTGTATGTGTGTGTGCGTGCATGCGTGTGTGTATGTGTGCGTGTGTGTGTGCGTGTTTGTATGTGTGCGTGTGTGTGCGTGCGTGTGTATGTGTGCGTGCGTGTGTGTGTGTGTGCGTGCGTGTGTGTGTGCGTGTATGTGTGTGTGTGTGTATGTGTGCATGCATGCTTGTGTGTATGTGTGTGTGTGTGTATGTGTGTGTGTGTGTATGTGTGTGTGTGTGTATGTGTGCATGCATGCGTGTGTGTATGTTGGCGTGTGTTTGTGCGTGTGCGTGCATGCGTGTGCGTGTTTCTCTGGATTCATCACTGAAACAAACGTCTGAACGTGCTGCTAAACAACATTTTTTTGTTTCAAACAGAACATTTCGTATCTCGTCCTTATCGTGGGCGTGGAGATCTCCCTGCAGATGCGTATCTTTACGATCATCCAGCGGTTCTTATCTTTACGGTCTGACAATGTTCAGCAAATCCACCAGGAATCAAACAGGAAAGATTCCAGAAAGTATTCGGTGTCCTCACAGCCCCCCAGCTTGAATGCCCCGACCTCTCTGCTGAATGTTGTGACTGTCCCACTTGAGAAACGCTTCCACACCTGTTTAGTTCTGTAGTGGTTTGTGTTTTACTTGTCTTTGTTTCTGTGGGGCTCATTTCATTTCTTCATTGCATGAAGGGGGGTTGGCGTTTTCTGCATTCTTGATTGTTTTTACGTTCAGCACCTTGAGCTGTTTTTCTTTACCTGAAAGGAACTCTAGAAATAAAATGCATTTGAATTTGTCCCGTGTAAAGAAGAGGTAGAGGGTTTCCGTGCTCGTGCCCCCAAAAAGCTTGATTTTCAGATCAAGATCCCCCCCCTCTCTCAAACACAGAAGCTGCAGGGGTTCAGCTGTCTTCATCTGCTCTCAGCCCCACACACAAGATTTCACTCTAAAAATCCTATCTGTGATATTAAACAGGTCCTCTTCAAATACTCCACCCAGCTAAAGTCCAGCGGAGCAGCCGCCCCGCCATAAAGCCCCGCCGGGACTCGTAAAACCAACGTCTGAGAGCGCGGCGTGCATGACGCTCACGGTCCGCTAACAGGTTCACCGTCCAGCAGCAAGGCGCTGATCATGTGACCAAACCATCAGCTGGAATAAGGAGCCCCCAGGAACTGCTTGGGAGGGGGGCAAACCCAGGCACGGCGGGAGGGGGGCATCCGTCTAATCATATCATTCAGGATCTGATCCTCACAGTTGGTCCTCAGCTCTACTTCCAACCGTCTGTGACCAGCAGACAGCAGCCTCCATTCCCACCCAGACCACCCGCTGCGGCAGATGGGATTCATGTGTGGTTTGTGGTGGGGGGGGGGGCGTCTGGAGCGAGAAGAACACACACACCTCATTCCCTATTAATAAATCAGCAGCCCTTCAGCCTGCCGCCTCCATAGGGGGCGGGTTTGAGGTAAACGTTTTCAGTGCAGCGTAGGAATGTCCCAGCAGTTTCACCACAGCTTCCTCCATCAGTAATTAAGACAGCTCCGTGGGGCGGGGGGGCGGGGGTGCTACGCTAACCACATACAGCTAGGAGGGGCCTAGGACCAGAGAGTTTCTGAACATCATCTTTATTTTGGGAGGAGCCCACCAGATCCAGACCACCAATGGGACTGGGGACATGGACCCCCCCCCCCCTAAACCCCCCAGCATGAGAAGCACATCCCAGCCGAGGGCCACAGCTCTGGAGCAGCTTGTCCATGAACGCCGTCTGCAGAGCCGACAAACCGCTCTGAAGGATGAGCGCCGGCGGTTCAGAGCGGCTCCGTCTGCATCCAGACCATAAAGACACGACAGTCCTCAGCAGTTCCTCACACACTGATGCCTTCAAACCTCCGCCCCCACCCGCTCGCCACAGCGGCCCCCTGTGAGCTAATTATCCTCAGTCTATTTAGGTTCACGGGTTTAGTGGTTCGGTGACAAATCCTCTTGCTTTAACTCAGTTGTTCAGCCATGTTTGTTTTTTTGCTGAGTCATGATTCGGCGTGACCCTCTGGGTCCTCCACCAGCACGTCTGAGGCAGGTTTTGGGTTTACGTGGTCGCTCCATAAAGCTGATCACCACCCACTGAGGTGAGTGGAGGTAACGGCCTGTCGTAACCAGCAGCCCCTCCCTCTAATGGCGCACAGATTGTGAGGCTTCGGCGTTTTGACGTTGCTTTGGCTCAGGAGCTGCAGCTCAGGTGATCGGGGTAAAAGCCTCCGTCTGCTGCTGAACACTGAGCCTTTGCTCTGTCACGTCTCTTTAATGCAGATCTGAATGCCACTCTTTGATTTTAACATCTTTTCCAACTGGATTTTTCAGTAAAACTGTCTGCAAGTATCTGGAACAAACTTTGGAATTAAAATTCAAACAAACAAAAAAACTAAAGTAGAGAACAAAGACATACCTATACGAACAGAGGTCACACTTTGGAAAATTAGTCATTAATTGTTTGGAAAATTTAAAACATTAAAACAATAAAGGAATACAATCATATACAAATATATGGATACATACATTTATTACAGTTTTATTTATGTTCTGTTATGTTAAAATTATTTACTCCAAATCTCACTGCACTGCTTTGAAGACGTCACAGCTGTGGATGGACCAGAGGACAACTAGCATGGATGGACCAGGGGACGTCTAGCATGGATGGACCAGAGGACAACTAGCATGGATGGACCAGAGGACGTCTAGCATTGATGGACCAGACGACAACTAGCATGGATGGACCAGAGGACGTCTAGCATTGATGGACCAGAGGACAACTAGCATGGATGGACCAGAGGATGTCTAGCATGGATGGACCAGAGGACGTCTTGCATGGATGGACCAGAGGACAACTTGCATGTATGGACCAGAGGACGTCTAGCATGGATGGACCAGAGGACAACTAGCATGGATGGACCAGAGGACAACTAGCATGGATGGACCAGAGGACAACTAGCATGGATGGACCAGAGGACGTCTATCATGGATGGACCAGAGGACAACTAGCATGGATGGACCAAAGGACAACTAGCATGGATGGACCAGAGGACAACTAGCATGGATGGACCAGAGGACGTCTAGCATGGATGGACCAGAGGACAACTAGCATGGATGGACCAGAGGACAACTAGCATGGATGGACCAGAGGACAACTAGCATGGATGGACCAGAGGACGTCTAGCATGGATGGACCAGAGGACAACTAGCATGGATGGACCAGAGGATGTCTAGCATGGATGGACCAGAGGACGTCTAGCATGGATGGACCAGAGGACAACTAGCATGGATGGACCAGAGGACAACTAGCATGGATGGACCAGAGGACAACTAGCATGGATGGACCAGAGGACGTCTATCATGGATGGACCAGAGGACAACTAGCATGGATGGACCAGAGGACAACTAGCATGGATGGACCAGAGGACAACTAGCATGGATGGACCAGAGGACGTCTAGCATGGATGGACCAGAGGACAACTAGCATGGATGGACCAGAGGACAACTAGCATGGATGGACCAGAGGACAACTAGCATGGATGGACCAGAGGACGTCTAGCATGGATGGACCAGAGGACAACTAGCATGGATGGACCAGAGGATGTCTAGCATGGATGGACCAGAGGACGTCTAGCATGGATGGACCAGAGGACGTCTAGCATGGATGGACCAGAGGATGTCTAGCATGGATGGACCAGAGGATGTCTAGCATGGATGGACCAGAGGACGTCTAGCATGGATGGACCAGAGGACAACTATCATGGATGGACCAGAGGACGTCTAGCATGGATGGACCAGAGGATGTCTAGCATGGATGGACCAGAGGACAACTAGCATGGATGGACCAGAGGACAACTAGCATGGATGGACCAGAGGACGTCTATCATGGATGGACCAGAGGACAACTAGCATGGATGGACCAGAGGACAACTAGCATGGATGGACCAGAGGACAACTAGCATGGATGGACCAGAGGACAACTAGCATGGATGGACCAGAGGACGTCTAGCATGGATGGACCAGAGGACAACTAGCATGGATGGACCAGAGGACAACTAGCATGGATGGACCAGAGGACGTCTAGCATGGATGGACCAGAGGACAACTAGCATGGATGGACCAGAGGACAACTAGCATGGATGGACCAGAGGACGTCTAGCATGGATGGACCAGAGGACAACTAGCATGGATGGACCAGAGGATGTCTAGCATGGATGGACCAGAGGATGTCTAGCATGGATGGACCAGAGGACAACTTGCATGTATGGACCAGAGGACGTCTAGCATGGATGGACCAGAGGACAACTAGCATGGATGGACCAGGGGACGTCTAGCATGGATGGACCAGAGGACAACTAGCATGGATGGACCAGAGGACGTCTAGCATTGATGGACCAGAGGACAACTAGCATGGATGGACCAGAGGACGTCTAGCATTGATGGACCAGAGGACAACTAGCATGGATGGACCAGAGGATGTCTAGCATGGATGGACCAGAGGACGTCTTGCATGGATGGACCAGAGGACAACTTGCATGTATGGACCAGAGGACGTCTAGCATGGATGGACCAGAGGACAACTAGCATGGATGGACCAGAGGACAACTAGCATGGATGGACCAGAGGACAACTAGCATGGATGGACCAGAGGACGTCTATCATGGATGGACCAGAGGACAACTAGCATGGATGGACCAGAGGACAACTAGCATGGATGGACCAGAGGACAACTAGCATGGATGGACCAGAGGACAACTAGCATGGATGGACCAGAGGACAACTAGCATGGATGGACCAGAGGACAACTAGCATGGATGGACCAGAGGACGTCTAGCATGGATGGACCAGAGGACAACTAGCATGGATGGACCAGAGGATGTCTAGCATGGATGGACCAGAGGACAACTAGCATGGATGGACCAGAGGATGTCTAGCATGGATGGACCAGAGGACGTCTAGCATGGATGGACCAGAGGACAACTAGCATGGATGGACCAGAGGACAACTAGCATGGATGGACCAGAGGACAACTAGCATGGATGGACCAGAGGACAACTAGCATGGATGGACCAGAGGACGTCTATCATGGATGGACCAGAGGACAACTAGCATGGATGGACCAGAGGACGTCTAGCATGGATGGACCAGAGGACAACTAGCATGGATGGACCAGAGGACGTCTAGCATGGATGGACCAGAGGACAACTAGCATGGATGGACCAGAGGACAACTAGCATGGATGGACCAGAGGACAACTAGCATGGATGGACCAGAGGACAACTAGCATGGATGGACCAGAGGACAACTAGCATGGATGGACCAGAGGATGTCTAGCATGGATGGACCAGAGGACGTCTAGCATGGATGGACCAGAGGACAACTAGCATGGATGGACCAGAGGATGTCTAGCATGGATGGACCAGAGGATGTCTAGCATGGATGGACCAGAGGACGTCTAGCATGGATGGACCAGAGGACAACTAGCATGGATGGACCAGAGGACGTCTAGCATGGATGGACCAGAGGATGTCTAGCATGGATGGACCAGAGGACAACTAGCATGGATGGACCAGAGGACAACTAGCATGGATGGACCAGAGGATGTCTATCATGGATGGACCAGAGGACAACTAGCATGGATGGACCAGAGGACAACTAGCATGGATGGACCAGAGGACAACTAGCATGGATGGACCAGAGGACAACTAGCATGGATGGACCAGAGGACGTCTAGCATGGATGGACCAGAGGACAACTAGCATGGATGGACCAGAGGACAACTAGCATGGATGGACCAGAGGACAACTAGCATGGATGGACCAGAGGACGTCTAGCATGGATGGACCAGAGGACAACTAGCATGGATGGACCAGAGGATGTCTAGCATGGATGGACCAGATGACGTCTAGCATGGATGGACCAGAGGACAACTAGCATGGATGGACCAGAGGATGTCTAGCATGGATGGACCAGAGGATGTCTAGCATGGATGGACCAGAGGACAACTAGCATGGATGGACCAGAGGACGTCAAGCATGGATGGACCAGAGGACAACTAGCATGGATGGACCAGAGGACAACTAGCATGGATGGACCAGAGGACAACTAGCATGGATGGACCAGAGGACAACTAGCATGGATGGACCAGAGGACGTCTAGCATGCAGATGTTACAATGTTCTTATCATCAAGTCCTGAAGATTAAACCCACCATGGTGGTGCAGGAGTCCACACTCTCCAGGCTCTTACAGACGTGTATCTATGGTTTTAGACGTCTTCATGCCTCCCAATGACATCATTTCAGACCTCATCTATGTAAAGCACGGCTTTCTTGAAGATCAGTCCCCAGTCTGGCGGTTCTGCTATGGATGCATGTTTAAGCCCTGCAGCTTTTTGGTTTGTAATTTGCATTTTACTCAGTTCTGTCTGTTCTTAGCATTTCTGTATGCTTTCTATTTTATTCTACCTTTATGAATGTTGATTCTTTCTGTTTTTATGATCTTGTTACTTGGACTTGGTCGCACCACTTTGAGGTTCATGATCCACAGCTGTCTTCAGTTCAGTTAATGACCCTCAGCCTATTTAAGTGTCTTGGTTTCTGTTCATCCTTGTCAGGTCATCTGCTCTGTTTTGTCGCCTTTTGTTTCTCCCCATAGTTTTGTCATGTTTCAGTTTGTTTATTAAATGTTTTATTTCCTGTCACCAAGCCTGGTCTCCTGCATTTTGGGTCCTCCACCACCAATTCCTGACACCAAGTAACAGGACATATTGAATAATATTAAATAAATATTAAATATTAAAGAGTTTATTCAATTGTTTAAAAAGTACTGGGAGGAAGTGAATTTATTTAGATGTATATAATCTAACCCCATACTGTTTTTACTTACCGTTACTTTTTTACTCTGTTTTTATAATCTGCTACTTAACTTCTAATTATTTATACTTTATCAATCCAAGTGCAGATCATTTAACAAATCCTAAGTATCAATAATATCAAATAACAAAAATGAAGTTCTTAATGATCAGAAACAATGATTCCATTCATTATAATAATTAAATAAATATCTTTGGTAATAGTCAGTGTCCTTGTCAGAAGTGAAGCATGAATGTTCTGTAGACGGTCCAGGTGGCTCCTGGGTGGGTGTTCAGTCTTCTCCTGCAAACTGAAGGAGTTGAAGTCAAGTTGTTCACAGAATCCTGGAGGGGGGGCTCAATGCTGAGCTGCTCCGCTCAGCAATCGTCATTTTAGACCAGAGACAGGATCTTTGGACATGGTTGGGCGGGGGGGCAGCTTCCGGCTCCCGCTGTGATTTTTGGAGTTGAAGTCAGATTCATGGGGGGGTTTCCAGGGTTCTCCGTGGATTCAGATTTTCTTAAGACAGGCAACATCTCGATGCTACATCAGTCTGCTTGCACCTCCAGCCTGAAGCGTCACATGACCTCCAGCCTCTAAACATGCATTTCCTGTTTTCCACTCGGATGCAGTGACTAGTGGTAAATCCACAGTGGACGAGGAGCAGAAAGAGGACAAGCATCACTCTCGGTTGTCCCACAACCTTCAGAGCAAACTTTAACGAAACTTTCAATCGTTTAGAAAGTGTAACCCCCCCCCCCCCCCCCCTCCTTGAAACTAATGGGGCATTTCCCTCGATGCCCCACCACCCAGCAGCACAGTTTACTCTGCGACCCACTGGGGCAGCAACGCCACCGCTCACATGCATGGACCAACCAACACGTGCACGCTCACACACTAGAAGAGCAGGTAAAGGGGGGGGCATATGTGTGTGTATGGGGGGGGGGGGGGGGGGGGGGCTAAAACAAACAAGCAAAGGCGCCTCACAGCATGGCTCACCTGTGCGTCATGCGGCAGGTGGAGGATGGTGTGCAGCCTCTCACTGTGATGGTGCCGGGACTCTTCCTCGTACGCCAGGTCTCTGTCGGCCTGCGGCAGCGACAGGAACCTCCGGATGGTGCACAGGTTGTCCCACAGGGTCCGGTTCTCCGGGCTCGGGTTCTCCTTCCAGCGCAGCAGCTCACAGAGCCAGCCCTGCAGAGGGGGCAGGGGGGCACGATGCTTTAGAGAGGAAGGCTTAAATGTTGAGCTGACGTTGATATGGAACAGGAAGAGAGGCTTCTTCCAATCAGCTGAAGGTTTGATGAGGAAGAGGAGGAGAGATGCTATAAAGATTCAATATCCCTGCTGGGCTGCTTCAGCTCTGTCCCTGTGGCACTGCGGCAGATGGGTGCACTCAGATGTGACCCCCCCCATAGCCAATACCTGGAGGATGGAGACCTGCACACACAGACCGGGGCATCTTCCACATGTGTGCGGCTATGAAACGAGCAGAAAAGGGGAAGATCTTGTTCTATGTTTAGAACAAAGACTGCTTCAGGTTCAAAACCCACGTCTGCCATTTTTAGTGTTAAACGTTAATAAAGGGTCCAATCTCTGGGAAAGCTCATGTCAAGACAGAACCAGAAAAACCAGCAGAACCAGATCAGAAGCAAACAGCATCTGAAGGCTCAGAGGTAGTATTTACCACTAAACCCCTCCATACAGTCCAGTTGTAAAACACATTCTCACCCGATGCCCTCTCACCTGATGCCCTCTCTCACTCGATGCCCTCTCTCACCCATAGCCCTCTCTCACCCAATGCCCTCTCTCACTCGATGCCCTCTCTCACCCGATGCCCTCTCTCACCCGATGCCCTCTCTCAACCATAGCCCTCTCTCACCCGATGCCCTCTCTCACTCGATGCCCTCTCTCACCCATCGCCCTCTCACTCGATGCCCTCTCTAACCCTATGCCCTCTCTCACTCGATGCCCTCTCTCACCCATAGCCCTCTCTCACCCAATGCCCTCTCTCACTCGATGCCCTCTCTCACCCGATGCCCTCTCTCACCCGATGCCCTCTCTCAACCATAGCCCTCTCTCACCCGATGCCCTCTCTCACTCGATGCCCTCTCTCACCCATCGCCCTCTCACTCGATGCCCTCTCTAACCCTATGCCCTCTCTCACTCGATGCCCTCTCTAACCCTATGCCCTCTCTCACTCGATGCCCTCTCTCACCCGATGCCCTCTCTCACCTATAGCCCTCTCTCACCCATAGCCCTCTCACTCGATGCCCTCTCTCACCCGATGCCCTCTCACCCGATGCCCTCTCACCCGATGCCCTCTCACCCATAGCCCTCTCTCACCTGATGCCCTCTCTCACCCGATGCCCTCTCTCACCCGATGCCCTCTCTCACCTATAGCCCTCTCTCACCCGATGCCCTCTCTCACCTGATGCCCTCTCTCACCCGATGCCCTCTCTCACCCGATGCCCTCTCTCACCCGATGCCCTCTCTCACCTATAGCCCTCTCTCACCCATCGCCCTCTCACTCGATGCCCTCTCTAACCCTATGCCCTCTCTCACCCGATGCCCTCTCTCACCCGATGCCCTCTCTCACCCGATGCCCTCTCTCACCCGATGCCCTCTCTCACCTATAGCCCTCTCTCACCCATAGCCCTCTCACCCAATGCCCTCTCTTACCCGATGCCCTCTCTCACCCGATGCCCTCTCACCCGATGCCCTCTCTCACCTATAGCCCTGTCACTCTATGCCCTCTCTCACCCGATGCCCTCTCTCACCTATAGCCCTCTCTCACCTATAGCCCTCTCTCACCCATAGCCCTCTCACCCAATGCCCTCTCTCACCCGATGCCCTCTCTCACCCGATGAACACTGGCACCAACCAATAACCACCGGGAGCAACGTGGGGTTCTGCGTATTATCCAAGAGCACTTCAACCTATTGGGCAGGCAGGGTGGGCACCGAACCTGCGATCATCCGATCAGAGGTCGACCGCTCTACCTCTGTGGCACGGCTGCCCCGCGATAACAAACACCTGCAGAGCAAAGGCGAGCGTGGCCCCCCTCACCTGACTCTTGTTGGCGGCCACCTTGGCGAACAGCGCCTGCGACACCTTGGCTCTCTTCATCTCCTGCTGGATCTCGTCGTAGACGCCTGATGTGATGTTGACCAGAGACTCCAGCTTCAGAGGGAGGTCCTGGGCCGGGCCGGGGGGCTTGGGCTGGGGGAAAGAAGCATCGACACACCATCAGAGGACGTAATCAAATAAAAATGTGTCATCTGTTCTATAAATGCTATTTAGATGAATGACTTTTAATCATTTTAATCCTGAAAATTGCTGTGATTTGCGTGTTTTCTTTACAAATATGGCGCAGACTACGAGGGAAACTGCGCACGCAGCGCAGTCGAGAACCAACCAACTGGATTGATCATGTGTCTTAGAGTATGAAAATAATTTCATTCTTTATTAATGTTTTATTTTTATTACGTCTTTTTTTCCATATAACATCTATTTTACGTTGAAGCTGAAGAGACAGACAGGCAGGCAAACAGCTGCACTGTTTCACATGTTCTGTCATGCAGCACGGCTGAATTTTAAATGTGTACATTTTTACATTTAAAAAGCAAAATATTTTGGGATATTTAAAATGTAAGTGTATTTTTATATAAAATGATTGACTGTAAATAACTGGATTGTTTGTCTCTTAACGGTTTATTTTATCTTGTATAATAATAATAATAAGAAGAAGAATATATTTTTATGGAGAGCAAAAAATGACATTTTTTTAAGGTTTAAAGTGATTTAATCCAGAATAATATTCCTGTCTGTTTTATTCATTTTTATGTTTAAAAATTAAACTTTTAAAAGTTTAGTTTAAATGTTCTTCCATCTCGCCCCGTGACATTAGCCGTGTTTTGGATTTTGGCCCTTTGCTCTACTATAATATCAAAGATCATGAATACTATATTAATACTGATTGCACATCACAAATATTTGTTCTCGATTTTTCTGGGACAGATTGCAGATGTCCAAGTGTTACAGCCTTATTCAAGTCCAAATAACAGTCCAATTTAAAGTTCTTTACCATTTTAATTCGACAAATAAATTAAAACAAATTCTTCATTTTTTGAAAATTAAATGAAGAAAGTTTGTTAGTGTTTTTGTTAGTGTTTTTGACTCCTCTATATAGTTTTTTTAATGATTTCTTTGGTTTATTTTTTCTGTGCAGACGTTTGTATGTTTTTATAATTTTATATTTTAGTGTCATCTTTGATTTAGATTCATTTCTCTTGTTTTTTAAATTCTTTTAATTGAAACCTTTGGTTATTTTCTAAACACCCATCCTGACCAAATGCATTTCATTTCTTCCCTTTAATTTTTTTCATCCATTGCTGTGGATCTCATGTGAACGTGGGATAGTCATTCAAACATGTAGCGTTTACACACATGAGTTTTTGTTACTGTACAGGTGTGTGTGGAGGATCTGAAAACCGATAAACTCTAAACGCTGTGTGAAAAGAAAAAAATGTAATTGACTGATTCATTTAAAGGTGGATTGTTTGATTGACAGAGAAAACTCACAGAGCTGGGAATCTTGGTCTTGTTCTTCCAAATGGAAGCCCAGGAATCAGGAGTGATCTGTTCATCCAGACTCCTGTCCCACACTTTCTACACACACACACACACACACAACCCCACACACACGTAATGAAGAGTTAAGCCTCATTGTTGTGCAGGCCGTGCAGACGGTCTCATTAAACTCTGCTAACCTGTGAGAGGCGAGCTCCAGCGTTGGGGGGGTTGGAGGCAGGAAGGCCCACTGAGGGGTTCATGGTGCGCTCCCTCTCCTCCTGATAGATTCGGTCTCTTTCACTCTCCGGCAGGTTCAGGAAGTTCTGCATGGCCTTCAGGTTGACCAGCAGAGACTGTGAGGCTGTGCGAGGGTCCTCCTCCTTCCTTAGGATTTCTGACAGCAGGCCCTGACCAACACACACACACATACACACACAATCACACACACATACACGCTGATCATACATGTGAACACTGAGGCCCAATGGACGGAGCAGCCTATGTTGTCACAGGAATAATATTCCTCCCAGATACTGAACTACTTCACAGGATGAATCTTTGGATTTTATGGTTTGGTTTGATATTTTGTTCAAGTCCATAAAAAATACCCTTCCCTCTCAATATCTTTTTACATGTGTTTGGTTGTGTCTGTGTGCCATGAAGTGAGGAAGTGAGGAAGAGAGGAACTTCCTTTCTTTGGCAGCACTGATGCCTGCTGTTTTCTAAAGTCACTACAGTTACTCCCACATGAACTCTGGTAGGGAGCTCCAGCTTCAGGGTTAGGTGGATGGATGGATGATTGGAGGGATGCATGGATGGATGGATGCATGGATGGATGGATGGATGATTGGAGGGATGCATGGATGGATGGATGCATGGATGGATGGATGGATGCATGGATGGATGGATGCATGGATGGATGGATGGATGCATGGATGGATGGATGGATATATGGATGGATGGATGCATGGATGGATGGATGCATGGATGGATGGATGGATGGATGGATATATGGATGGATGGATGCATGGATGGATGGATGCATGGATGGATGGATGGATGGATGGATGCATGGATGGATGGATGCATGGATGGATGGATGGATGCATGGATGGATGGATGCTACTCGATTGGATATGTATAGTGTGGTCGTTGGTCATTTTTCCAACAGAAACTGTGTTTAGTGCAGACTGGAACCTGAGTCCTGATAGTAAACCTTCCATCAGATGATCCTACTCAGTCTTCAAAGATGTTGAATTGCCCCCCCCCCCCCCCGGATGCCTTCCCCCGGATGCTGGCCCCCCCTACCTGCGTTCGGTTGAAAGCCACTCGGGCAAACACGGCCTGGGAAACACTGGCCCTCTTCAGCTCGTCCCGGACCTGCTGGTAGATTTCAGAGGACACTTCTGCTGCTGTTGGGTTGCTGCTGGGGTGATCCCCCCCTTTGGATGATCCTCGAGGGATGGGGGGGTGGTTGAGGAACTGCTGGTTCAGGGCCTGGGGGTGCTGGTTGGCCAGCAGGCGGCTCACGGCCAGTTGCTGGTTTATGAGGTGGGCCATGGCGAGCTGTTGCCGAACCAGCTGGGGGGAGAGCTGAGGAGACAGCAGCCCACCTGGGCCAAGCAGTGGTTGCAGAGCGCCAGGTGGGGGTGGAGGCGGAGGGGGCGGCACCTGCCCCGAGCGTAGAGGAGGGCTGTGGTGGTGCGGGCCGTGGGGCGAGGGCTGCTGCTGGAGGTGGGGATGCTGGGGAGGCTGAGGCTGCTCTCCTGACCCAGCTTTGAGCAAGGGGGTGCTGGCGTTCAGGTGGCTGAGCTGAGTGAGCCCAGACAGGTATGGGGGGGGTCTCTGTCCCAGCATACAGAAGTCCACCATGTTGTCCCTTTCAACTAAAGAAAACGGAAGTGAACAAACAGTCAAACACGCATGAGACACGCTGAGCGTCCCAGACCCTACCTTTAATGTCAGCGGCGTCTCGCCCCGCCCACGTCTTCTCCAGGTAATCACCTGCAAAGCAGAAACCACTGCAGTCTGCAATCAGTCCAGAAAATCCCTAGCATCTCATGCAGATCAGAGGATTGGGGGGTCGACACACACTAACAGGTCTGAGGCTGTTGCTCATGTTTTCAGGACTGCAGTTCCAGTGAGAGGATCTCCTTCAAACAGAACCAGAACCATCAAAAAACCTCAGAGGCTTTGGAGCACTGGAACCCCATAACTGGCTTCTGTGTGGGGACCCCTTAACTGGCTTCTGGGTGGGGCCCCCATAACTGGCTTCTGTGTGGGGCCCCCATAACTGGCTTCTGGATGGGGCCCCCATAACTGGCTTCTGGATGGGGCCCCCATAACTGGCTTCTGGGTGGGGCCCCCATAACTGGCTTCTGTGTGGGGACCCCTTAACTGGCTTCTGGGTGGGGCCCCCATAACTGGCTTCTGGATGGGGCCCCCATAACTGGCGTCTGGGTGGGGCCCCCATAACTGGCTTCTGTGTGGGGACCCCTTAACTGGCTTCTGGGTGGGGCCCCCATAACTGGCTTCTGGATGGGGCCCCCATAACTGGCTTCTGGGTGGGGCCCCCATAACTGGCTTCTGGATGGGGCCCCCATAACTGGCTTCTGGGTGGGGCCCCCATAACTGGCTTCTGGATGGGGCCCCCATAACTGGCTTCTGGGTGGGGCCCCCATAACTGGCTTCTGGATGGGGCCCCCATAACTGGCTTCTGGATGGGGCCCCCATAACTGGCTTCTGGGTGGGGCCCCCATAACTGGCTTCTGGATGGGGCCCCCATAACTGGCTTCTGGGTGAAGGCCACAAGCTTTTGGTGAAGCCAGACCAGCAGCTTCCGTGCCATGATGGTTTTCCTGACCATGATAGATGAAATATTTGGATCTAATAAGATAAATCCTATTGTTGCCCTGCGACAGACCGGCGACTTGTCCAGGGTGCCCCCTGCCTTCGCCCACAAGTGGCCGGGATAGGCTCCAGCAGCCCGTGACAAATCAGATCAGAAGATTAATGAAAAAATAGAAATAAATCAAATTTATTAAAATTTATCTTATTAAACCAAAGACCAACAGGAGCTTTGGTAAGACGTAAAGTTTAGGAAAAGCTTCTTAAAAGTTCATTAAACAATTTGCCCACGTATTTTTAGACGTTAATATCACGTCCTAACATGACTAAACCCACGTGCACGCTCACAAGCATCCATTGAGCCTGAGTCTGAGAAGCTTCAGGTTTAGAGGACTCTGGAGCCCTTTGGACCTGCTGTGATGGTTAAGGGTGCCAATTGTCCACATCTGTGACATCAGTTATGAAACGCCTTTCTGTAAAACCACAATACAACCAAACTGCAGACAGCACTGTGCCCTGAAGGCCCCCCATGACTCAAAATCTAACATACCCCTCCAGCTTTATGTGAATAATCTTTGTAACGGGTCTGTAGTCCTTATTTTTTCAGTCATTGGTGGACGGTAAACCAATGAAAAGATGGAATACTCCAACGTCCCTTTTCCCTGCACAGGGAAAAGTAGCACCAGGTCGGCCAATGATCGAATGATTCGATCCCCCCCCCCCCCCCTGCCTCCAGTGTGGCTCCACTGGTGTTTGAATGTGTCTGAATGTCCCGGTGATGTTCAGAGGAGCTGTATACTGGCAGCCACGCCTCTGTCAGTCTGCCCCAGGTGATGGTAGCTACTGATGGTCACCAAGTATGAATGAAAGACCAGGTGAATCCAATGCATTATCAATATTATTATTATCAATAAAAATTGACTGCAATTCAGAGAACATCAGCCATGAAGAATACTGTAGATGAAGTGAAAGACAGTTAACATTAAAGCCTCACCTTTGACCTTCTTGTGCTTCTTGTACCAGCGACCAAACTCTTGGCACTTGGCAGTGGAGACGTTGGCATAGTAAGAACTGTTGACTATTGATGAAATCATACTCTGACAGAGGAGAGGACAGAGACAGGTGATCATGTTTGCAGCAGGGGCACTTCACACGCATAAGGGCTCTGGCTGGAGGATGCACACTTTGGTAAAGAGGCACAGCCATTCATCCGGATAAGAAGCTAGCGTGCACGTGTGGTCACCTGGGAGAGCGGACACTCTTTGGCCAAAGTGCTTTGGTTCATTTCCCTCAGCAGCTCTCTGAGGGCGTTCCTGACCGTGGCGTGGTTCCACTGCTCACAGGGCAGATCCTCCAGCTTGGAATAGCTGCAACAAGTCAAGAGCCAACATCAGTCAAGTCCCTCCCGCCCCGTGAAACCGAACTCTGACGGACGTCCCGCTGGGTTTCTGAGCTTCATTTCATCCTTTTGGACCTCTGCTCATTCCAAAGCCCCCGGTCAAGAGGATACGACTGGATTCTTTGTTCGTTCTGTGGGACAGTGAGCTGCCTCTCAGGCTGACTGCTGTCTGCTCATTAGGAAACACAACGAATCTTTGCTAACTCCTGATCATCCAGGCGTCCTTCATGGAGACATGAGAACAGGGATCATGGAAAAACAGATGTGTGACTCCACCCAAAGAAAACAGGTGATCCTCGTGTTCAGATGATTGATGTATGAATGGAAAAAGTGAAGGAGCTGTTCACCTTCACACCAACATCCTGTAATTTACTATCAGCCCCTCCAGCTTTTCCTCTGCTGCTTCAGCTGCTGAAGCTCACAAACGGAGCAAACCGTCTCTCTGGTACTCAGAGCCGCCAGCACACGTGCACTGTCAACACGTGCATGATTAGCAGGTGAGACATCATCAGGTGGAACCGAACACGGCACACTCTGACCTGTGCAGCTGGATGCGCAGCGTGACCATGTGGTACACCTCCATCAACATGTCAGCAACCGTGGCTTCCGGGGCGTCGGTCAGGAAGTGGATGGGGAGGGGGTTCCACCGCCCCACCTTGATGATGCCTGCACACAGACAAAGATACTTCTGTCAACAAACATCACCTTGATCCAGAAGAAACTGAACTTATGAAGAAAACGACCACAGTTTGATTCCGGGTCTTCATAATAACTGATTACTGGTGCAAGAACAGCCAAACCCCCCCCCAAAAAAAATGTGACAGCAGGGTTAGGTCAGGTGACTTTTACCTGGGCTGTAGAGGTCGTCTTACCGTTTGGACCATTTTGTCATTTGATCCACTTTTTATTATTCAGCTAATCCATGAGGTTTAGTAGGTTGTAAAGCTTTTCAGTGCTGCTTAAAAAAACCTTTAAAAAACACTCCTTTGGTTAGATGTGAAAAATAAAAGTGTTTGAGGTTTTCGTGTCTGTTTTTAGTCTTAATTACAAGATTAAACTGGAAAGCGCATTTTAAAAATAAAAAGACAGTTTTTGTCTCATCCTAATGGACCAGAGATCATTTCTTCCCTCTGGTTCTCTGTGGAGAGGCCGTCTGCATTCACACTGAAGTGAACCGCACCAGGGTTCATCTGCAAGTGAACCCAGACCGTCGTTCTCAAGACGACCAGAATTCTCTTGCTGCCTACAAACATAAAATAATCTGAGCTTTAACAAATGCTCAACCAAAAGGACCAAAAGAAAAATCCAGCTCTGGATCGGACCTGGATCAGACCTGGATCAGGCCTGGATCAGACCTGGATCAGACCTGGATCGGGCCTGGATCAGACCTGGATCAGGCCTGGATCAGGCCTGGATCGGACCTGGATCGGACCTGGATCAGACCCGGATCGGGCCTGGATCGGACCTGGATCAGACCCGGATCAGGCCTGGATCGGACCTGGATCAGGCCTGGATCAGACCTGGATCAGGCCTGGATCAGGCTTGGATCGGACCCGGATCAGGCCTGGATCGGACCTGGATCGGACCTGGATCGGACCTGGATCAGACCTGGATCAGGCTTGGATCGGACCTGGATCGGACCTGGATCGGACCTGGATCAGGCCTGGATCGGACCTGGATCGGACCTGGATCGGACCTGGATCAGACCCGGATCAGGCCTGGATCGGACCTGGATCAGACCCGGATCAGGCCTGGATCAGACCTGGATCGGACCTGGATCGGGCCTGGATCAGACCTGGATCAGGCCTGGATCGGACCTGGATCGGACCTGGATCAGACCCGGATCAGGCCTGGATCAGGCCTGGATCGGACCTGGATCGGACCTGGATCAGACCCGGATCAGGCCTGGATCGGACCTGGATCAGACCCGGATCAGGCCTGGATCAGACCTGGATCAGACCTGGATCGGGCCTGGATCAGACCTGGATCAGGCCTGGATCAGGCCTGGATCGGACCTGGATCGGACCTGGATCAGACCTGGATCAGGCCTGGATCAGGCCTGGATCGGACCTGGATCGGACCTGGATCAGACCCGGATCGGGCCTGGATCGGACCTGGATCAGACCTGGATCGGGCCTGGATCAGACCTGGATCAGACCTGGATCGGGCCTGGATCAGACCTGGATCAGGCCTGGATCAGGCCTGGATCGGACCTGGATCGGACCTGGATCAGACCCGGATCAGGCCTGGATCGGACCTGGATCAGACCCGGATCAGGCCTGGATCGGACCTGGATCAGGCCTGGATCAGACCTGGATCAGGCCTGGATCAGGCTTGGATCGGACCCGGATCAGGCCTGGATCGGACCTGGATCGGACCTGGATCGGACCTGGATCAGGCCTGGATCGGACCTGGATCGGACCTGGATCAGGCCTGGATCGGACCTGGATCGGACCTGGATCGGACCCGGATCAGGCCTGGATCGGACCTGGATCGGACCTGGATCAGACCTGGATCAGACCTGGATCAGACCTGGATCGGACCTGGATCAGGCCTGGATCGGGCCTGGATCAGACCTGGATCGGACCCGGATCAGGCCTGGATCGGACCTGGATCGGACCCGGATCGGACCTGGATCGGACCCGGATCAGGCCTGGATCGGACCTGGATCGGACCTGGATCAGGCCTGGATCGGACCTGGATCAGGCCTGGATCAGACCTGGATCAGGCCTGGATCGGGCCTGGATCAGACCTGGATCGGACCTGGATCAGGCCTGGATCAGACCTGGATCAGGCCTGGATCAGACCTGGATCAGACCTGGATCAGGCCTGGATCGGACCTGGATCAGACCCGGATCAGGCCTGGATCGGACCTGGATCAGACCCGGATCAGGCCTGGATCGGACCTGGATCAGACCCGGATCAGGCCTGGATCAGACCTGGATCAGGCCTGGATCAGGCTTGGATCAGACAAGAACCAAAGCTGAGTTCTGTAGATATCAGACCACATGTGGGATGGTGACTGTTGTCACAGATCCAAACAGCTGACATGTCTGACACCATAAGGACTCAACAGGAAATTCCTAATTCCAAGTTAAATGAAAAATAAAATCAAAGCTTTTCAGACGTTTTCTGGGTTGTTAGGAGTTAAAACTCTGTCACGTGTCATAACTCTGTGATGCTTCCATGTTACTTTCTAAAGCATAGGTCAGTTCTTCAATGAACAGCTTGGATTTTAGTCAGATTGAAAAGGAGAGTGTGCGTTTCCTCTACAAACTTTGTTGGCATCTCCTGTCCTTTGATTAACTGTCTTTCTATATGTTTGAATTCCTGAAATGAACTGCATATGCTCAGGTTTTAATGACCTTTAGGCAAGTGCAAAGAAAGAGAAGGAGTTCAAGTCGACTTAAATCTATCAAACATAAAGGTTTGAGGGAAAAAGCACATCAGCAGCAGTGAGAACTAAAAGCCCGGCTACGCTAAGCTGCAGAGGAAAACAAAGGCTCCAGCCTGATGAGAGCAAAAAGAGTAAAAATGCAAATATGGAAAATAATCTAAACACAGATTCGCACAGTCAGATTTCATCATAGAGACTGGCTGAAGCTGTGAAAACTAAACAAAGCTAATCACATTACTATCCTCTTAATGAGATCCAGAAGGGTCTCCCTGCCTCCCTCAGCAGCCCCCACAGCCCGCTCCCCTTCCTCCTCCGAGGCCTCCTTCACAGCTAAGCTCCATCTCCGTTTGGTTCAGTCTGGATGCTCTCTTCACTTGTTTGCATCATTTCAGGACTTCAATTTTTGCATTTACAGTAAAGATGGTGTAATGGTCAAAATCTGATGTGACCACATCTCTGAATACTACTAGTGTTAGCAGCAGCAGCCGCTGCAGCCGCTGCAGCAGCAGCAGCAGCAGCAGCAGCAGAACAACAGAACAGAACAGCAGCAGCAGAACAGCGGCAGCAGCAGAACAACAGCAGCAGCAGAACAGCAGCAGCCGCTGCAGCAGCAGAACAGCAGCAGCAGCAGAACAGCAGCAGCAGCAGCAGAACAGCGGCAGCAGCAGAACAACAGCAGCAGCAGAACAGCAGCAGCCGCTGCAGCAGCAGAACAGCAGCAGCAGCAGAACAGCAGCAGCAGCAGCAGAACAGCAGCAGCAGCAGCAGAACAGCAGCAGAACAGAACAGCAGCAGCAGCAGAACAACAGCAGCAGCAGCAGAACAGCAGCAGCAGCAGAACAGCAGCAGCCGCTGCAGCAGCAGAACAGCAGCAGCAGCAGAACAGCAGCAGAACAACAGCAGCAGCAGCAGAACAGCAGCAGCCGCTGCAGCAGCAGAACAGCAGCAGCAGCAGCAGCAGAACAGCAGCAGCAGCAGAACAGCAGCAGCAGCAGAACAACAGCAGCAGCAGAACAGCAGCAGCAGCAGCAGAACAGCAGCAGCAGCAGCAGAACAGCAGCAGCAGCAGCAGCAGCAGCAGCAGCAGAACAGCAGAACAACAGCAGAACAGCAGCAGCAGCAGAACAGCAGCAGAACAGCAGCAGCAGAACAACAGCAGCAGCAGCAGCAGAACAGCAGCAGCAGCAGCAGAACAGCAGCAGCAGCAGCAGAACAGCAGCAGCAGCAGAACAGCAGCAGCAGCAGAACAGCAGCAGCAGCATGGGTGGGTGTTTGTCTCAGAACTCCCTGAGAACTCACAGCAATACTTCTTATATTCTTAAAAAAGTCTTTTCTTCTTATCAAATTAAGTTTTCTAACCCTGTTGTTACAGTAAAATCTGTCCAACACAAGAGGCCTTCAGCTCTCATCTGTCTGCTCAGCTGTTGGACAGGACAAGTTCAAATAAAAAAAGTATTTTCTTTGTCTATAAAGTATGACAGAGTTCAAAACCTTTTGCTAGCAGGCAGCAGTGGATGCAGTTTATGAGATGCTGCTATAAAGATCATGTTGTTGGTGCTCCTTCATCAAAGCTTCTTGCAGTGTTGGAACGAGCAGGAATCTGCTGAAAAGAGCTGCCTGGGTTTCATGAAGAGGCTGGAGGAAGACTGACTCATTGTTCAAAAATCTGCATTTGCTTTGTACAGAAGAGGAATTCCTAATAATGATTTGACAGCAATCAAGATTAGACATTTGGCTGCTTTCATCGTGTTTTTCCTCAAAGTGATAGAATAGAAGGAAAAACGTTACTGTCTCATTTTGGTTGTTATAACATCTTGTTCTATTTTTATTTGGTGGTTTTGTTTCTTATTTTTTGACACCATAACAGCATGTAGAGAAGACATAGAAGAGTCTAGGAGGAAAGGACCACCAACAAACCGTGCGGCTGATCTCTTACAGTTAATACAAAACACTGCTGCTGATCCACAAACTTTGAGCAACTTGCAGTGGAGCTGAGTCTTGCATCCATATGGTTGCAAAACTCCTCCACGGTGCACAAGAGGGACTTTCCCAGATCTGGTTTTAGGTTCAACTAAAAACAAAAAATCCCAAAGAGCTGCAGACTTTAGCATTTTGTGTCGGCCATATAATGAATTCCAGGGTCTGACCGTCTTATGACAGCACAGCATGAATGTGAACGTCCACTTAAAACTCTACAAACACACTTGCACCTTAGAACATGGGGATTTTCTCCTTTTCCTTGAAAACAATCACAAAGCAAAAGGTAAAAACGTAATTAAACTAAGTTGTCTGCATTAACATAGCTCTTCTTGAGATGCCATCACATTCCCCTAATGTGGTGCGACAGTCACGACTGTGAAAAACCAGCATCTGATTTTGGAATCCAAACTGAGCTTTAAGAGCAGCAGCGGGAAGCAGCCTCTGTCAACAGCGGGACTTCACGGGCTCGATCCCTTTGTGGGAAAACTCAAGTTTCCATCCGGAGGAAGCTGCAGCACATGCCGCCTCTCAGCTGATCAGCTGCTGCAGCGAGGATCCACGTCTGCAGTGAGAAATGTCTGCGTCCTCACAGACAGGACGGAGCTGGAGCCGTCAGACGTGGCAGAGTTAACCGTTGGCTGAAAAGTACAGGTTTGCTGCAGTCCGGTCTATAAAAGCTTTCAAAGCCTTATAATTGAAATAAACAATATCTCCCAGTTAATTGCTGGGGTGAGCTAATTAAAGAAAGGCCACAGTGCCTTAAATACACCGCTGGGACACAAGAATGCAGGACACAATTCAAACAGGCAGAAAATAGCCTGCTCTCTGTGTAATTTTGGTCGTGAACCGCACCAAGAAAAATGTGTAATTTAAGAATGAAATTATTCATTTAACATAAACACAAAAGCATTCATTTGTGAGAAGCTCAGGAGGAACGCTGTTGTTTTGACCACGCTGACGTCCCCTTCAGTTTAGACTGACCCACTGTGGATGAGGGGGGTGTCACACGAAGAACAAACCTGCAGCTCAGGCAGTCACATGCACACACACGTGCACACCTATTTGAAGCAGATGGAGGTGCAAGTGTCTGTTGTGTCTGTAGGACTTCTGCAACCCTCCACTGTCCTCTGGTCTGCTGAAACTCCGGTGTCTCCTCTGACAGCCTCTCAGGCCGTTTCTGCACATTCCTCTTCCCGTTCTGACTGCAGCCTCTGGTTTGTTGGGGTCACCTTCAGGTGGAATCACAGGTCACTCTCTTCCTGGTGTAGCATCACTTCTGTAGCTGCGCTTCCACTGACTATGAAATTGCACAAATTGGATTTGCGATAATAAGTTTGTCTCATGGAAACACCTCCATTTTGACCAAAACTTGCATTTATGAAAATACAGTTCTTGCTCTTGGAGGAGCAAACATTCACTTTCATTTTCTCTCTTAAGGCAAATTCAAATGTCAGGTTCTACCGATGGTCACGGATGACAAAGAGGAGGCAGGACCCAAAGACACAACAATCTGTCCAACACCTTTGAGGGGGTGTCAACAGTTTACACTGCGAGAAAATAAAAGAGAACGAAAAGCTTGTGGAGTCCTGAAAACAGATGAGGTTTGCACACAATCTGGGACCTAACTGCTCCTTTTAGATTCACGTAAAAGTCCAACTAAAATACTTTGTGTGGACTTTGTTTCCTGTAGGGAAGTGCTGGCAAACGGTTTCACAAGTGTTTGGTCCTCAGGCAAAGCTAAGCCAATAGGAAGTCATTGCTGTTAGCTGAAGTATGCTAGTCTCTTCTCCATGGGTCGGTAAAGACTTTGAGTAACTTCAGCGTTTAAACATCATGGATGTCTAGAGCAGACAGCTGTGATCAATCAACTGATCAGACACCAAACAAAAGACATTGATCTAAAGTCGTCTATATGTGCTTTAGCCATCATGACCTCGTCCAACACAACACTAAGCGTGAGATCTTCCTACTTCAGCTACTGTACCTCTCCTGATCCCATCACTGACCGAGTACAAAGAAATCCCAATAAGAGCGGTCTCTGGCCAGCAGTGGAACGGGACAGAAGAAGAAGAGGGAAAGCGGCAAACATGGAGAGAAATGTACCAGCTGCATTACAGACAGGACAAGACCATTCCAGAGCAGGAAAAGAGCAAAGTCTAACTTGTTGCTAGTTGCTGGGAGATAAGAAGAAGAGGCTACAGGTCAAGAGATGGCTAACATTGTTCTTCCCTCTGACACGGTTCTGCAGACCGACAGGGACCATAAGATCATCCTCATGGAGCTGAGAGGCGAAGGCAGCAGGACGTCCAACCCCAAAGGTCTGAAATTCTCTTATGGTCAAGCCTGAGTGTCCAGGGATGAACCTGAACCTGAAACTCTGCAGTTGGAACTTCAGACAAAGACCTTTTCTGTCGTTTGAAGGTTTGATTTGTACTCAAGACCGATTCAGGGAGATGTTGCAGTTTTTGTCATCTGTTTTTCTATTGAAAAAAAACATACCTGCTGCAGTAAACAAAGTGACATGCTGGGATTTAATGTTGGAAATTTTGACACCAATATTTTTCACTTTTACTGCAAATGCATGTTGTCTCCAAATACTGGATATCAACTGCCATGACGACGGTATCGGCGCTGGAAAAGGCACATCGGTCAGTCAATAGCATCAAATGTGAAGACCTTCAGCTGACCAGAGAGTCAATGTGCTGCTGGGATCCAAAGACATCAACGCCTCTGCTGAGGGGAAGCATGGCGTTGTCATTATGGGAATGAGGTCTGCTGCTGCCAAGAGCTCCATGTACTTAATACAGTAACCAAGGAACGCTCCTGCAATGAGTGCAAGTATGACTTCAGGAGGCATGTACACGACAACCTGAAGCTGCAGTATAAAGTCAAAGAGTTATGGACAAACAGACCCAGATATCCGATTCCACGCCTCTAATTCCCAAAATTTACCTTCACATTTTTAAATTGTCCTGTTTCTAAAGACACCTTATGCAGCAGAAACACATTCGTCAGAGAAGCAGAGCAGGAGGCAAACGTGGAGAAGTGTTCAGCTCTGTTCTGGTCCCTCGATCTGTTCTGACCCGCACAGATGGACACTTGTCTGTTTTAGTCCAATCTGACTTTCACACAGAGATGCTGGAGGACTTGTCTGATTGGCTCAGACCGCCGTGGTTCAGCGGACGACCACAGAAACTCTGGCTCTGCTGTAAAATTAGGATCAGCTTCAAATAAATGAAAACCAGGTTGTACATTTGAAAAATAATTTGAAAATTTGAAAACAAGACATTGAACATTTGAAAAATATAATTGTAAAATTAAAAGTTGAATCTAAAGAAACATTTAAACAGTTATTTTCAACCTTTTTCCATCTCTCCCTCTTTGCTTTCAGTTTTCAGCTTCATTCACTGTTCAAGGTTTTCGCAGCAGAGCTGATCCTATTTTGACGTGGGGGCGTGGCTTTGAGCTAATTGTTACATAAATCTTCATCACGATTGGATTCTTGATTTCATTCTAATACTGAACTTATTTTCTACAAAGATTTGAACTTTGAGACTTTAAACCAAAAAGGAAAGTGTGTAAATCTTCATGTCTGTCTGGGAAAAGTGTAGAAAATGTGTAGTGAGGAGTTTCCACTGTCACCAGATGGGAAATGATGTCCAGGTAGCAAATAAGCCCCGCCCCCCCGTTAAAATAGGATCAGCTCTGCAGCGAAAACCTTGAAAGTGAATGAAACTGAAAACTGAAAGCAAAGAGGGAGAAACAAACAAAAGAAACTAGAAAAATAAAAAAGATCCATTTTTTTATTTGGTAATTTGTTAAATTTTTCTTTATATTCAAGTTTAAAATTTCCAATTTTCAAATTTTCTATATTTCTTTCAAGTCTACAATATTATCTTTTGAAATTTACAATTTCATTTTTTAATTTTTAAAAAAATTCCTCCAAGCTAAAAATGTGTTTTTTTTTAGATCAGAACTGTTTTCAAATTTCCCTTTTTTTTCTTTTCAATGTCTTGTTTATTATAATCTTTTTAATTGCTTTATTTTGAAGTGTCTTGTTTTTAAATTTAATTTTTTTTAATGTCATTTGTTTATTTATTCAAATTTACAATCTTTCATTTCTGAGAAGCTGATCCTAATTCCTCTGTGACCACCGCTGTCTGTAAAAAGGTCTGTCTGCTGATTGGAGGATGGTCGGCGCCTCTGTGAGCGGACGAGCCGGGGGGGGGGTCAGGTGTGCATGCTTGATCTGAACATTTCCCTCCCATAACCACAGGAACCTGCTTTGGATTACGGGTTCTGTTCAGCAACACGTGACCCTAAAGTTCTGGGATTGAACCGGCGAGTGTCTGATGAAAGCTTCCTCCCTGACAGCTTCCGGCGTGAACGTGCCGCATGCGACGGTTCGAAGCCTCACTGATGGGGAGCTTCAGTCTTTCTATCAGATTCAGACAGTGACACACATCCGCTGCATGCTCACAAACACACATTTTAGTGGTTCCTTTGAGTTCTGACTCCAGCTCCTGAAGCGTTTTGTGAGATTCCACGTGTGCGGCGGGCGGCCGACTCACCGTGGGCTTGTGCGGCGGAGCTGTGCGAGTAGCCGAGGGCCAGCAGGGCCGTCTCCACCAGCTGAGAGAAAAGGATGTCCTTCCTGACCAGCACAAACTCCGCATGCTCCTCCCGGCCCTCGCATCCGTCCGTCTGAGCGCCTCCGTCCGACTGCTCCACCACGCAGAAGACGGGGATCAGCAGACCTGCAGAGCAGACCAGAGTCCGGTCAGACGCGTCCGTGCACGGCACACCTCACTCTGCTCACTCAGTCGGACCGCAGTCACGGTTGGAATGCCAGAACCCCCCAACACATTTGACTGTTGCAACAGCCCAGCTGCCACTCTGCTGCACACACCTAGAGTTACGACACAGAACCAAACAAATCTGCTGCTGATTACTAAGAACCAGAGTCAGGAATCCGTTCAGATCCAGCAAAACAACCACAAAGTCCTCACGTTCACATGACAGCACGGAAAATCGGACCTGGTTCTGTTTTTCGTGACTTGGTTCTGACCTGGTTCTGACTTGCTGCCAGCTAGTACCCTGAGAAAAGGAGGAGGAGTCTGCTAGAGTTCTGTCGGGTTCTGTCCGGAATCCACTTTGTTTTTAAAGAATCAATGTGAGGATGACGTAGATCCCTCCTCTACCTGCAAATACCTGCTGCGTCTGGATCGTACAAACGCAGGTCAGTGCGTCCACATAAGGGGGGCCCAAATCCAGGCCTGGGGGGGCCGGCCTCCTGCTGGTTTTCCAGAATCCCTGCCTTACCTGCTGCTGATTACCTGATCAGGTGTGTTCAGCCAATGAGGAGCTTCAATGACAGGCTGGTTGGAAAACATGTTGGGGGCCTGGATTTGGCCCCCCCTGGTCCACACCCACACTACCTGTTTGTTAAACCAAGGTTCAAGCAAAGACACCCCCCCCCCCCCCCCCATAGATGTGCTCGGTGTCTGTGGCTCCAATCCTTCTGTCAAAGATCAAAGTATTTGTTCAGATTTTTGCCCACAGAAGAAAAGAGCATGCCCCCCCCCCCACTGGCATCAGCCCCCCTCCTGAAAGTCTGCAGGACTGTCAGCTGCCAATTCATTAAAGCTCTCTGCAGAAATGATGCAGAGGGCATTAGGCAGCGTCCCAGCTCTAATAACAGCTGCTACACAATACCACAAACGCACAGACACATGCACACACTCATGCACACACACAAAGACACACACACACACACTCGACCCCCTTGTTTTAATCAGTCAATATCTACATTTCTATTTCCTCCTCATTAATCACTCGGCCTTCGCTGCAGCAGACGCTACTGGAGTGAATTACACAGCGGAGCGCCGTGCCAATCCCAGTAAGTGAATTTCCCCCAGCAGGGAAATATAACTGTCAACACAGAGCAGACCCCCCCTAACCAGAGCCCCCCATCACGTCCTCTGTCCGGGGACAGGATGGCATGGCTTCTTTTTACTCCCCAATATGGAAAAACATCATTTAAAAAACGGTCAAATGTGCTTCGACTCTGCATTCTGCAGAGATGCCCCCCTCCATGCACACTTTCCCACCACCCTTTCTGCTCCTCCATGGACTTTAGAAGCATTAGACGGTTTTTGGGGGGAACGAGCTAAAATAATCCTGGCTGTGGTTTTACCCCCCAGCCTGATGGTGATGTGTGTTCTCACAAAGAGAGCATGGATCAATAGCTCACAGCTACTTGTATAAATCTTTTTTATCCCCAGCAATCATTTTTATTTGTTGGACCTGTTTTATACAGTTCCCTCCTGACTCGGACATTAACATTCTGAACTTCTCACGACCAACCCACCGGGCTTCAGCCGCACGGCACCGACTCTAGCCGGCTTCAACTAGCTGAGTGCAGAGGTAGAGCGGTCGACCTCTGACCCTGCCCGCCCATGTCCCAGACACTGAACCCCACGTTGCTCCTGGCCGTTCCAGGTCGGCGCCGGTGATTGGCAGCGATGTCGCCGTCAGTGTGTGAATGTGTGTGTGTGTGTGTGTGGGTGTGTGTGTGTGTGTGTGTGTGTGTGTGTGTGAGCGGGACTGTGACTGGAAAACGCTTTGGGCCTTCTAAGATACTAGAAAAGTGCCAAATCGGTTTACGTCTTTTACCAGGATTCACCTCCGCCAACTTGAGATGCTGAGTTTCAACTTGAAACTCAAACTATAAAGCTTCAGGTCATCAGCTAAAGTCAATGCTAGCCTCCAAGTTTGGGCTAAAGCCGCCACGCTCCAAGTGTCGGCATTTCTGAATTTTTGCAGAAATGTGCCGTATATCTTCCATCAGTAGCCTCTGCGGTTATTACAGACAGAGATCGTGTTTATTCCGTCACAGACAGAAGGGCGATGGCTAACCGACTCATTTTGTGGGGAAATTCGGTCAGAAAATGTGGACATCACCACCAGATGAACATTTCAGGCTATAGTGAAATGATGAACATGAACATTGTTTTATGTTCTGATGAGCAAACCTTTCTCTTTGCCTGTAAGCATCAACCTCCATATCAAAAATCTTCTTTGCTTTCATGCTGATCATTTTCCTGGAGACACGCCTGAACCTAACATCGTCATACGGGACGGCTTTTTAAAAAGCCTTTACCTCCAACGGGACGTGGAAGAGCTCCATTGTGGCGCATTCGTGGCCCGGTGGGGCTCCCGTTGAGTTCCAACCGACTCCTTTTTCCCTGTGGGGGGGCATTGCTGAGGTCTGGACTGCTGCTTTTCTGCTCCGGACTTCCCTGGGAGACGGGACTCTCTCCTCCTTGCTCCATCCTCCTCCACAGCCCTACAGGAGCCTCACCCAGGGAGAAGGAGTCTAGATATGGGAGCAGAAGCAGACAGGGGTCAGACATAAAATGCTCTGTAGCAGCAAACACCGCTTCATGGACGCTGACGCCTCTGTGAAAGCACTGCTAAAGCCACGGCGTCGCAGCCAGAGACCAGGAAGACCCAGAGAGACCGGAAAGATCCAGAGAGACCAGAAAGATCCAGATTGACCAGAAAGATCCAGAGAGCCTAAAAAGACCCAGGGAGACCAGAAAGATCCAGAGAGACCAGAAAGACCCAGAGAGACCAGAAAGATCCAGATTGACCAGAAAGATCCAGAGAGACTAAAAAGACCCAGGGAGACAAGAAAGATCCAGAGGGACCAGAAAGACCCAGAGAGACCAGAAAGATCCAGATTGACCAGAAAGATCCAGAGACACTAAAAAGACCCAGGGAGACCAGAAAGATTCAGAGAGACCAGAAAGATCCAGATTGACCAGAATGACCCAGAGAGACCAGAAAGATCCAGATTGACCAGAAAGATCCAGAGAAACCAGAAAGACCCAGAGAGACCAGAAAGATCCAGATTGACCAGAAAGATCCAGAGAGACCAGAAAGATCCAGAGAGACCAGAAAGACCCAGAGAGACCAGAAAGATCCAGAGAGACCAGAAAGACCCAGAGAGACCAGAAAGATCTAGATTGACCAGAAAGATCCAGAGACACTAAAAAGACCCAGGGAGACCAGAAAGATTCAGAGAGACCAGAAAGATCCAGATTGACCAGAAAGACCCAGAGAGACCAGAAAGAGCCAGATTGACCAGAAAAGACCCAGAGAGACCAGAAAGACCCAGAGAGACCAGAAAGATCCAGATTGACCAGAAAGATCCAGAGAGACCAGAAAGACCCAGAGAGACCAGAAAGACCCAGAGAGACCAGAAAGACCCAGAGAGACCAGAAAGACCCAGAGAGACCAGAAAGAGCCAGGTTGACCAGAAAAGACCCAGAGAGACCAGAAAGACCCAGAGAGACCAGAAAGACCCAGAGAGAACAGAAAGACCCAGAGAGACCAGAAAGATCCAGATTGACCAGAAAGATCCAGAGAGACCAGAAAGAGCCAGGTTGACCAGAAAAGACCCAGAGAGACCAGAAAGACCCAGAGAGACCAGAAAGACCCAGAGAGACCAGAAATACCCAGAGAGACCAGAAAGATCCAGAGAGACCAGAAAGACCCAGATTGACCAGAAAGACCCAGAGAGACCAGAAAGAGCCACGTTGACCAGAAAAGACCCAGAGAGACCAGAAAGACCCAGAGAGACCAGAAAGACCCAGAGAGACCAGAAAGACCCAGAGAGACCAGAAAGATCCAGAGAGACCAGAAAGACCCAGAGAGACCAGAAAGACCCAGAGAGACCAGAAAGATCCAGAGAGACCAGAAAGACCCAGAGAGACCAGAAAGACCCAGAGAGACCAGAAAGATCCAGATTGACCAGAAAGACCCAGAGAGACCAGAAAGAGCCAGATTGACCAGAAAAGACCCAGATTGACCAGAAAGAGCCAGATTGACCAGAAAAGACCCAGAGAGACCAGAAAGACCCAGAGAGACCAGAAAGACCCAGAGAGACCAGAAAGATCCAGATTGACCAGAAAGACCCAGAGAGACCAGAAAGATCCAGATTGACCAGAAAGACCCAGAGAGACCAGAAAGACCCAGAGAGACCAGAAAGATCCAGATTGACCAGAAAGACCCAGAGAGACCAGAAAGACCCAGAGAGACCAGAAAGACCCAGAGAGACCAGCAGCTTCTCTGCTCTTACGCTCCAGTCCCTCCATTTCCCTGCAGTAACAATCATTTAATAAACAGTTACACACAGACACTTCCACTTCCTCCTCAAGGCTGCTTGGAAAACCAAACTCACTGGAGCCAGGTCACTTCCCCCACTGGGGGCGCGTTGCACGACTGTATTTCACAAAATGGTTCAACATAGCAACAAATATAAAAAAACATAAACTTCAAAGCTGTTTCATCTCCATCATGGCTGTTGGGCAGTATTTTAGCTTCATCAGTTAGGTTTAGGTTTTCTTTTGCAAAAAAGAAGGGGGCGTGGCCTTTTCATTGACCCAATTCAATTCAATTTTTTTTTCAATTCAATTTTATTTGTAAAGCCCAAAATCACAACAACAGTCGTCTCGATGGACTTCAAAGTGAAACATGAACTCAAAAGGATCATGAATACAAAGAGTTCAATAGGAAAATATAAACTAACAAACTGACTAAGCTATACTGGCATCCCTGCCCTTAGACCCCCCTTCGCGTTAAGGAAAAACTCCTAAAAAAACGGATTCCGGAAAAAACGAAGAAACCTCAGGGGTGTCCACATGAAGGAGGGATCCTCCCCCAGGACGGACAGGCGATCCCAGGACATTGCAATCCTCAGCTCCAGAGCAGCCTTTGTGGATGCTTCCAACAACTGGCCGTATAGTCCGTGCAGCTTAGTCTCAGACAGGAAGGGGTTGGATTTCGTCATAAATGGTCAAGATGACGACCATAGAGCACCAAACCACATGACCTCAGGGTGGATCTATGTTCAACGTTTCTGTCTGCAGCAGAGAGATTCTGCTGGTCCAATGATTCAGAACTACAGATATGAACAGTCTGCAAAAACCTGAGCTCCCACCTGCACACACGTGTGCACACATGTACAGGTATACAAACACACATGCACACACACACATATGCACACATGTGCACACATGTACGTGCAAACACATATACACACAAACACATGTACACACACACATGCACACACATGCCTGTGCTTCAGCGACCCTGAGGTGCCAAATGTTTAATAAGTGTAAAGTCATGCTAGACTGGCCTGATGGGAGCCGGGCCAAATGGACTACTCTCATTTACCCAGCAGCCCCTGGACCATGTCCCCAAACACTGAGAGGTCCAGACAAAAAGGCTGAATGTGAGAGAGCCCCATCATGTGCAGAAATGATGAGCATAAGGGAGGGGGTAATTACTTATTGTTTAAATAGGAAATATTTCACAAAGCCTGATCAGAAAATAGGCCCCGCCCTCTCACTTACTTTTCTGCAGCCCCAGCTGTTGCCGTTTTTGAGAAAAGCCTTTGTTATGCTGCTTTTTCCAAGTACCCCCCCAGCCCCTAACCTTCTCTGTCAAACATCAGCAGAGAATACAAAAATTTAGAAAAGGTGCATTTTAGGAACCGACTGTGGCTGAAAACTTTCCCTTCATCTGATTTGAAGCAAAGAGGAACTGAGAGACGTTTATTATCCAAACCAGGGACACGAGTAAACATCTAGATGGATCTGAAATGAACATATTTCAACATAAACATATCTGCTTATCAACATTGAACATGTCAGCATAAAAGCCTAAATAAAGAAGACGGTTGAATCTGAACAAATGATGAGACCGAATGAATTTAAGACTATATGAATTTAAACATCAGTAAATACAAGTGAGTCTGAACCTGCATGAAAGTAAAGGAGCCTGGGTAGAAACTTCTGTAAGAAACAAAACCCAACGAACTGCCTGTTATCAGAAATCACCGTCGACACGCGGAGGACGGTTGCTTTCAAGTCTGTTCGTTTCAAACAATAGACACGACGTCACTAACCCGCTTATACCACGGTCACTTACAAAAGAGTAAATATCCAATCATTTTTTAGTCCTTTATTCTTGTTATTTCTTCAGTTTAGATTAATTTTTCACAAAAAGTGGACTATTTGATGTGTTGTGCGGTGTATTGCCATGGTAACAGCTGAGCCAGCAGCAACCTCGACTGCAGGAAAGCGATAACTTTGCTGATGATCACGATGTGTTAAATAAAGCATCAGTTCAGAGAGACAGTTCTCCTCTAACCGCTGGTTTTTGTCCAGATGATGAAGCTAACGTTTGGTTTACAGAAGCCAGCGCAGTGATACAGAACATTTCAGATATGTGACCGGAACTACTTTTTTTTAATGCACTAACAGCAGCCAATCAGAATAGAGTATTCACCTGGACCATATTTATATTAATATATATTTATATATGTGTATATATATCATGCCTGTGTGTTTTAGCTTTCAGCCCCTCACAACAGACATTTCAGTTGTTGCGACACAATTGAGAGCTTTTTCAAACGTCAGGTTTTCATCTGCTGTAAACCACAATTTGAATGAAGAAACACTCAAAGTTTTAACCCTACATACTTTTATAAATGTCCTCAATTATGAAAAAAAGCTACAAAACACGTCAAAACCACCAAAAACACCAGTTTTTAGTCAAGCAGCTCTTCAGACAAAGCAAGTGTCAGTTGTTGCAAATTGCTCCCATCCACCTCTGACTGATGCAGAAACATAGTTTGGGTTTTAGATAACTGAACTGTTTCTTAAAGGGTCACATTGCTGAACGTCACATTATTGTTGCTTGGGGGGGGGGGGGGGGGGGGGGGCTGTAAAAAGATCCATCTGTGATATTTTACAGTGAACTTTTCCCACAAATCATCCCAAAAGACGGAGAAAACATTCACAGGATCTAAATCCACAAAATCTACATTTATGATCAGATACTAACCCAGTACTTTGGTATTTCTTGGGGGATTACTTTTTACTTTGTGTTCTTTTTGTTTGAGTGTTATGTCAGCGAGATAAGATTACTTTTACTCGAGTACATGTTTGTGGTAATCTTTATCCTCAGAGGCATCTGACGGCTCTGACAGGTCCGGTCCTGTCCCGGTCCTGTCCCGGCTGCTGCTGATCCCTATCGAGGCTGCCCCCCCCCGACATCTCTCCATCTGGTGCTCCCACCCAGCATCACCTTCATCTCGCCGCACGTTCGGCTTGCGTTCTGTGGTTTTGAACCTTTTCCCAGAGATAAGCTGCTGTTCCGTCAGCGCCGTGCAGACCTGCTGCCTCTGGTTCCCAGTCCAGAGGTGCTCACAGCAGCTGCACACGCGTGTGCATGAGGAGCCTCCAGAAACATGTGATCATCAGAGGATCAGACGGGTTCGAGTCAGGAGGTCAGAGGCGTGCCGTCCTTCAGACACCAGCCTGAGTTCAGAAACGTCTTTCCAAACTGATTCCTAACATTTCTGCTTTACAGGATCAAACAGTTTGGTCGTGAAGCTGAACCATTTCAGAAACAAGGCTCTGATTGGTCCGTCTAAATCTGAATCCCAGTTAACCGGAGGAAGGAGAAGCTGGAGTCTTCATCAATCGTTTGAATTTCAAACTGCAGCTGGTGACGACTGCAGCCGCCTTCTGCTGACGGCCGCTGCAGGTACACCTGAAAAATACCTGCTCCAACCGTGGAGCGGCCTGACACAGCCAGGAATCAAACCCGTGACGCAGCGGTGTGTGAACCGCTGCTCTGCCCAGAGAGGAGGTCCGGCAGCGGGATTTCTTCAAGGAGAACCCAAATGTGGCACGGAGACAAGCAGTCCAATCACCGGAGGGACCGACACCTGGCAGGGGCGGAGCTTATAGACATCCAGGAGGTCTGATCAATGATCAGCTGTTCTGTAGAATTATGTTGGGTGTGATGTCTGACCCCCCTTACTGACTGTCAGACAAAACGCGTTCTGGAAAAACTACACAACAGACTGAAACAGACAACTACACAATGACAACAAGACAACAGAGACAGCCTCCTCCGTGTGTGAGTGTCTGCAGGAGACTGTTTGTTGTTGTGTCTCCTCTTCTTCATCGGGTGTGTCCACATTCTTGCTCTGCTGACTTCAGTTGTGTGTTTGTTGTGTCTACAGCGAGTAATAATGTGAAATATGATAGTGGCTTATCGAGAAAACACGAGCTGGTCCTAAAAACAGGAGAACGACTGTCTCACACACACACACACACACACTGATAGAGGCAAACACAAAAACACATGCAGAAAAGACACACTGAAAGAAACACACACACACAGAAACACAAACATACACCCACACACAAACAGAAACTCACGCAAAAACAGAAACATACAAACAAAGGCAAACTCACACACACACACGTCTATACTAATAAAAAGTCTTCTGTGGAATTCCTCAGACATCTGAGGATCATCCTGAACGTGATGCTGGCTCTCGTGCACATGCGCACGAGACGAGGACTCAGAAAAGCCCTTTGACCTGCTGCTTTGGCCCGCGCGGAACGGACGTCCCGCGCCACGGAGTCCTACCGACACCCAAGCTGAAACGCGCGAGTTTTGCTGACGCGCGTGCAGCACCGAGGATGCCGCCCGCTGACCTACAGCCGCTGCCGGCCTGCAGCAGAGCCGCGTCTGCGCTGACAGCTGCGCAGACGCGGCTCTGCAGGCTCGGGACACACTGGACAACCTTCTGCAGAAGAACCCCAACCCGGGATGATTTAGGCTTTATGATAAGGAGATCGGGTGAGGGGCCCTCACTCGGGTTAAAATATTTTAGAGACAAAGAAGCAAAAAGGCCGTTTCAAAATAAAAGCAGGCGTCGTTTTTGATTTCAAATCTCTGGATAAAAGACGCCCCGCGGTTCCCGGTTTTGTTCTTCCGGTCAGAGCAATGAAGGAAAATGAGAAGTGGAGGAGGCCGCTGGGATCCACTGTACTCCGTTACAACTAACGAAATCACTTTAGCATAAAAGTACTTTCACTGCCATTTGTATTTATTTTAGCTGAAAGGGATTTTTTTCTATTTTTATTTCTGAGAACTTTCCTGCTGAGGCGAAGTTTTAATGTGGAAAACATGGAAAACATCCCAGTTTTTACATTTGAACATATTGGAAATGAAGATTCCATGTAATAATCATTGGAACTGATTTAGTGAGTTCCGGCCAGTAATCAGAGTATTTTTACTCTCATGACGTAAACAGATACTTAGGGACGTTTTCCTCCCGAGTACCGGGTGTTTGGAGTTGATGTTTGGGAAATTGGTGTGCGCGTGTACAGAGACCAGTGCAGACAAACACAGCACGCGCACGCGCGCACACACGAGGGATCTCTAAATGAACAGGAACTTTTGAGGCGACCGCGCAGGCGCGCTGGAACAAACCGACCAGAAACTGTGTCCGCAAAGTCGTGCACGTCTCTGGCATTGTCCTCGCGCACGGAAAAAACGGCCCTCACGGAGAAAGACTCGGTTCAGTCCGAGCTCTGACCCGGGTGAGGATCGGGTCTAAACTCGGGTTAACAAAACCCAGAAAGGAGCAACGAAATTCTGAAATAGAAGAATAAAAAAACAGAAAATTGAAAAAACAAAAATAAAAAAACACGCAGAATTATCTGGAAGGCGGACGCGCGTGGCCGCGCACAGCAGGGATCTTAAAGCCGCTTTATAATTCGGAAAATCATCGGTCACTGATCTCCAAATACCGTCGGGTTCTGATTCTGATGGTCCGATTCTCTGGAACCAAGAACCCCCCCCACCACCACCACCAAAAAGTCCAACGGAGTTTGAAAATCAATCTATTGGTGAGCGCGTGCGCGGCCGGAGGGATATCTCCTAAAGTCCGTCCTGAACTCAACTCGGCCCCCGCAGCACTCGAGCGGCGCGGGTCCGCGGCTCCCGCTTTCTGCGGGGCCCTCGAACCACCGTGGCCTGCACCGCCGGGTCCATACCGGCGCCCCTGCTCCGCATCTCCAGTCTGATTGAGCGCGTGTACCGTTTTTGAGGCGACCGTGCGCGTTAATGAGTGACGCCTCGCGCAGTAATTGGTCATTAATTGTTTCTTTTAATAGTTAAAAAGTGGCAAAAAGTTCACGACAGACTCCGAGACTGATTTAAAGATTGACTTTTCTTCGTTCGAGAATCCGCGCGCTCACACACGCGCAGGCACAAAACAAAAGCGAAGGAAGAAAAATGTGGAATAAAATCATCAAGCGACAGAATAAAATCCTGAATAAATATTTTTTAATAGCCTTATTAATCTGAAAACGTCTGAATTATTTAAATTTATTTCATTTTATTTTCAACGAGCAAATTTAAAGAAGAATTATGAAAACTTCATTTATTTTATGAAAAGGCTGGAAGAAAGAATTCCAAGTATTTGTCACAACTATTAGTAGTAATAATATTAATACCAATAATAATAACAACAAGCATAATAATAATAATAATAATAGTTTTCCTCTCTGCTTTGATTTCTCCATATTCCTTTCAGCTCTTTTTTCTGCAGCATTTTTCTGCCGTGTCCGTGTCTGTCCGCGTGCGTGTACTCACTGTTCACCGCGTGTCTGTGGCGCTGCTGGCCGCTGCTGAGGCTTTGTCCATGGGTCAGCAGGAGAGACTCCAGGGTTGAGCGTCGGTTCGGAACCCGCAGATTCTGACCTGGACCCGGAGCGGACCGGAGTTCCACGGAGCTCCGTTAGCCTGGCTTGTGCGGCGCGCGAGGTTGCGGGAGCGCGGGTGGGTCCGTGTCTGTCAGCCGTGGGCTCGGGGGTCCCGGACCAGAGCGCTTCGTTTGTCAGGGGACATGCGGAGAGGAGCGCGCGGCCGCGGGTGACTTTCAGTTCCTGCGTCTCAATCAGTGGCGGCAGCCTCGATCCTGACTGATGGAGGGAGGAGGGAGGGGAGGAGGGAGGGGGGGAGGGACCAGACCGGGGGAGGGACTCGATCCTGACAGCAACACGTGGGGCGGGTCCGGCTGAACCGAACCCGAAGAGACCACCGGAACTGATGAAGATCGAGGGTCCCACACTCCAGGGATTAGCGCCCCCCCCCCCCCCACACCCCCACCCCAACCAGCAGGTGCTGTTCCGAGAGCGCGTGGTCGTGTGGGCACGTCACCTGCTCTCGGTGTCATCCTAGAGTCCCGCCCGAGCTGAAGTCCACGTTCTGCTGCGCGTTAATAAGTAGCCTAATAATAATAAATGAAGGATGACCCCCCCCCCCCCCCCACACACACACACACACACAGACGCACAGACACTCACCTGCACACACAGACAATACAGATACACGCACGCGCCACCACCCTCGTTATTAGACGCGCGCGCCGGAAGATCCTGTTAATCAACAACCTGCGGGTGATGGACGGGCGTCTGCTTATACAACGCCGCGAGCGCGCGCGCGCGCAACCGAAAAACAACGAAACTCCAAAAGGTTTGAGCGACGACCGGGGTGACACCTGACAAAAAGCGCCGCTACGCGGGGATAGCACCGGAACTCTGGCCACGAGACACTGTCCACTCACACACACACAAAACAGAAACACACAAAACAGAAACACACAAAACAGAAACACACACACACAACAGCTGACTGCGTAGAAAAGGCCGCAGATACCCCCCCCCCCCCCCCATCCTAGTCGGAGGAATCTTCTTCGCTCTTCCTGAGCTTCATCATCCTCCTGCTCTGATGTTCTCCGGGGAACTTCTTGTTTGTGAGGATAGAGAACGGTTCCGGGGCTCCGGGACTCCGGGACTCCGGGGCTCCGGGGCTCCGGGGCTCCGGGCCACGTCAGGAGAAACTCCCTCATGTTCTGAGTCTTCGCAGCTCTGCAGGTTCCAGTCCCGGGAAACACGCGCTACTTCATACACGGACCTCAGAGTTCTGCCCCAAAAGTGCCCACAGCCGCAGCCGCCCTGCGGGATTCCCGAGAACCCGCAGTGTGCGGCGCGGTCATGACGCAGACAGGAGCGATTCTGCGCAGAGGTGCGGAGATCCAGAATCGTCTGTTTAAAACTAAAGCGCACAAAAATGATAACATGACCGCTTCAGTTCTGCTGACAGACTCATGATGATTCAATTGGAGAAAAAATGAAGATTTTATTTCCACAGATCGTCGCTGATTCAACAGTCATGATGTCAGAATGATGAGCTTCATAACAAAACGAATGTTTCTTTAACGGAACTCATTACAGGAAAAATAACATAAATACGTTACGTTTTTAAATAAATAATAATAATAATTATTATTATTATCATTATTATTATTATTATTAATATTATTTATTTTATCATTATTAGACCATTGTGGTTTCAAACATGTTTAAATTACAAGTACCGTGATGTCACACAGCGCGTGTACGTCTATAATAGCAAATATGAAGGCCCGAACATTTACAAAAACATTCAATAAATAAATGAGAAACAACAGGTAATACAGGATCGCATTTATTGTTATTCGCATGAATATATACATAATTAATGGGGCCTACATTTAATAAAAACGTAAACTAGGGCTATATCTATGGTTTTTTATATATACATATATACATAAATCAAAAAAATATTATTTATATTTATATATATATATATATATATATATATATATATATATATATATATATATATATATATATATATATATATATATATATATATATATATATATATATAAATAATCTTTTTT
>NC_136257.1:1257500-1522500 GCF_053564925.1 Oryzias latipes
TACGCAGTTGTATTTATCCATGAAGCCTGACCAGAATGACCAGATAGAGAAACTGAACGCCTGCATCAGTGACATCAAGACCTGGATGACAATTAATTACCTCCTCTTGAACCCAGAAAAAACTGAGGTCATTAAACTTGGTCCTAAAAACCTCAGAGATGCTCTGTCTGCTCAGATAGTCTCCCTGGATGGCATAAGTATAGCCCCCAATTCCACAGTTAGAAACCTTGGGGTTTTATTTGACCAGGATTTATCATTTAAGGCTCACATATCTCAGGCGTGTAGAACTGCCTTTTTTCACCTGTGGAATATTGCTAAGATCAGAAATATACTTTCTAAGAGTGATGCTGAAAAACTCATCCATGCATTTGTTACGTGGAGGCTGGATTACTGTAACTCCTTGTTAGCAGCGTGTCCTAAGAGTTCCTTAAGAAGTCTCCAGCTTGTTCAGAACGCAGCAGCTAGATTGTTAGCAGGAACTAGCAGAAGAGATCACATCACTCCTGTGTTGGTTTCACTTCACTGGATCCCAGTTGATTCTAGAATCAAGTTCAAGATCCTCCTGTTAACCTATAAGGCCTTACATGGAATGGCCCCGTCTTATATTAAGGACCTCATAGTCCCTTACCATCCAATCAGAACACTTCACTCACTAAATGCAGGACTGCTTGTGGTTCCTAGAATTAGTAAAAGTACGGTTGGAGGTAGAGCGTTTAGCCACCAAGCCCCTGTCTTATGGAATAAACTCCCAGCTCATGGAAGAGAGGCCGACTCAGTTTCTACATTCAAAGTTAGACTGAAAACATTCCTCTGTGGACAGGCTTATTGTCAGACTAGTTAGTATTCAGAGATTATTTAACTTAATGTTAATGTGTTTAAATTAAACTTAATAACTATTTCTTTTAAAAGGCTGCTAGAAGTTGAAGCTGGGGTAACTATGGTGCTCTGGGGTTCTGTCCTCTTTTCTCATCTACTTCTACCCTTCCTCTCCTCTATTCTTGATCATAATTTATCATTTAGTTCTCCATGCCTCTGTTTGGTGCAGTGATTCATGTATTGTCCCTCTTTTCCTCTCCCCTCCTGGGGAGGGGGAGTGCTTCCAGACTCCAGTTGGTTCATCCGTGCTCCAGTTCCTGACCGTTTACCTCGTCTCTGCTCCTGCTCCTACACCTGGCTGTGGTTCCTGTCTCCGGCTCGACTCGCGCCCCTGACTGTCCCCCCAACCACGGCTGGACTTTATATATGTAGTTGTAGATTTAGATAAGTTAATTCTTCTCTCAGAGTTCTGGTAAATCGCCTGTCCGTCCTGGGGGAGGATCCCTCCTTCATGTGGGCACCCCTGAGGTTTCTTCGTTTTTTCCGGAATCCGGTTTTTTAGGAGTTTTTCCTTACAGAGAAGGGGGGTCTAAGGGCAGAGATGCCAGTATAGTTTAGTCAGTTTGTTAGTTCATTTTAGTATTTTCCTATTGAACTCTTTGTATTCGTGATCCTTTTGAGTTCATGTTTTACTCCAAAGCCCATCGAGACGACTGTTGTTGTGATTTTGGGCTATACAAATAAAATAAAATTGAATTGAATTGAATCCATCCATCCGTCCATCCATCCAGAACCTGCTGTTGCTTTGGGATGTGGTGAACAGGAGACCAGCATCATGGATGTTCAGCAGACAAATCTGCAGCAACTGTGTGATGCTGTCATGTCAACATGGACCAAAGTCTCTGAAGTTGTTTCCAGAACCTTTTTGAATTTATGCCACCGAGGATTACGGTGGTCCTGACCATGCTGAACTTAATTCACCTCCTCTTCCTCAGACCAGCATTCTTCATACAGCTAAACTCAGAATTCAATGTATTTAAATGTATTTTCTGCACAATAATCTTTTCTTTCCATTTCTTCATGTGCTGCTCCGCATGAAGGGATGCTGCTGTTATCCTGTGAAAACCTGTGCATGGCGTGATACATTCCTGTCGTCTTCATCTCAGCTCAAACTCAGATTTGAATTCTGTTGGTTGAAGAGTTAGAGGGAGGGCTTCAAACTGAGGTTGAAGGTCTGTTCCCACACCGGCCATTGAAGGAAGGAAGACGGAACGTAAATGAGAAGAAAGACAGACGTGGACATCTTTAGGAAGAGAAAACATTCAGCCAAAGATCCTGAAGAAATGAGAGTCTCTTCTTCTTAGGACGTGGAATCCTCAGGGGAGTGACTCATGGAGACAAATCCAGAAGATGATTCCTCAGTGGCAGAGTGGTCCTGGAGCACGTATGTTCCCTTGTGTTACTCTTTGTATCTGATTGTTCACGCGTGTTAGCATGTCTGCATGTGTATGTTCTTGAGTGTGTGTGTTGTCACAACTGTGTGTGTGCATGAATGTCAGTACCTGGGTTCATGAGTGTGTGTTTCTGTGTATATGTGTGTGTAGGTGTGAGTGTGTGCATGTTTGCCTCTTTGTGCTTGTGTACAGGTGTGTGTTTTCACTCTGTGTGTGTTTCAGGCTGAATGAAAACATGGCAGATCTTCGGCCCGTCTGTGGTTCTGGATCCGCTGCTCCTTCAGACGGGACCCTGTCAGACGCCGCCGTCACATCACCACTCGTTGTGTCGGACAAAGAGGCTGCTATTTATCCAGTGATTACAGGCAGTAAAGCGGCTGTGTTTGGCCATCGCCATGACGCTGCAGGGGTCTCCACGGTCAACGAGCAGCTTCAATCTCCCATTAGATCAGGCGCTATTAGGGCAGAGAGGAGTCGCTGAGCAAACAGCCGAGCTGCCTTTAAAACCAGGTTATCTAATCTCGTAAATGGGGATGAGCTGGACTTTGGAGTTCACAGACAAGCAGGCCTGAATGTCCGTGAGGAGTGGAACGCCACTCCATGTCAGACGGGTCCTCATTGGTTCATCAGGATGACGCTGCTCGTTCGGAGCTTTACGAGCGGATCAGATAAGAGGCCGAGGGGCCGATAATGTCTCCTGCTGATGGTCTTAGATGGTGCTGAGGCAGGGGGGCAGTTTCAGAGTCACAGCTTCGTCCTCCCCCTGCCTCAGAACCAGCGCTGTTCTCGACAGGATTGCCCTTTAAAGACGATCAAAGAGGGAAAAACCACGAAGCTCCACTTTGGGGGCGCTATAATCTGAGACGAGCTCAGACCAGGACCACCACTTCCTCTGACACGAAGACACGGCGCACCCCCCCAGCCAGAGAAGCCACAGCAGCCTGCTGCTCTGCAGGTGACCCAGGCGTACCCCACCCTGATGTGGATTAATGCGCTGCAGGTCCAGACAGGGTGGGCCGGGTTCTGAAGGTACAGGTGGATCTCAAACAATCAGACTAAGCTAAACTGGGCCAAACTGAGAAAAAAACAAGGTGTGACATTTGATTGTGTTTGTAATATTATAATCTTTGTTTTTTTTAATTTTTGTGTTGAATTCATGGAATGTTATTGTTTAAACTCTGCAGCTGTTGAAACATCAGCTGTCCCACGTTTTTGAGACGTGCCACATTCAGCTGAGAGGAGCCACGGAAACTGCAAGTACAAGTACAGATCTATCAATATAGAAACAGCACAGTGATTATATGCCTAATTAAGAATGTGCTAAAGCCTCGTTTGCACTGAGCGGTACGGTTCGGTACGGCTTAGAATGGTTCAGGAATGGACAGGTTTTTCACCCGTCACGGCGCGTGGGGAGAAAAGCTAACAACACCAATGGGGTCATTCAGCAGTTGGTTTTTCCTGCTTGGCTTTTAGTTCTTCGTCTAGCATTTAATGTTCCATTCAGTTTTATTTCTATAGCCTAATATCACAACAACAGTCGTCTCAATGGGCGTCATACCCGTAATTGTATAGGAAACATGAATCATAAAGAACAAGAAGTTATAGAATTCAATAGGTAATGACCAAACTAAACTAAAGAGACTAAACTAAACAGGGCATCACTGCCCTCAGACCCTCCTTTTCTGTAAAGAAAAACTCCACATGAAGGAGGGATCCTCCCCCAGGACGGACAGGCGATGTACCAGAACTCAGAATCAGAAAAAGCTTTATTGCCAGGTTCAGTAGAGCGCACTTTCCAGAACGAGGAATTTGACTTGGTGTTGGCAGGTGGTGCATCTCAGATGAGAGAAAAGTGCAAACAGCATAACAGAACTCTTACAGAGAAGTAACGTATCTAACTCTACAACTATATGTTTGAATAGTCCAGCAGATGAGCTTCATTCAGATGGAGTTGGAGGACAGCAGGGGGCGCCAGACGAGCCAAAAGTGGGATCCACTCATCTCATGAATCACACTACACTAAACAGAGGCATGGACATGTGAGCCTTAAATGATAAATCCTGGTCAAATAAAACCCCAAGGTTTCTAACTGTGGAATTAGGGGCTATACTTATACCATCCAGGGAGACTATCTGAGCAGACAGAGTATCTCTGAGGTTTTTAGGACCAAGTATAATGACCTCCGTTTTTTCTGGGTTCAGGAGGAGGTAATTAATTGTCATCCAGATCTTGATGTCTCTGATGTAGGCATTCAGTTTCTTCCAAACTGGTCTGTTCCATTTTTCTAGAAGCTAAAACCAACGGGGGCCCCGAATGGTCCGGTTTGGTCCGGCTTACTGGGTCCATTTTATAAAGGAAACGCTCACAATACCAGACTGGCCTGGACCGCACAGTGGAAACCAGGCCAAAGTGAGGCAAGTGAGTGAGTGCAGTGAGGCAAGAGTGCTAACCACTACACCACAGTGCAGCCCTGACCGTGACACAACACAGGTTTTTATTGAAACAGGTACAAAAAAACCTACAAACTAGGTGTTTCTACTGTAAGCATGTTTTCAGGAGCGGTAAGGTTTCCTGTCTGCAGCAGGTGCTATTTAAAAGTGTTTCTTTTGTCTAAGTGGACTGACAACAGGCTGAACCTGTGCTGATTTTAGCACAGAAGCTTGTTTTTGTAATAAAATGAATGAAAATGAAAATGAAATGAAGCTCACGTCTGCCATCTTGCAGCAGAGAGCGTGACGCTGGAGAAGAAGAGTGAATTCCTGGTCCTCCACATCATGCCTGGCCAGACCGGATCTGCCACCTCATTCCCAAAACTGGGAGTTCTAATGTCGAAGACGGCCAACTCAAACCTGAAAACATCCAGAGTCCAAAACGTGTGCGGTGAATGTTTTCTCACTCCAAACCCCAACCTACAGTCAGCTGTGTGCTGTTCCCCTCCTCCCAAACTCCGCCCTCTTTTACATGCATCCCCACATCTGTACCGTCAAACGTCTGATGCATTTCTAAGCACTCAGAACACTAGTTGAAGTTGCCCAGGAGGCCATACAACAGCAATGAAGCATTTCAAACAAAAAGCATGAACAATTTGTGTTTAAAAAAAAAACTACATTAAACCACCACAGAACTTTTCATTGTTTAACGGCCTCTGAAATGTCCTAAAATAAACCTAAAATAAAAAAGACTTGAGTATTCGGATGATCATGAGAGGCGGGGCAACAACCTACTCCCTACCTTTCACTTTCCCATTGTGTCATTTGCAGTGAATCGAAGGACATGCTGCACATGTTGCACACCAGGGAGGAGCAGCAGGTTTCCGTTGAAGCGTAGTCATCAATAATAGTGTCGGTAAGTTCAGACTGAGGTTCAGCAGTTACTGTTTGGGGGTTCAGCACATGCAAACTGACAGAGTGTGACAGAGTCTGGTGTGATGGGGATCAGTTTTAAAGTTGTATGCTCTATGGTTTCATGTTTCATTTCATAAACTCTCTCAGAACCCCGATTTCTCATGAATTTGGGACTTTTGTATCATCAGAATCTTCAGTTGTTTGAGTTTGTGTGGACAAAAGTAGCTGAAAGTTGCTCCTAGACTTTGTTGTAAAAACAATTTGACTTAAGACCAAAATGTTCTGATTCTGTTTGTCAAGGACTCTCGCATCTATTCTGGTGCAGACAGATGACAGGTGAAGGTCAACCATCAAGCTCTATGCAGAAACGAGCTCTGGAAACCAAACTGTTCCACACTTAGTGTCCAGAGATTCTGATTCAAGTCCCTTCACTGCTTTGTCAGCCAAATGTGAAAACATGTTTACTGTGATGAACACAAGTCTTCCAAAAAAACACACAAGGTGAAAATGTCCACAGACGTGACATTCTTCAGGGTCAAACTGTTGAACTAAAGGAGAAGAGAACGCCAAAAGCATCTTCCTCAGCTGAAAATTAGGTTCACTGTTTGGGTAAAAATCCATGGATGTATGTCTATGAAGACTGTCATTCATCCAGGTAGAGTCCATCATAGTAGTAGGTTTAAAGGTTGTCAGAATTGACAAAAAGTCTTTTGGATAAGAGGTGAAGCGTCTTCAACTTTAAACCTACTACTATCTATGGATGTTTGTGTGGCAAAGTCCCTGTAGGCCAGAAAAGGATCTTGACAAACAGATGGGAAGAAGCCAGAGTGCTGCCTTTGGCCACGGCTCAGGAGACGTCACTCAGCCAACGACTCTCCAGTGGAATGTGGAAGATTCTGAGCTCCATGACGTTAGGAGAGATTGGTCTGACTGTGAGCAACAACCTTTCCACTGTGCATGTCGCCCAATCGCTGCACAACAGACATGAATAAGGTCCCACAAAGTATGAGTGCACACAGCAGAGGCTTTGATTGGTGGGTAGGTCCCTGATGTGTCGGAGGAAGAGTTCCAGCCCAGAGGAAGAGTTGTTACAAGTAGTTGTCAGACAGTCCACAGGGTTGCTGTCTTTGATGGATAAAAGGTGTTCCTATTGTACAAAAGACACAAGACTTGGTTGTGGCATCATTCACTGCTGAGCGCTGATGGCAGAGGACGACGCCACGGGGAAGGCGGAACAAACATTGAGCAAACAGAATCGTAGAAAATGTAATAAACTAGCAACAGTGCCCTTCCTGGAGGATGTTTGGATGCTTTAGCGGTACCTGCCGACGTCTGCAGACTCTGCTGTCACCGGCTTGAAGGAGGACACCACAGGTAAAGCTACGTTCACATCGCCCTTGGCAATGTGCGTTCACTTCCAACAGTAGGTCTATATTAATACGCGTAAACACACGTTTACGGCTTCTGGGTTGAAAATTCAGGAAACTGTAGCTATGTACATATTAAAATCGTTTTCAGGCTCTACGTACAAATCACGCGTCCATTAAATGTCTGTTGACAGTTAAACCAGCTTCAACTTTGACTTGTCAGAGACTGGTTTGGTAACATTGTATGGATGGCTTCACCTTTAACCTTTGTTCTATCCTAGGCACTTTAACATTGGGAGTTGGGTCATCTAAACCAGTGTTTTTCAACCTTTTTTGAGCGACGGCACACTTTAACCTTAAAAAAAATCCCGCGACAGCCCCCCCCCCCCCCCCCCCCCCCCGCAATCTCACGTGGACGAGCTTTAGCTGGTATTTTTGTTAGAACTGTGCGACTTTATCAGCAGAATCAGAACAAGGAAGTGAATACTTTAACCACTTCTGATTGGTCAGACTGATGACATGTGATTAAGCCTTCAAGAATGATTGGTGGAGACAGGTAAAGGGGCGGGACTTTTCCTTACACACTTATAGCTGCAGCTAAATCGCGGTACCGTGATTCTTATCAAAATGTCTTTAATAGAATTAAACACAAAGAAAAAGTAATTTTAAGATCTTTTATATTCCTAACTACTCAGTGTTTTATCAGGGCCTGTTTGGATGAACACAGAGCTGATTTCTTGGAGATGGAAAATGTTTTTAGATCAGTGAATGAGGGCAATTTCCCACGGCGCACTTGACCATCTCCCACGGCACACTAGTGTGCCGCGGCACACTGGTTGAAAAACACTGATCTAGACCCACTAGACAGAGCTCTGAACCTTTTTTCTTCAATGATTTGTGATCTTCTCTGGTGTCCATGGATTACATGAAATCTTTCCACCTTTATCCACCTTTGTCATGGTAGGGAGAACATGTCAATGGAAGGGGGGGTCATGTAAGATAGCACAAGGGTTATTTCATGGAAGTACCAAACATTGGAACCATGAAGGAGAAATGAATAATCGTGGTTTGTGTCGGGCTGGAATTCCATGACACCAAGGCTTTCATGCATCAGAATAGAGCTGTGAAAGAAAAAGCCTGAAGCAAGATTCACCATGACAACGGGATCAGAGGATCTGCCCCTCCAGTGGTTTGGATCCTATTTATCCCACAGGTACCATTTTGTTAATGTAAATGGACATTCCTCTCAGTGCACTCCAGTTAGCTACGGAGTCCCACAGGGCTCAGTTTTAGGACCCATCCTGTTTATGATTCACATGCTTCTCTTAGGAAACATAATCAGGAAACACAGCATTCATTTTCACTGTTATGCAGATGATACGCAGTTGTATTTATCCATCTGAAATCAAACTGAATGCCTGCATCAGAGACATCAAGACCTGGATGACAATTAATGACCTTCTCCTGAACCCAGATAAAAATTAAGGTGATTATACTTGGTCCTAAAAACCTCAGAGATGCTCTGTCTGCTCAGATAGTCTCCCTGGATGGCGTAAGTACCCATCCCTAGTAAAAACTAAGTAGTTCATGTCTCATAACACCAGAACAAGCTGCTTCTTGCTGAGATCTTGTAGGTTTGTTGTCTAATTTTAACTTTAAACTTAATCATATTTATATTTCTAATTTTTTTGTCCTTTTTCATTTACCCTGACCCTACGTCCCTACATGTGCCATAGTGCATGCAACTTACTATTTCCATGTTGGAATTAAATTTGGTTCTGTTTGGTGCTGTGGATTCATTCACTGTCCCTCTTTCCCACTCCTCTCTGGGGGAACGTGAGTGATTCCAGATTCCAGTTGGCTCGTTCGTGCCCTTGTACCTGACCGTGGACCCCCCCCCCCCCCCCCCTGGCTCATCTGGCGCCCGCAGCCGTCCCCCAACTCCAACTGGATGGAGTCTGCTGGACTTTCTATATGTAGTTGTAGAGTTAGATAAGTTAATTCTTCTCTAAGAGTTCTGGTACATCGCATGTCCGTCCTGGGGGAGGATCCCTCCTTCATGTGGACCCCCCCTGAGGTTTCTTTAGGAGTTTTTCTTTACTGAGAAGGAGGGTCTAAGGGCAGGGATGCCCAGTTTAGTTTGTTTAGTTTAGTATTGAATTCTATTACTGATTTCATGTTTATCTACAATTACCGGCATGAAGCCCGTCGAGATAATTATGTTGTAATATTGGGCTATATAAGTGAAATTAAAGTGAACCAGATTTGCTCCACTTAGACATTTTGCACCAAGGGTCGTCCAATGGTAGGGGGAGGACAAGCGCTAGTAAACAGTAAGAAAAGAAGAAGAATCAGGATGATTGTAGTGGAGCTGGAGATGTCCAAAGACCAGCAGCTGTTCTGCTGTTCAGATCCAGAGTGGACAAACTGAAGAAAGGTGAATCTGAACCAGCTGAACATTAAAAGGACAATGATCAGGTTTGTTCTTTCAGAATGTTTTGGACTCATTGAACAGTTACTCTGTCCATCTGACGGCAGCACGAGACACAGCTAGATCTGTCCGTGTGTGTGCATTTGTGTGTCATTGCGTGGGCAAATGTGTCCGCCTGTGGTCGAGGGTGTGCATGTGCGTGCATGTATTGCATGAAATACATGCATTTCTATTGTATTTATCTTCATCACTCCAAGGCTGCTGCAAATTCATTGTATCAGCATGTACAATGACAATGAAAGGAATCTGATTCTGACGTCTGCAGGCGTGTGCATGTGTGCACGTGTCTGCATGTGTGCCTGTGTGTTTGTGTGTGTATGTATGCCTGTATGTGTATGTGTGTGCATATGTTCCTGTGTGTGTATATCTGTGCATGTGTGCCTGTGTGCATGTGTGTGTGTCTGCCTGTGTGGGTCTGCGTGTGTGCCTGTGGGTGTGTGTGTGCATGTGTGTATGTGCATGTGTGTGTGTCTGCCTGTGTGCATGTGGGTGTGTGTGTGTATGTGTGTGCATATGTTCCTGTGTGTGTGTGTGTGCCTGTGGGTGTGTGTGCATGTGTGTGTGTGTGTCTGTCTGTGTGCATGTGGGTGCGTGTGTGTGTGTGTGGCTGTGTGTTTGCGTGTTTGTGTGTGTGTGTGTGTGTGTGTGTGTGTGTGTGTGTGTGGGTGTGTGTGTGTATGTGTGTGCATATGTTCCTGTGTGTGTGTGTGTGCCTGTGGGTGTGTGTGCATGTGTGTGTCTGTCTGTGTGCATGTGGGTGCGTGTGTGTGTGTGTGGCTGTGTGTTTGCGTGTGTGTGTGTGTGTGTGTGTGCCTGTGGGTGTGTGTGCATGTGTGTGTGTGTGTCTGTCTGTGTGCATGTGGGTGTGTGTGTGTGTGGCTGTGTGTTTGCGTGTGTGTGTGTGTGTGTTTGCGTGTGTGTGTGTGTGTGTGTGTGTGCGGTATGTGCAGTTTCTTGAATCGAGATGCAAATGTCATTGAAGTTTTTTTTCATGTCATTGAAGTTTCAGCTCAGAAAAAAAACTTTGTAAATCAGTGTCGGTAGCTGCCCCCCCTCCCTCCACCCCTCACAGTTGTATTCCGTAACCTGGCCTTTTTGTTTGGGCTCATGCCCCCCCCCCCCCCCCTGGTGAGGGTTTAAGAGGCAGAGGCGGTTGTGTTCGTGGGCCCGGCCTGCCCAGCATCACACTAAACGCCTGTGACATCCCACTGCACTGGTACAACGCGAGGTTCTTACGGGGGGGGGGTCAGCAGAGGGACCTGCTGCAAGCACAAAGATCGCTTTCACCTCCACGCTGTACCTCCCTTAGTCCTGCACTTTTTTTTCTGGGTCTGCTTAGCCGCTACCCCGTTTTGTGTCCCCCCCCCCCCCCACACACACACACACACACACACACTCTTAGTTGTCTACAGCGGTGAAGCTTTTATCCATTCAGGTGGTCCTTGGAGCGACCCCCCCCAGCAGGATGTGGGCATCACAGACCCATCAGACAACAATGGGGATCGTTCAGAGGCCAAATAGAAATAAACGACGTCGCCATGATCTCTGTCAACCAATGAGAACCAAGTCCCGGGAGCCAATGAGCTCAAAGCCCCACCCCCACGTAAAATTATGCTCAGAAAGAGAAAACATGAAAAGTCTGAGCTGAAACTGTAAACTGAGCACAGAAAGTGAAGAAGGAAAGAAGCAAAAAAATAGATCAAATCAGACAAAGATGAAGTTCATACTTCTACATAAGAAGACGTAGCAGAGCTACAGAGCAGAGCTGAAGGTCTCCTGTTCTGGACATATTTTACTGTTACAGCAGGAGTTCTGGATCTTCTGACACACTAGGTGTATATTTGAATAAACCCTTTTTGGAATTTAGGCTAAACTTTATTTAGATTAATCACATTTGTTTCTTTTTTTGTTGTTGGACCGGACAGAAAAGAAAAAGAGGAAAGAAGGAAGGGATGTTGGGGGGGGGGGGGGGGGGGGGGCACAGAAGGAAGGGGGCAAAGGGCAGTTAATGAGATCTGGAGGATGATTACAGAGGTGGTGGTGGGGGGGGGGTTCAATCATTGAGCAACAAGATGCTGGAGGATCATCATCATTACTATCTGGTGTAAATGTTGGTCAAAAGGGGGCGGGGCCTTCTCCACACATACTCAGGTGTTACAAACATACCTGTTGGCTCCAAAAATCTTCACATACTATCATGTCAACATGTACTCAACACAACTGCAGTTCACACACACATGCACACACATGTCAAGCGTTTCCTTCTGTCACACATACTAAAGTGCAAAGGTGAGCTGACACCTGTGCTCAGGCGGGTGTTTAGGTTTTGCTCAGGTGGATGATTGAACGCAAAAAGACACCAAGACCCCCGCCGAGCGGCAGCAGTAGGCTGGGCCCCCTGATTCCAGCACTGTATAGCAGGCAATCCAGCCAGACACCCTTACCAGTGCAGCTCCGGTCCGGGTGTCCAGTGTTCGGCAGCGGAGCCGCCATCAGTGTGGGACTGGGTGAATGGGACCGTGACTGTAAAACGCTTTGGGCCTTCAGAGAAGGTAGAAAAGTGCTATGAAGGTACCGGTATGCGTCATTTATGTCATACTAACCCAGCTTTTCTTCTGGGTAACAGAGTGTTTGAAGTTCTGTATGCTGTAATATTTGCTTTCCAACGGATCAGGGTCTGTGTTCTCCTGCAAACTGTCATCAGTAGAACTGTATAAGTTGATGTCAAGTTGTCCACAGACCAGAACTCTGTTGAAAACCAAAGTCACAGTTAACTTTTAGAAATAGTGAAGATCTCAGTCCCTATAGCAATTTCCATGAAATTATATTTCCCTCTACTATGTCTTCCTGTATTTGTTTGCTCAGAAAGCCACGATCCAACATTTCTACAAGTCTTCCATGTTGTTGATTACCAAGAACCTTGATCCGCTCTGGTGGTCTGTGTGGTTTAAGGAATATTTTCCAGTTTCTCACCCAGTTGTTTTGAATCTTTTGCCGTTTCCTCAAAGCTTTGTTGGTAATTTCAGCATTCCTTCTGGTCAAAAGGTCACTCAAATAAGCAGCAAATCCTTTGAGATGTTTTCTTTGCTTCATTAGAGCTAGTCTGTGTTTTTGATTCACAAACCTGCTTCATGGCTGGTCGGTCTCCTTTCCCCTGGGGAGTGGATGGCAAGTCTCAAAGTTGTTTATGATCAACATTGAGATCAGAAGTGTTGTTAGCATGAGCTTTGTTAGCTTTAGCTGTGTTAACCTTTGACCTGTCATCTAGTGGTTTTTTTTTAACTTTTGTTTGGAGTGTTGTTTTTTTGTTTAGTAGAACTTTTGTTTGGTTCACTTGTTTCTCAAGCATATTGGTCTCGTTGTGTCGTTTGTTCTGGTCTTCTGATCTCCTCATTTAGCTCCAGTAGCATTATTAGCTCTTTCTACATGAAGTCATGTCTTCCAGTGCATTTTTGCAGTCTTCATAAGGGAGCTGTCAATGCCTTAGTCACACACAGCCGTGTGCAGGTTGACCCACACGGATCCTGCGGGTTCTTGGGTTATCCGGGCCTGTAGAGTGGAGGGGCTGCATCAAAAGGATGGATGTGTGTCTTAAAGTTTCCTTGAGACTAATATGGTCTCCTCAAGGGACGTCAATGTAAATGGAACACACCATTGTGGTGCGTGTGGTAAGTGCATCATAAAGTACACTCACTGGCACACCTGTCCATCTGCTCATTAATGCAAATTAAAAAGTAAAACTTATCAGCCAATCACATGGAACAACTCAATGCATGTAGACATGTAGACATGGTCCAGACCATCTGCTGCAGTTCAAACCAGCATCAGAACGGAAAAGGTGATTGAAGTGACTTTGAACGTGGTTGTTGTTCCAAGACTGGCTGGTCTGAGGATTTCAAAAACTGCTGATCTACTGGGATTTTCACCCACAACCATCTCTGGGGTTTACAGAGAATGGTCCAAAAATAGAAAACATCCAGTGAGTGGCAGTACTATGGTCAGAAATGTCTTGTTGATGCCAGAGGTCAGAGGAGAACAACCAGACTGGTTCCAGCTGATTGAAAGACAACAGGAACTCAAAGAACAACTGGTTCCACATTACATCTGAGCCGGGGGTGTTCGTGTCCCTGGGGGATGGGTTCTGGTCCTTGCTCCTGAGTGCTGGGCCCCGCCAAATTTCCAACTGTGGCCGAGCCTGGTCGGGCCATATTTACAACACCCCTTGTGGGCCCTCTTTTTTCCCCGGGGTTCCCCCCTTCTGGGCGGGGGCGGCGGGCCCCTGCCTCGCTCCTCCCTGGACCAACCGTGGGCCGGGCGGATGGCTGCCTGGAGTGCGGAGTGGGTCTCCCTTGGGGGGTCCTGGCTCGTACCTGGGGTTGGGGCGGGGGGATGCCCGGAACTCCTGGGTGGTGGTGGGGTGCTCGTCTGGGGCTGTGGGCGTCCTTCTCCGGTGGGGCCCTGCGTTGGGTTCTCCCGGCGCGGCGGGGGGGCTGCTCTCCTGGTTGGGCTGGGGCGGCGCCCTCTTTCCCTCCGTGCCTCCCTGCTCTCTGGCTCTGGGGGCCTTGCGGCGGCCCTGCTGGCCCTGGCCTGGGTGGCGGGCTTGGTCGCCCGGGCGGTGGTTGTTCCCTGCCGGTTCCCGTGTGGCGTTGGGGGGATTCCGGCTGCCGCTGCTGGTGCGGTGGGGGTCTTGGGGTTGGGGATGGCTGGGCACTCTCCCTCGTTCTTTTCACGTTCCACCATCCATTTTAGAAGAACATAAACACTCACCTGAGCACAGGTGTTAGCTCAACAGACTGAATGACTGAAATATTTCACACTAGTTGGTTTTAAGGCATAAGTATGCGTGTGAACACTATCTGTTTTGTGTACATGTCGACAGGTGGACATTTTTGCAACTAACAGGTGTGTTTATAACATTTGAGTGTGTGTGTGGACAGGCTCCGCCCTTTTTTTTGTTTTTTTTTACATTTGAACCTTACCATAATGATTAACAACCAGTAAACTTGCTGCTTTATGCTGCTTCATGGTCTTATCCCCCTTCCCCTCCTATTATCACCCCCTACCCCCCCCTCTCTCTAACGTCTCTCTCTCTTCTTCCCCTCTTTCCTTTTCCGTCCGGTCCAACACCAAAGATTTTCAGACATGTTTGAAATTAATAAAGTTTGGCCTCAATTACAAAAGGGGTTTATTCAGACATACCTTTGGTTTGTCTGAAGATTAATAACCCCTCTTGTTAAAGTAAAATATGTCCAACACAAGAGGCCCTCGGCTCTCATCTGTCTGCCTAGCTGTTGGACAGGACAAGTTAAAAAAAAGAAAAAAAAAAAAAACAAAAAAAAAAAGAACAACTGGTTCCAACCAAGGTCTGCAGAAGAGCATCTCTGAAAGAACAAAACGTCCAACCTGGAGGCAGATGGACTACAGCAGCAGAAGACCACACCGGGTACCACTGCTGTCAGCTAAGAACAGGAACCTGAGGCTACAATTCCAACAGACTAACCAAAACTGGACCGTAGAAGATGGAAAAATGTCTGGTCTGATGAGTCTCCATGTCTGCTGCCACATTCAGATGGTTGGGTCAGAATTTGGGGTCAACAACATGAAAGCATGGATCCATCCTGCCTTGTATTACCGGTTCAGGCTGGTGGTGGTGGTGTCATGGTGTGGGGGATATTTTCTTGGCATACTTTGGTCCCCTTAGTACCAGTTGAGCATGGTTCCAACACCACAGTCTACCTGAGTATTGTTGCTGACCATGTCCATCCCTTTCTGACCACAGTGGACCATCTTCTGATGCTACTTCCAGCAGGATAAGGCTCCATGTGATCAAGCTGGAATCATCTCAGACTGGTTTCTAGAACATGACAATGAGTTCTCTGGACTCAAACGGACTCCTCAGTCACCAGAACCCAGTAGAGAACCTTTGGGTTGTGGTGGAACGGGAGACCAGCATCATGGATGCAGGGCTCGACATAGCCATTTGTCCGCTGGCCCGGTCCTGTTTTTCGAGCAGTATGGACCACAAGACTTTATTTTTTACTTGTCCGCTCGGGCCACTAAAATATCTAACAATTAATACATTTTTCACCTTTTACAATAAAGTATATTTTGCGAAAACGTGTAGATTTACCTCGTCTTCATAATTTAGTTTTTCTGCTAGTCCTGTGTTCAGACTTCAAGGGTTTCTCTGGGAAACCTTTGATCACTTCTCCTTCTCTCCTGCCTGCGCACGCGGCTGTCACTGCCGAGCACCACGCGGCACGCGCTCACTCAATTTTTTTTTTCAAACTTTATTGAATGTAACAATTCAATACTAAACAATGTTAAACAGCAACAACGAAGGAACAAGCCAGTGGGTTATTATTACATTTTAGGCAGATATATTTAAACTGACATACATATCAGCGCGCCCCCTGGTGGTTTTTCACCGCGATGATCATAAATCCAACACCGTCACTGAAGAGAGACTGAAGCATGTCAGAGATGTGGAAGACATGGCAGGAATAGATAGGAATATGTTAGATGGAGTGACGGGTGGAATTAGTACCATGGACAGCAAGATATTTAATGAATGCATTGAAGATGAAACTGTATGCACTAAGCTTTAAGCTGAATGTCAAAGAATCAAAGGCAACTCCAAATACCTGAATCTCAGACTCAAATGGAGTATAAGGTCAAACTACTTAATTTTGTTTTTCTTTACAACACTGTAAGCAGTAATTATTTCTAGTTAGCTGAATGATCTCAGTAATTTAATTGTATTTAATTTTTCAATTATTTAATTTAATTAGGTAACTAAAGTAACTAAAAAGTAAATGTAACTTTGCAACAGTAACAAAAAGCAGAACCTTAAGGCAGTCAGGGCAAAAAAGTCAATAAAACTTCTTAACTATTGATTAGGAACAAATGTGAAATAGCAGTGAATAGAAGCAGCATGAAAACTTCTGAACTAGTGTTAACTACTACACTGCAGTGCTCTCTTCAAAACATCTGAAACAGACTAGAGCAGATTTAAGTTTGATATGCTCTATTTTTAGTCATTGAAAAGTGTATAAATAAGTGCTAGATGTCACCAGAATGCACCAAATTGCACCATATTAAAAATTTCCGGGGGGGCATGCCCCCGGACCCCCCTAAAGTTGCAAGCACCTGCGGAGCGGCGGGTCTCGCTGTGCGCAGAGTCGGGCCAGTAATTTTCAAAAACTACTGGCCCTGTGGGCCAGTGCAAATTTCTGGGCTATGTCAACCCCTGTGGATGTTCAGCAGACAAATCTGCAGCCACTGATGCTGTCATGTCAACATGGACCAAAGTCTGAGGAATGTTTCCAGAACCTTGTTGAACCGATGCCACCAAAGATTAAGGCAGTTCTGAAGGCTAAAGGGGGTCCAACATGGGACCTGATAAAGTGGGCAGTGAGTGTATAAAGATCATGGAAGTTACAGATATTTATGATGCCTCACTCTAGTCATTAAGGTGAGAGTACTGGGTTCTTCCTGACCGTTTGCAAATGCAGCTCACTACATAAGTGCCCCTTAGGATGCCCACACAAACTACACTATCTAATTTCCTCATTTCTAACAGCCAGGTTGCACACAAGGAGTAAGCAATGTGCAGCACGCCTGTAGAAAAAAACATGCATGAACATTTTAGCTCTTTGAGGGGAACAGTGGTCTACCACCTTGACAATTTGTTTGGGCCCCCTGTGTGCGCCATACAGGTTTCCCAATGTTTTGTAAAAGCAGCCGGGACTCAGGCATTAGTCGTTGCCGTATACTAGAGTTCACAGAAAAATGTATGTGGAGCCTAACCAATCAGTGTTTGGAGCAAAAAACTGCAGAAGCTGTACTGTTCTGAAGAAGGTGACCTTAAGTCCAACTCTGACCAACGTGCTTGAATGACGCATTCTGAGTCATCAGACACAGTAATCTGTGCAATTCCAGCTTGACCAGCAGAGAACACACCTTTTAATACCCAGATACAACAACCCAAACATTTAAGGTCCAAATGTACAACATTTATCACATCTTTAAGATATTTAATTAAGGTTTAAAGACTTTTAATCCTCTCTGAAATAATATTGAGAGTGATGTTTCCACATTAAGGTCAGTTGTCTTCACATGCAAGAAATACTCACACAGATAAACAAAAATGTGCACACACACAAATGTACACATAAACAAACCCACGGACGTGCAATAAAATGTGTGCGCACATGTAAACACAAATACACACACATGCACACATACACGTGTGTATCAGCAACCATGTACACATAAAGGCACACTCATGGACACACAGCTGGGATGGAAACGCCATTCTGACAGAGACGTGATTGCAAAGCCAATGCTGCCCTCATGTGTTCAGATATAAACTGTATGGGTGGAAAACTGCAGTGGAATCCAAATAATTCAGCCACACAGTCCCGCACAGAATAATTGAGGTCAAGAGTGTCCATAGTTTTATAGTCCCACTCCTAAATGTCGTATAAAAAGTTGAACTACTCTGCAAGCGGCAGGCAGACGGTCGTTATGAGAGTCCCTCTTCCCTGGATGTGTACACCGTCACTCGTGCCACTTTTCAGGACTTGAAGATTGTAAAAGCAAAGACCAAACCCTCCGGTTGACACTTTACCAACACCTCTTTGTTTGTGTTGATTTAATGGGCTAATAAATGAAAGCAATTTTCTTATAAGACTGGAGTGTTCCCCATTCATCTCAAAGACTCTGTGGAATACTCTGTTATTGAAATGAAATAAAGAAATGCAAGTCCGCCTCAAAGCACTCATTCATCTCTTAAAACCTAAGGAAATGTTGTGGCAAAGCACCTCAGTCTGGTTTTTGCAACAGGAAATCAGTTGAGACAGCTCCTCCTGTCATTCTGTCACATATCATTGAGATTTTCATTGTCTGTAATGTCAACATTATACAAATATATGTTCTTTTATTTTTCAGGTGCTCTAATCCAGTCGTCTCAATGGGCTTCATACCGGTAACTGTGTAATAAACATGAATCATAAAGGGCATAAAGTCATAGAATTCAATAGGTAATGGCTAAACTGAACTGGACATCCCTGATCACAAAGTTATCTGCTTCTAAAGGGCTCAGACAGTCGTAAAGGAGGCAGAAGTGCCTGGCAGCTTATTTAACAATGAATTACAAGGTTTACAATCTTAAACAACAAATGTACAAAAATATATGAATTTTGGGAGTAAATCTAAATCAAATTGCTTAACTGTCCCATTGTTGGTCCCAAGGACAACATGACGTCATTTTTGCTGTGTGGACGGATTGGGTAGCTGTTTGGACAGGGTAGCGACAGTGTCAACACAGCTGCCCCGTGTGGGGCATTTAAAAACGCACTAAGTGTCAAAGGTGGGCCGGAATGTGTGTAATATTTGTGCTGATCCTTAGTATTTCTTTTGGTGTTGGGTGGTTTTGTATGTTGTGCTGTTTTGTTTAGTTTTTACTTTTGCATGCGGTTTAATTTTATTGGATCATGGACCTGATTACACACACCTGGACCTCATTGGGCAGAACCCCTCACCACTGCATAAATGGAACTCTGAGCAGTTGCCGGAGGAGGAAGCACCTGAGGCAGACGCACGCAGCGCAGTTGAAGCGTGCCGCAAGGAATGAAGCTCCGGTTGAGAGCCAAAGGAAGGCGGACCAGCTGATCGCCTTGAAGACGTAGCGGGAGCCGTGTGAGACGGGGGCGTCGACCGTGTGGAGGAACGCCGAGGCTGACCGAGAAGTTGCGTGTGGGACCTGAAGGCCTGACGATCGGTGCATAAAGGAAAGTCTGCTCTCCCGACCGGCCTGGATGCGTGTGGCTGATGTTGGTGTAACACCCTGAAGTTTTTTTCGTTTTTTGTGTGTTCGTTTCAGCCGCACAGACGCTGGTTTTTTCCCCTCCACGGCCGGATTCAACGGTGGACTTCGGGGGGGCGCGGCTTTGGGACTGGACTCTTTTAGCTGGGACTTTTAATCAAACTTTTATGTCTTTTATTTTTTTACCAATTTACAGCTGTTTTTAGACTACTATTTATTAAATCCCTTTTTTACATTTTTAATTGTTTCTAGTCATTTTTGCACAGTATTTTATCGAGCTGATTCAATCACCAGGGTGACACCTGCAAATTTTTGGCGTTGTCGGCAGGATCAGCTCTACTGTGTAAAAATGACTTCAGAAGCCCATGAGGATTCTAGTCCCATGATGGCACAGTTTACATTTCCGTGGTTTATGGGTGCCGCATATGTTCCAAGGTTTGGTGGTGACAGGTCAACATTTGCAGAATGGAGGGTTCAGGTGGAAGCCATGCTGCGTGCACAAGGACTGGGGCCCCAGCAGCAAGCAGACTTTATCATGAGTGCCCTAGAAGGGGAAGCCAAGCGTGAATTACTGTTGGTAGCACCTGATGAGAGGAATACTGGGGAGAAAGTGCTCGAGTTACTGAAGTGTGAATTCGCTAAACCTGCTTCTAAAGCCCAGTTAAGAGCTGCATTTTTTAACTGTCGTCAAAAATCTGATGAGTCTGTTTACCTCTTCATTTTAAGATTAAGGGAGCTGTTCTCTAGATGGCACCAACATGACCAAGATGTTGCTGGGGACACTGATGACTTGCTCCTGGACCAGTTGTTGGTGGGGCTTCGTCCAGGCGCGGTGAAGCAAGAACTTAATCGACAGATTCGTCGCAGCAGAGACACAACTTTTCCAGAAGCCTGTCGAGAGGCCAGAGCACTGGAAAAAGAGCTAGAAGAGGAAGGGGAGGTTGTAACAGTCCAAAGAGTTGCAACTCAAAGACTCGCTTCACAGTCTGACCTGGACCAGCTCAAAGCTGAACTTCGTAATGAGTTGCAGCAAGAACTGAAAGATATGAAGGAACTCCTTTCAGAAATAAAAGCTTTAGCTGGTTCTAAAGGACCTGAAGTTGCGCATCCTCCCCCCCGTCTTCCATCAGAAGCAAAGGTTGAACTGCCAGGAAGCTCAGCCCTCCAGCCACTTCCACCAGGACCTTTCAGAGTCGCCAGCCCCCGAACACTTGGACATCAATGGGATGCGTATGGCAGGCCCATCTGTAGACATTGTGGGGTGGCTGGTCACATGCAGCGGAGGTGTCCCCAGAGGTCTCGCCGCAATCAGGATTTTTAGAACCCCCTACAGCTGAGGGCCGGGCCGTGGGGGCATCAAAGAGTGGCGCAAAGTCGGCTCTAGTCGGTGAGTGCCCAACTGTCACGATTATTCTGAATAACCGTCCTGTTCCTTTTGTGATCGACACGGGATCCCAAGTCACTATGCTAAGCCAAAGTCTATTCAGAAAGTGCCTGGGGGACTGTGAAGCCCAGGTTGAAGAAGCGCCCTGGTTGACTCTGCGTGCTGCAAATGGCTTGGAGATCCCCTATGTGGGTTATGCGCTGCTGGACTGCATGGTGGGTGGTATTCAGGTATCGGGCAAGGGCATTGTGATAGTCGAAGATAAGTGTGTAGGTACTGAAAAAGGAATTCTGGGGATGAATGTTATTGAGGCTGTGTGGTCTGCCCTCACACAGGGAAACCATCCTGGTGTACCAGCATTCAAGGCTGTCCTTCAACCACAGGAAGGAAAGGCCTGGACACAAGCCTTTGCAGACTGTCAGTTGGCCTACACTCGCCAGCTGAAACCACCATTCCATGCTACTGCAAAATTAAAGCGGCAGTTGCCTGTTGTGATCCCACCACAATCGGAGATGGTGCTTTGGATCCAAGTAGCAGAGGGGGACCCTAAGGCCACTAGGGTTGTGATGGTAGAAGAACTAACCAATAATGACACCGAGTGGCAAGTGGGGCGTACGCTGACTTTGTTGAGAGGAAACTGTTTGCCATGTAGAGTCTGTAACCCGAATCCATATCCAGTTGAGGTTCCACAGCGCCAGCCAGTGGCCCAAGTAACAGAAATTGACCCGGTGGACATCCAAGGTGAACAAGAGCTGAGCCTTCAGTGGGTCGACGCGGAAGTGCTGGAGGTGGCAGTAAGGCGCATTGGAGCTTCAGAAGAAACTAGCAGTTCGGAAGCACATCCAGTTCTGGCCTTAAGGGGGGATGGTCTCACAGTTTGTCAACAGGAGCAGATGACCCAACTTCTACAACGTTGGACCAAGGTGTTTTCGAGCCACGAGGAGGATTTTGGCTGCACTGGAGTTGTCAAGCATCAGATTCCTACTGGTTCAGCTCCTCCGAGCAGGGAACGATACCGACCGGTTCCACCAAGCTTGTATGCAGAACTGCGCTCTCTCCTCAAAAACATGTTGGACAAAGGGGTGGTAAGGGAGAGTTCAAGTCCATGGGCGGCTCCTATTGTCTTGGTCAAAAAGAAGAATGGAGACTGGCGTTTCTGTGTTGACTATCGGAAGCTAAATGCTTTAACGCATAAGGACGCTTTCCCATTGCCTCGGATTGAAGAGTCACTAACCTGTCTGAAGGCTGCAAAATGGTATTCTACACTTGACCTTGCCAGTGGTTACTGGCAGGTTGAGGTAGACCCTGCGGATAGGGAAAAGACTGCTTTTGCCACGCCTATTGGCGTATACGAGTTCGATCGAATGCCCTTTGGACTTTGTAATGCCCCAGCCACTTTTCAGCGACTAATGCAGCGCTGTCTGGGGGGAATGGTGAATGACTAGTTGCTAATATACCTTGATGACATAATTGTCTTTTCATCTGACTTCCAGAGTCATTTGCAGCATCTGGAAGAGGTATTCCAACAACTTTACATCCATGGGTTGAAGCTACAACCAAGGAAGTGTCTTCTGTTCCAGAAGGAGGTGACGTACCTTGGGCACATCATCAGTGAGCAGGGTGTCTCGACAGACCCGGCTAAGACCGCGGTTGTGAGGGACTGGCCTGTCCCCCAAACTGTGAAACAGGTTCGGTCCTTCCTGGGTTTCGCGGGGTATTACCGCAGGTTCATCTCTGGGTTTTCCAAGATCGCCCTGCCATTAAACGCCCTTACCCATGGGTCGGCCACCGCAAAGAATTCACTTGTTTCCTGGTCTCCTACATGTCAGCAAGCTTTTGACCAACTGAAAGAGGCGTTGCTGAGTGCCCCTATTCTGGCATACGCTGATTTTACCAAACCATTCAGACTTTATACCGATGCCAGCTTTGAAGGTTTGGGAGCTATTCTTGCCCAAGTGCAAGATGGGAAAGAGCGGGTCATAGCATATGCCAGCCGCAGCTTGCATCCAACAGAGCGGAATGACCAAAACTACAGCTCTTTCAAGTTGGAGTTGTTGGCTTTGAAATGGGCGGTCACTGAAAAATTTAAAGACTACCTGTATGGGGCTGAGTTTACCGTATACACGGACAATAACCCCCTGGTGCACTTGGACTCAGCACGGTTGGGGGCTGTGGAGCAACGTTGGGTGGCACAGTTGGCAAACTACAAGTACTCCATCAGCTATAGGCCGGGGAAGCAAAATAAAAATGCAGATGCCCTGTCACGACTGTCTTCACAGGAAGAGCCCACTTGCCACAATGTGACCAGCATGGAGACTACAGTGAAGGGCTGGGAGAGCAGGCAGCACGAAGACCCTGACCTCCAACAGCTGCGCCAGTGGAAGCTGCAACATGTGGATCAACCTGAGGTACGTGAGGCTGCCTCTGCAGATCTAAAACTGCTTCTCAGACAGTGGGGCAAGATCGAGCTCCGTAATGGGGTGTTGGGGAGGTGTTTTTTGGAGGCCAGTTCAGGGCAGGAGGTTTTTCAAGTCCTTATACCCAGAAGTGGGGCCAAAGACCTGTGGGCTGCATACCATCAGGAGATGGGTCATCCAAGCAGTGACAGGACACTATCAATTCTGCGTCAACGCTGCTACTGGCCACAAATGGCTAGAGATGTAACCGACTGGACAAACGCCTGCCTTCAGTGTGTCTGCGCAAAACGTGGCCCGGAGGTGAGGGCTCCCCTGATGTCCATTACAACTTCATACCCTTTTGAGGTGGTGGGGTTGGACTATTTGTCCCTGGGTCGGCCTGAGGATAGGTGGCCTTGTATCCTGGTCATGACCGACCTCTTTTCTAAATATGCCCAAGCCGTTCCCACTAAAGATCAGTCGGCAGCAACCACTGCCCGAACTGTGTACAATCACTGGATTCAGAAGTTTGGTTGCCCAGAACGGATTTTGACAGATCGAGGCGCTGCCTTCGAATCCTCAATATTCAAAGAGCTATGTCGCATCTATGGCTGTAAGAAAAGTCGTACTACAGCATATTGGCCTCAAGGTAATGGGGGTTGTGAACGTGTTAACCAGACATTGTTGGGTCTATTGAATTCACTTTCAGAGACTGAACATGGACAGTGGGCCGACCGCTTACCAGCCCTGGTGCAGGCCTATAACAACACCGTGCACAGCACTACTGGCTTCACCCCCCACTACGTAGTGTTCGGAAGACACGCTCGACTACCGGTAGACTGGTCGACAGGACTGGGACCTGAGGAGCAACCACAGACGTTACAAGGTTGGGTGAACTCTCATCATAAAGCTCTACAGAATGCTTATGAAGCTGTGAGACGACAAACGCAGAAGCGACAGGCGCTGGATCAGAGACGATACGACAAGCGTACCCACAAAACGCCCCTATTGCCTGGAGAGCGTGTATTAGTGCGTAATTTTCGCAGAAGGGCGAAAGGGAAGCTAGGTGTGAGATGGTCTCCTGAACCTTTCGTGGTGGTCTCCCAGCTCTCCGAAGGTAGCCCAGTGTATATCCTGCGGCCGGAGGGTAAGGAGACACCAACCCGCACTGTGCACCGAAATAACCTGCGAACATGTCCCCTTGTTCTGACTGAGAATGCTCCACCACTGAAACCGAATGGAAAATCAGCTGACCTGGAACCCAAACTTCCCCCTCCAACATTGTGGTTGCCAAGACTGATAATGGGATGCAACCCGCAACCAGTTAGATGCCCTGAAAGACAGCCACCAGCTGCTCCACCTGACCCTCCGGATGCATTCGAGGGCCTTGAACCTCTGCGTCGGTCCGAAAGGTCAAACTTAGGGAGACCTCCGGTGAGATATGAAGCAGAATAATGTTCGGGACGACCATTGTTAAAAGGGGGGGAAAAATGTCAAAGGTGGGCCGGAATGTGTGTAATATTTGTGCTGATCCTTAGTATTTCTTTTGGTGTTGGGTGGTTTTGTATGTTGTGCTGTTTTGTTTAGTTTTTACTTTTGCATGCGGTTTAATTTTATTGGATCATGGACCTGATTACACACACCTGGACCTCATTGGGCAGAACCCCTCACCACTGCATAAATGGAACTCTGAGCAGTTGCCGGAGGAGGAAGCACCTGAGGCAGACGCACGCAGCGCAGTTGAAGCGTGCCGCAAGGAATGAAGCTCCGGTTGAGAGCCAAAGGAAGGCGGACCAGCTGATCGCCTTGAAGACGTAGCGGGAGCCGTGTGAGACGGGGGCGTCGACCGTGTGGAGGAACGCCGAGGCTGACCGAGAAGTTGCGTGTGGGACCTGAAGGCCTGACGATCGGTGCATAAAGGAAAGTCTGCTCTCCCGACCGGCCTGGATGCGTGTGGCTGATGTTGGTGTAACACCCTGAAGTTTTTTTCGTTTTTTGTGTGTTCGTTTCAGCCGCACAGACGCTGGTTTTTTCCCCTCCACGGCCGGATTCAACGGTGAACTTCGGGGGGGCGCGGCTTTGGGACTGGACTCTTTTAGCTGGGACTTTTAATCAAACTTTTATGTCTTTTATTTTTTTACCAATATACAGCTGTTTTTAGACTACTATTTATTAAATCCCTTTTTTACATTTTTAATTGTTTCTAGTCATTTTTGCACAGTTTGTTATCGAGCTGATTCAATCACCAGTGTGACATAAGCACAGTTTCATGAACAAGCATCCAGGCGGTGGTGTTCTCACACCAGACTAGCAGGGAGGGGCTTCTCCATCCTTTGATTCATATCCGGTTCCGGGTTACACAGCAGGACGCGTGGCGTGCCTCTCTGCGAATACAACTATCTTCAAATTACTTAAAAGGTTGATTTTCCACAAAAAAGAGAGCTGACCATGGCCCCGAAGAAACTCCAGCAATACGAAGACCTCAAAAAGACTCTTGACATTATTCAAGAAACGCTGAAAAGTTTTATGGAACAAGTGTCGGCTAAGCTAACGCCACTTTGGTAAATGATGGAAGAGTTCCGAAGATTTCGGGCTCAAAACGAGCAGCGAGAAAACCGGGTCGAGATTCTGGAGAAAAGACTGGACGATGTGGAACAGCAAGTAAGGATGAATAATGTCATTCTCACTGGAGTACCGATCAAGCCTCAAGTGAAACTGAATGCAGCAGGAGCTAGCACTGCTAATGCTAGCGCTAGCGTAGCTAGCAGTTCTAATACGGAGTTCGGTGCAGCGACGCTGGAACAGCAAATACATTCATTTCTCACATCTAAAGGGATTTCCCTGGATCTCAATACCATCGAGACCTGCCACCTGCTCCCCAGGAGAACGGAGACGGATAAACCAGCGATCCTCATCAGGTTTGTGAATCACAAACACAAGCTAGCTTTGATGAACCAAAGGAAACACCTGAAAGGTTCGGCTGCTTATCTGAACGACCATCTGACCAGAAGGAATGCTGAAATCTCAAAACATGCACGGCTTCCCAGGAAGCGTAAGCAGATTGAGAACACTTGGGTTAAAGGCTGCAGGATTTACGTCAAACCACTCGGTCCAGAGGACCGGTCCAAGGTTCTGGTCGTGAACACCATGAAGGACTTTGAGAAGTGCTTGATCACGGTCGTCTGAAACAACGTGGAGTAATAAATCAAAGAGCCAAATAATTTCAAGAAATATGACACGTGGAATCATCACTTTCTCTGTATGCCTGACGTAACCTGAATAGCAGCAGAGTTCTGACCTGCAGACAACTTGACCTCAACTTTCACCGCAGCTGATATCAGCTGAAGAAGGATATGGACCTGAATCTAATGTCTGCAGACATAACATGGAAGAAAACTATTAACTGTTTAAACCAAGAGAATCTGCTGTTATCAGTAAAAGAAGAAATACCAACCTTGGACAATCGACAGTTATGGACCCTTTTTACTTTTCCCCTACAGCATTACTTTATTATAAAAAAAAATTAAAAATAAAATAAAAATACAAAAAAATATTTAAAAAAGTAAAACAAATGATTAATCACTTATTGAAAATTGTTAAATTGATTGACTTTTAATGATATTACTTCACTTTCTCCAAAAACTGATAAATTGATTCAAAAATCTTTCCTAATGTAGCATAATTTTGCACATGTTTTTATCTTTTGATACTTGATGAAATTTTGCTATGAAAATTCCTGAAACAGTGTTGTCTGCTTTACTGATATAGTATTATGTTTTATTCATATGAATTACTTTTATAAGTAACATAATCTGCATATATTTCAGATGACTGATCTGCATTTGCCATGTTGATTTCTAAAATAGTTATTTTTGATGTAATACTTAAGTAATTCATCTTTGTCATGTGCTTTCTAGGAACCAGATATTGATAAATCATGTAATAAAATGGTTACAGTATAACGGGGTGGGACTATATAAATTCGCTTCCTTCCACTCCCTTTCAAGCAATATTTATTAATATGTCTAATTATCCTGATCCTTGATTAGTTTCTGTATGAATGTATAACTGATGATTATATTCCTTTTGTGTATTATTTCTACTTAATTGCTTGAAATAAACCATTTCAAATCAAAATCAAATCAAATCAAATTTTTTACTGTTTGCTAGCGATCCAAATCTGGCAGATCATGCCTCAGACGTTTTCTTTCACAGATCTGTTCCAATGTGAAAGACTTGGGCATAAAAAAGCAAATATGAATGTGATCACGTTTACAACAGTTGGCACTTCCGTGTTGTGGACTCCTCACGGGTTTGATCCAACCACGCCCCACCGAGACGCCGCCCCTGAACTGCTTCATCGCCAGCAAGGAACTCGCAGTGACTCGGACTTGGTTTTTTAGGCTGAATGCAAGTTTTCCTCTTATCTATGGGACTTTCTCGATTCTCAGCATTCTAAGCCTCATTTCATCCAACTGATGCTAAAACAGAAGTAAGGAGGAGCTTCTCACCATTTGGAAGTAGGTGCAGCTCTATCAGAGGTCTGACAAAAGCCATTTTGGGAGCATCTCCAAACAGAGCAGCACCAGCTCCTACTGTCGCAGATGGGGGAGGGGGGGGTCCCACAGGATTTTCCCAATCCAGTTGTGTTCACACTGACCCCCCCCCCCCCACACACACACACATACACACCCCCACACATCAAGGTGTCATGTTGGGGGAAGGGGGAGGACATCCCACTTTACTAAGTCATTTTGGTTACTGGAACGCCCCAAACAGGCTCCGCCTGCATGGTGACGTCTCTTTGGTCGCGTAGTCCCACCTACCTTTGGACACACGCTGTGACATCAAAAGCCCCGCCCCCATCCACTTTCATCTTCATTCCTTCAGTTCATTCTGCTAGACCGCTGCAGTGATTTGGGATTGAAGAAAGCAGAGTTTACCAAGACCTTTGGACCGACTGTGGAGATTTCACTCTGGACCTCCAGCAGCTGGGGTTCTGCTCCCCACCAGTCGTCCTGCGATTCCCAAATGAAAGCCTCACTTTACTTTCATCAGAAAACCTTGGACCTCCAGCCAACAGTCCGGTTCTTCTTCTCCTTGGCCCAGTTGAGACGTTCCCTCCGTTGGTCCGGGCTCAGAAGAGTCTTGACCTGTAGAAGCTGACGGTTGGAGCCCGTCTCCTGAATTGTCTGAATGTGGTTTTTGAAGCTGTTCCTCCACCTCATTCCACTCTTTCTGGAGGTCTGCAGCTTCTTGAATCTTCAGATGATCCTCTGAAGTCTGCATCTTCTCCTTCCATCAGACTTTCCGTTGATCTGCTTTCACACCAGAGTTCATCTTAAGGTGAACAGAGACCCTCATGGGACCTCAATTCCCTTTTGCTCGTCCTAAACACGAGTTCAGGTGAGTTTTTACACCTGTCCAACCCAGAGGACCATCAGAGGAAACCAGTTCTGGATCCGACCAGGACCAGACCTGACCTGCCGAATACGAAGTCTTTCCTTTTTTTTTTGTCAGACTTCTAACCACGTCTGCTTTTTGAGCACTAGTTAATTGTGGTGCTTTCCAGGATTCTGTGAATAGACCAGTGGCACAGCGGTAGAGTGGCTGACCTCCCACCACCCTCGGGTCCTTGGTTGAAACCCTAAAGCTGACATTGCTCCCGGTTAGTGTTGTCATCTCTGCAACCTTCGGTCCATGAGCGAATGGGACCGTGAGGCCCCATGGGGCGTCATCACGGTAGAAAAGGGTTCATCAAATGCGTGGCCCTTATCATGCATCTGCTTTTTCACACTGTTTTTACTGGAGACATGTGGCTCATATCTATTTTTATCCAGATGAGACGCAGTGTTATGGCCTAGTCACTCACTCACAACTGCCCTCACGGCGGGATACGAGCAGTCTGCAGGTGAAGAACCTGTGCGGGACACGCAGGTGACCCACACAAAGTATTAAGGGCGCAGAACATTCTGTGAACCCGTAGAGAGGAAATGTTGCGGCCGGCAGGTCGTAGTGAACACTTCTAGAACTCATTAGGGTTAGGAGGAAGAGGATGAAACGCCGGCGAATTGTACAATCCTGCAGACTGAGCAAGCAGCCCTTAGTGCTTTTCCCATATGTTGCTCCATGCAGCCTGACAGAAAATGAGGAAATTAGACAAAGTGTAGTTTGTCTGGACATCTTACACACTCACGTGTCACATGCACACCCCGTGCGTGCAGTCAATCAGTACACACACCTTACTTAAGGTTAGTGTGGCATGAGGACCCCATCCGTTAGCATCACCTGTGCGGTGCCTGAAGCTTCCTTCACAGTAGACTTACCGCTTATTCACGACGCACCTGCACCGCCTTTTGATGCAGCCTCTCCTCTCTACGACCCCCCAGAGGCCCCGACACCCCAAAACCCAGCGGCGTCCGTCCTGGTCAACACCCCCATACGGGTGACTGCATGAAACCCGCATGTGCCTCTGAGATTTTCCTACTACTTTAATAATCCAGGTAACTGTGCTGAGGCCATTTTGTATCATTCCAGGTATTTGTGCAAAGGGAAAATGTTTGATCTTGATGAAGAACTGACACTTTGGCATTTATTTACAGTCCTGGGAAAAAGTATTTGCCCCCTTCCTGATCTCTGTTTTTGCATATGAACCCCTCACAACCCAAAAAATACAGAATTCAGTTTCAAAATAATCATTTTATGTACCAAGAGGAGGAAAAATTCAATCCCATCTGTGTGAGGAAATAATTGCCCCCCGCCCCGTGACTAGTTACAAAGTTGGGACAGATGAGGTCCACTTCAAAAGCCAAACCTAAACACTATCATACTTCTACAATCAGGAAATCTGTCAGAGAAAGGGAAGTGAGCTACTAGAACCAACCCACTAACCACGATCCAAAGAAAGACCAGGAGAAATGAGAAACAAAGCGACTGAAATCCATCAGTCTGGAAAAGGTTCTCCAAGGCTCTGGGCCTCCAGCAAACCCGTCAGAGCTTTGATCTACAAATGAAGACAACCAGGAACTGTGTGGTCGACCAACTGAAATGACTCTAAGAGTGCAACTGCACCTCATCCAGGAGGTCACAAGAACCGCGGACAACATCAGAAGAACTGCAGGCCTCGGTTCCGGTCAGTGTTCATGACTCCACCGTAAGAAAGCACGGCCGACAATGACATCCATGGGGGGGTCCCTGGCTAAAAACCCTGCAGAACACAGCAGATCGTCTCACTTTGGCCAAAAACCAGCTTGATGATTCTCAAGCGTTAGGAGGAACGTTAAGTGGAACTGTTCTGGAGGGGGGCAGCCGTTACATGTGGGGTAAAGATGGGACAGCGTTTAGTAAAAAAGAGCATTATGCCAACAGTGAAACATGGGGGTGGCAGTGTGATGATCTGGGGCTGCTTTGCTGCCTCAGGAACTGGACATCTTGTGACTGATGGAAGGACTTCTGTTGTCTACCAGAAGCTCTTGGATCACGCAGCAGGACACTGAAGCACAGCAGCAAGTCCACCTGTGGAGCCGCCGAGTCAAGGTCCGGATTTCAGTCCTATTGAGATGCTTTAACGGGTAGTTCAGGCTAGAAAACCTTTTCCTCCAGACTCATCGCAGACGCTCGATTTCTGTTATTGCTCGCCTGTTCCATTTTTCAGTTCGGGGGGGTCAGAAGGGTTTAGCCTTTTTGTGCCCTTAATAAAGAAAATCCTTTCAAAAGTGAATTTTGTATTTCCCGGGGTTTTCTGAGAGATACTAAGATTGGTTTGGTGATTTGAGACCCTAGTGTGCGATTCATACGCAAAAGAAAATCAGAAATGAAGGAGGGGGCGACTGGGGTGCATCCCCCGCTTCCCCTCAGAGATGCTCAGCCGGGATCTTCTGATGTTCAGTAGAAAACACCGAGGTGTGGGTCTGCAGGTCCTTCAGAGGCAGCTGCCCGTGCACACCCACACCTGGGTGATGTGCATCCACCTCCGTGCACGTGGTTAGGCGCTCTCTCTCCTCCCTGGCTCCACATGCTGATGAGTTTTACGTCACATTTGTATAAACTTTTATTCAGAGTCAGTCCGTTAAAGAAGATCCCTTAAACATGGAAAAGAAACGAATAGTTCACATCCACAGCCTGGACGTCCTGAAACGGGTGGTGGAGCTGCAGACCAGCAGGCCCACAGGGTGGAGTCACAAGGCCAGCTGGACAGGAAGCTCCGCCCCTCACAGGCTGGAAACAGAACAGCATTTCTGAACAGGACCAGAGGGGGGCGCTGTGTGCTGCTGCAGATCCAGATCTGTCCGTCACCACAGACGTGACCCAGTCACTGATAAATAAAATAAAGGTACAAAACCTCTTTGGGGAGGGGGGCAAACAAACAGCAAAACGTCTCTGCAGCATCTGCAGCTTCAGTAGAGAGTCCTGAGACTAGAACAGAGAGCCGCTGACCAGAGGGGGGCGCAGCAGAGGGGCGGATCCAAACATACCCCCCCTCAGTACCCCTGCAGGCCGTTGTACACCTTCTGGACAGAGTCCTGCTTCAGGAGGAGCCGCACACCTGCAGAGAGACCAGATGGGAACTTTGAACCTCAGCAGGACTGAGCGTCAGCGGGAGAACGTGCCGACGTTCTCTGCTCGCATGTCCTGCACGGAGAGCGGCGAGTCCGACCGCCGTCCTGCACGGAGAGCGGCGAGTCCGACCGCCGTCCGGCACGGAGAGCGGCGAGTCTGACCGCTGTCCTCTGAGAACCAAGCTACTGCAAATTCCTCGGTCGTCTCAGTTTGATGAAGAACATTGAAGATAAATACAACCGTTTGGAAGAAGAGCATAGATCGTGGGGTCAGGAAGAGGAACAAGAACAAAACAGAAGAACTCTGTTTCAGATTTCTGTCAGCGTTCTCGTTTGCTGCGTAAAGTCGTCTTAGGAGACACAACGCCGACTTTGTTGTGTTTTTTTAAAAACGACCTGGTTCTCTGGAAACACAGCAGCAAAGGACAGAAGCAGAAGTGGGGGCCACGAGTGTTTGAAGTTCAAGTTGATGAGGAGACAAAAGTCTAAAGGAGGTTGTTAATGTTAGTGCGGCGGCGGCTCACCGTCTCTCTGCTGGTCGTCCAGCTGAGTCTGAGGAAACTCCACATCAAAGGTGATGATCAGAGAACCGCGGATGTTGATGTTGTCAAAGTTTGGCAGACCTTCGCCTTTCTTCCACATCCGAGCTCCTGGTTTGGTGATCTTGTCTCGGACTATGTGGACCTGAACAGCAGACAGGTCTTCAGTTTCCCACCCGGACAGAGCAGAACTCTGATCCGTGTTTAAGGCTGTAACAGCGCAGACGCCCACATGGCACACGCTCTATGACCTACCATACGTCTTCAACCGTTTACGCCATCAGTGGGAATCCACTGATGCTTACGCGTAGAGTGTCGCACATCAGCACTTTTATCACGGTCCGGGAGATTTCTGGATTCTGATTGGCTGCTGGGTGTGCATTATCAGAAACGTGCGTTCATTTCTGATAATGCACACTTGGTCAGCCACTCTAAGCCGGTTTGGTCCGCTTCAGATCCGCTAAAATTGCGTTCATCGTGTAAACGGTTGAAGAGTTACGGATAAGAGGCCGCGAGCGTGAAGCTCCGGCGTTTACGGGGAACCTTGTGTCCGTCCAGATGGACGATGTCCATCTCAAAGCCGACCAGGGCCTCCACCAGGGAGATGGTGACGTTGGTGTACAGGTCGTCCCCCCTGCGCTCAAACACAGGGTGTCTGCAACAGAAGAGCACGCCCACGTCAGCCGCTACACGCCCCCACCGACAGAGCATGAGCAGAAGGAGAGTCCTACTTCAGCACTTTGATGCGGAATCGTAGATCTCCGGGTTCTCCGTCGACGTGCGGCTCACCTGCAGAAGGTCAGACATGAGGGACATTTGGCTGGCAGACGATTCCCATGTGGACCTGCTGAGGTTACCTTCTCCGATGAAGGGATACTCCATCTCATCCCTGACTCCCTGCTCGATCTCCACCTCCAGAGTCTTCTCCTCGTTGACCAACCTGGGGGTCACCAGGCACCAGTTCAGCCAAAGGCGCAAAGAGCGGATGGTTGGATGGCGTCTCCAGCATCCAAACATGAATCTACCGTCTTCACACAGAGAAATTCTATGCTGGTTCTGTCAAAGTTCAGCCTTCAAATGCCCCAAATGCTCCAGGAGGGAGTCTAGTTTCTGTTTTCAAATGAACCAAAAAAAGTTTCTGGAATTCTTCAACAACATCTGCAGCTTCTCCGTCAACCTTCCTGCTGTTGGTGTCAGTCTGACACACATCAGTGTGAACCCTCATCTTCCTCCTCGCCCAGCTGCCTCATCACTTCTACAGTCTTCACAGACACAGACGCCCTCTTTCCTCATCATGGATTCAAGTATTTTTTGGGTCTAAGAACACGTTTCTGCCCGTCCGTCACACCGGGCTCAGAAACGCCTCCATTAAAAACTTGATGTGATGCACGTTTGGGCATCACATCAAGAACAACAACGTCCAAGCTTGGGACAAGATGGCGCCAGTGTGTGCGGCCTGCCGTCTGTTTCTGCGTTGTGCTCTAATGTTTTTACTTTTATTGATGATTGTGACACAAGAATCTATCTGTCTGCTGGTGTATGATCGGGAATCGCTACTGGATCTTGGTCTCCAAAGCATAGGGCTTGATTTGCAACATTTCCGCGGTCAAAAAACCCTGCCGCCTTTTCTAGAAGAAATTCCTCCGTTTCTCCGCCGCCCGTCACCTCTCCTTCCCCCTGGGAAAAGACGCCGCCGTCGCCGCGGAAGACGAGGTGGTAAAATGATCCGCTTAAAAGCCCGTCTGATACGTTTTGCTGGTCACACCAAGGCCGAACTCAAAGAGCTTAAACGCCGCTGTCCTTCCTATCGCTCCCTGGAGCCTGTAATCAGCTGGCTGACTCCTGTCATCGGGTTTGACAAGCTGTCAAACTCCTATCGGCCCCGCTCACCCCGCCCGCGCCATAGAGGAGTTAACACCCGCAACCTACGACCCCTGGACCGGGAAATCCGAGGATCCCAGCGCGTCGGATCATCAGCTGAGGATCAACTCTGCTTCGCGTTGTTAAACGCACGGTCCATCTCTAACAAAACTTTTTATCTGAACGACTCTTTCACATCGGAGCACTTGGACTTCCTTTTCCTGACGGAGACATGGCAGCGGGAGACGGACCACATCCATTTCAACGAACTGTGCCCCCCGAACTGCTCTGTGCTCTGCACCCCCCGCTCATCAGGAAGGGGTGGGGGCGGACTGGCTGTCGTCTACCGGGATATCTCCCCCTGCTCAAAGCTGAGGTCGGATTCTTTCAGCTCATTTGAGCTGCAGATTACCAAGGTTGGATCTGACTCTCCGTTTTATTGCATTTTAATTTGCCGACCTCCTGGCCCCGCACGGGTATTTTTTGATGAGTTTGCCGAGTTTTTATCAGGCATTATCAATTTTAACTCTGTACTCATAATGGGTGATTTTAATATCCACATTGATGACTCTTCCTGTGCCTCTGCCTCAGAATTATTATTTATAACTGAGTCTTTTAATTTGATTCAACATGTTTCTGTTCCCACCCATGACAAAGGACACACTCTGGACCTAGTCTTCTCCCTAGGTCTGGATATTAAGCAGCTCAGAGTTAAAGACAGTCACATCAGTGATCACTGCTGGATTTTCTTCAGTGTGATTTCCCCCCGCCCATCTTTACCTTCACCTGTTAGAATGCAGCGACGTATTTTAAGTCAGAATGTATCGGAAAGATTCACTGATCTGTTTGATGCAAACTCTTTTAATAATTTTAATGATGTAGATTCTTTTATGCATTCTTTTAACGGTCACTGTGAAACTATTTTAAACACAATTGCTCCTGTCAGACAGAGTGTCTCTTCCAAAAAGTCAGTTCCTTGGATAAATGCTGAAATTCATTCCTTCAGAAGGCTTTGCCGAAAAATAGAACGTCTTTGGAAAAGAACAAAACTGGAAGTGCACAGGCTGCATCTTAAAGAGCTGATCTCCACCCTAAATGGCATGATAAAGCAAGCTAGGTCAACATTTTTTCATAAACTTATTTCAATGAACAAAAGAAACCCCAAAACTCTTTTTAACACCATATATACTCTTACATCACCCTCCTCCTCTCAACTCCCCAATCTTTCTCAATCGGATTGTAGCACTTTTCTTCAGACCTTCTCGGCTAGGATTTCAGATGTTGGACATGACATCCCTCCTTTAGTCGGTGCTCAGCCACCTCCATCCCCTCAATTCTCTCAGACTTGGTCTATTTTTTCTCCAGTCACAGTGGAGGACATCCATTCTCTGCTCAGTAAGATCAAGCCCTCATCTTGCCCCCTTGATATAATTCCAACTCCTATTTTTCTCCAAGTGTTTGAGTGTATTGGTGCTGCCGTGGTTGACCTTATAAATCTCTCCTTAACGTCTGGATCCGTTCCTTCCTTTCTGAAGCACGCTATAATAAATCCTGTGCTTAAAAAACCTAACTTGGACCACTCTGATCAAAATAATTTCCGTCCCATTTCAAAACTTCGTTTTATTGCTAAGATCTTGGAGAAGGTTGTAGCAGAGCAACTAAGGTCATTCTTAGAAGAAAACAATATTTGTGACGTTTTCCAATCTGGCTTTAAAAAGAACCACTCAGCCGAAACAGCTCTTTTAAAAGTTTCCAACGATGTGCTCATGGCGGCAGATTCTGGTCAATTCACCGTTCTCGTTCTTTTAGACCTAAAATCTGCATTTGATACTGTAAACCATGTCATCATGCTCGAACGTCTTCACAACGACTACGGTTTATCTGGTTCTGTCCTAAGCTGGTTTGTCTCCTATTTCAGTGGTAGATCTTATAAGGTATGTGTTGACTCTCTTTCATCAGAAGCAAAAATCCTGTCTTGTGGCGTTCCCCAAGGTTCTGTATTGGGACCCATTCTATTCACTCTCTACATGATTCCCCTTGGGAGACTCATCAGCAAATTTTCAAATATTTCTTATCATCTTTACGCTGATGACATTCAGCTTTATTGCTCCTTTGGTAAAAATAATTACACAAATCTTTCAAATCTCCTAGACTGCTTGGCCAGCATTAGAGTTTGGTTAAATGACAACCATTTACTCCTGAACCCAAACAAGACAGAGACAATAATTTTTGCTCCTGATGACAAAATTCCCTCCATCAAAAGTCACCTTGGTTCAATGAGCTCTTCTGTCCAGCCCAGTCTCAGGAATCTTGGTGTCTGGTTTGACAAAGCTATGTCTCTAGACTCGCATTCGAAGCGCTTGGTCAAAAACTGTTTTTACCACCTGAGGAATGTGGCTAAACTGAAGCCAATGTTGACCAGATCTGACCTTGAGCTGATCATCCATGCTTTTATTTCCTCTCGTTTAGACTATTGTAATTCTCTTTTTACTTGTTTTAACAAAAAGTCTCTTAAACGTCTCCAACTGGTCCAGAACTCTGCTGCAAGGCTTTTAACTGGAACCAATAAGCGCACTCATGCCACCCCTCTGCTTTTATCTCTACATTGGCTTCCTGTTAAATTTAGAATAGATTTTAAGATTCTGATTTTAGTTTTTAGAGCCCTGCACGGACAAACCCCGATCTATATTTCTGACCTTTTAACTCCCTACACTCCTGCACGTTCTTTGAGGTCCACTGAAAAAAATCTTTTATGTTCCAAAAACTCATTTTAAAACAAGAGGAGACCTCGCCTTTCAGGCAGTTGCTCCCCGACTTTGGAATGACCCCCCCCTGTCTCTGCGCCAGATTGACTCAGTCGAGTGTTTTAAAGCTCAAGTTAAGACCTTTTTATTTAGGAAAGCTTTTAGCTGACTTTTACTTGTGTTCACTTTTGCCTGTTTGTTTATTTCTATGCCTGTGTGCGTTTTATTGGGTATCGCTACTGATTTTATATTGTTTTTACTTTGTGAAGCACTTTGTGAGTCGGATCTGTGAGAAGTGCTATATAAATAAAGATTACTTACTTACTTACTTTTGCGTTCAAAACTCTCACGTCCATCTGAAGCTACGCACGTTTTTAAGTCATGCGGCCATTGAACGCCTGCTGAAAGTCAAATTAGCTGAACTTTGACCCATCAGGGACTTGGATTTGGTCAGAAACGGCGACCGTTTGAGCATTGATCATGAAGGAGAAATGAATCATTGTGATTTTTGTCGGAATTCCACGGCCCGTCTTTGAAATATCAGAACAGCTCTGGAAAAAACCTGGAGTGAAATTCTCCAGTGTGCACCAAGACTCTTCCAGCTGTGAGGACACGCACTGGGGGGGCAGTTCAAAAAGCCACGGTCAGGGCGTTCTTCAACACGCCACACATGCTCAGTGTGCCTGCAGCTTTACCCAGCAGCTGCACCTGAGCAGACGCTTTAGGAGAACGCCTGCTGATGGAAACAAGGCATTTTTTGAACTCTCAGAGTTCAAACCTACATAGAAAAATAAGTCCAGGATTATAGAATGAAAACAACGATGTGCTCGCGGCCGAACATACATGTAGATTTGGTGATTCTGCGCCACAGAGGACGATTAACAAGCTCAACGGCCAATCAGGACGCAGAACACAATGTGCCGTTTAAGGAAAGCATTTAAAAAGCAACGTTGTGCTGAAAAAAACCATAAACCAGGGAGGCCTGGAGAGCTGAACCGCGGTAGAACGGGGAACGCTGAGCTGATGTGGTTTCATGGCGGACGGAGGTTACTCCGCCCTGATGCCTGACCTCACACCGCCATGCTATGGCGTGACCACGGTGGGGGCTGTCAGTCAAAGCGTCAGCAGGAAGCCTCACTCACTTGACATTGGGACACTCGTCACACACCGTCTCCTGGGTCATCTGGAAGCGGCCCGGCCCGAGCTGCGTGGTCCTCATCTCCTGCCTGCAGTTGCACTTCCTCTTCCCCGGAGCTTCTTTGGCGACGGGCTTGTTCCGCACGACCTGCCAGAGCGGGCGGGGCCACAGGCGTCAGGAAGGGGGCGGGGCTCCCTCCCACCACAGGAGCTTCCACTCACCTCCACAAAATTCCCAGAGTACACCTCTTCCAGGGTGACCTCGAGGTCGAGGATGATGTCATTTCCTCTGGGGATGTTCCGGTCCTGCTGCTGTCGGTTTCCTCCAAACATGAAGCCAAAGTCCCCGAAGAAGCTGTGGGCGGGGCATAAAAAACACATGTGACTCAGATCGTTCTTTGACTCCAGGGGTTCAGGATGGATCCATGTGGAGACATGTGCAGCCTGACTGCTGGAAGACCAAGTCTTAGTTAAATAAATGTTTTCTCCTTAAAGGTTTGTTTTCTACATTTTCCTAAATAAGAAAATGAATTCAGTGAGTTTCCTGACAATTTCTGTCCTGCAAAAACTGCAATTATGTGAAGATGGTTTATGCAGCAATAATCAAAACCACTTGAAATCATGAATCCAATCCACGATGGAGTCTCCAGCATCCGTCTGCAGACTGATTGAAGGACGAGGCTGATCTGGAGGAACAGAACCGTTCAGGTGTGTTCCACCGCCTCAGCCTCTGGATGCAGCCGTCACCTGGAGAAGATGTCGTTGTGGGAGCTGTGGTGTCCCTCTTTGAGGCCGTCCTCGCCGTACATGTCGTACTGCTTCCTCTTCTCCTCGTCTGACAGAACCTGTGAGCAAACGCCATGAGGTCAGGAAAGACCCGCCGTCTTCTCAGCAACCGGACCCCCCATGTAGGTTTAAAGGTCTTAACTGTGAGCTCCAGGTCATGGTGGGGTTAAAAGGTCAAACGTGTTCAGGGTTTATTGCAACCCTGTGACTGTGTCAGTGTTCCACATTCATAAGTGATTAACGTCATATTCATAAAAAATGAACATGTTTTACTTACATGTGCCACAGAATCCCTGAGACTGACTGTATAGAACAGAACAGAGTAGAATAGAAATGTATTGATCCCACAAAGGGAATGTAGCCCCTCGTGTTTATGTGTCAGAGCTGATCTCCGGTGTTTCTCATGCGGCTGCCTGACGAATACTTTAAATTCTGTATACACAAATGTTGATTCCTTAACATCAAACCATATTTAGTCACATTTAATAAAGAACTTTGCTTTCATTTTTCATCTGTGAACTTGCTATGTAACTAAATTATGTGATAACCACTAAGTTAATGATCATTATAATGCCCATGTACCCCCCTTCTTTTGTTTTAATCTTATTTGATTTAAATGTGTATTTTTGGGTTATTGTATATTCTTTTCCTTAATTGTGTTACTGTTCACATTTTATGGCCGTTCTCATTGTAATTTGACAAACACCAACTGCCACAAAGATTTTAAATCTCAAGTTAAAAAAAAATAAAACCCAAAAACTATCCCACTGATCCACGTCTGCCTTCAACGCAGTCCACCAATCACAGGCAGCCACACAGATCTGTGGACCAATCACAGAGCGTTTCCAACGACAACCAAAAGCAGCCTCGAGCGCTTTCAGCCAAAAATCAGACGCAATCAGAAACCCGTCGGGTTTTCCGGAACCTCTGACGTTTTCTAGCCCAAAAACAGCGGCGAGGCCTAAACTATTCTGACCCCGACCCCCCCCACACCAACGTGGCTTTAAACACAGCCCCCCGGGGCTCGCGCTCACCTCGTACGCCGCCCCCAGGTCCGCGAACTTGTCCTGCGCTTTGGGGTCGTCCGGGTTTCTGTCGGGATGGAGCTGCAGAGCCAGCTTCCGGTAAGCCTTCTTGATGTCCCGGATAGACGCAGTCTTGCTGACCCCCAGGATCTGATAGAAGTCCCTCCTGTGGCAGACAGGGACCGGGCATAAGCGGCGGGAGGAAGCACCTGCTGTCGCCGGAGAGCGGCGGGAGGAAGGAACGGGGCCGAGCGCGGCCAAGGTCCGCCAGAACCGACCCCGCTGCGGCGGAGTCCCCCAGCGCCGTGGCGGACCACAGCCGTGCTGGTCCGGGCCATCACGCCGCAGCGGACCCTGCTCTGCTCGCCCGGTTGAAGACGGAGGCGCGCGCAGACCAATCACATTCAAACATGTGTACCGACCGGCCGGCACGTCGCGGCCGACCCACTTACCCGGCGAGCACCGCGGGCGCGGCGCACAGGAGCAGGCAGCCGATGGTCCACAGCTTCATGCCGCGTTCAGACACGCTGCAGTTACGAAGGACGAAGGTTTACGGTCTGCGGAGGCTACGATAACACCGCTGCTAGCTTCTTCCTGCTGTCACACACTCAAACTCCGCCCCCGGAAACGGCCGGGAAAACTCCTCCCACTTTTAAAGAAACAGCGTCCCTTCATTTCCGCTCAGAACAGCCGAGACGAGTTTCCGGCCTTCAACACAACAGGTGTGTTTAAAAACACCTCAACAGGTGTATTTCTAGGAAACGTTGACTGTCGGTGGGAGCGCGCTGGCTGTCCGTCACACGCAGTGTTTTGTTAAATTAATGCAAAATAGACATTTTGAAGCAGTGATGGAGAAGAGGACTATGAACAAACTGGTGTCCATCATGGAGGATCCTGAGCATCTTCTGCATCCTGTACTGGACAGACAGCAGGAGGGTATTCCAGAAGGCCCATTTAAACTACCCTGACTTTAACCCTGAACTCTGTCTGAAATCCGCCTGAACTTGCTTACTCTGGGTATGTCGGTTCCAAAAGTCCGGATATGAGTTGGCGTAATTACGCTCTACTTGGTAACCCTGGGTTAATGCTCGTGCACAGCATGTATATAAAGACATTCTCAATGGATCGCCGATTTCTGGAGTCACCATGGAAACGCGTGGAGAAAAAAAGAGAGCGCTATACTTCAGTGAGACGGAGTCTGAGATTTTAATGACGGTATGAAGATTATACGTTCATCAATAAAGTAATACGGCTGCATCATCAGCAAAAGAAAGAGTTTCTGCTTGGAGAAAAGAACAGACAAAGTAAACGCACGAGTTTCTGATCTTATTTCCATTTTCCTTGTGACGCATATATAAAACGTATCCAACTTAAATGAATGAATTCAATTGGTAACAAGTAATTTAGTTAAATTTATTCAACCTAATTCATTATGTCTATCCAGCTCAATATTTTTTTACAACTCAATTTTACACATTTATTTAACTAAATGTAATTTTACTCCAATTCAATTAAATGTTTTTCCATCTTAATTTATTGTAATTCTTGAACTCTCATACGTCTACATTTGAGCCTGCAGATATACTCATTTATATAACAATAAAATGAAAGAAACAAAACAGATTAAAATCATGAAACTCTATACCATATCTTTGAATTTTTCATTACTCTATTATGTAGTAGAGGTTCTATATAAACTCATCCTCCTCTCCCTCCCTCTCACTCATGGTGCAGAAAGAATTAAACATAACAGGACAAATAACTAGACAAAACACAGTAAAACAGCAAAACAACTAAACACAAAAGCCACACTTAAACCCAAATCCGTCCAGACAGGCAAAGGGAATGGTATCCCACAATCCCTTGCGGTGCCGATCTAACAGCAGCACCAAAGTTACACCTACTTCATTGAATTAATGTGAATGAAAGTAAAATTACTGTCTGAAAACTACGTGTTATTTTTAAGCTGACTTAATTAAAAAAATTGATTTATCTGAACTGAAGCAAATAATTAAGTTAGATCAAAGTATAAAGTTCATCTTTCCAACATCCATATGTGGTCTTATCATCCTCTCACGGTGGAAAAAGTATTATCTGAGCTTCTTCATCCACTAAATCATCTTCAAATGGACACGCCATGCTGCTTCACCTCTCTGTAAACAAACTAACCTTCAACTAAACCTGCTCCACACCAGGTTATGTTCAGAGCATGAGTTTCTATGGCAACTTCACCTACCCTGAAACATACCTCCATTTCTGGAACAGAAGGCTGAGGTTATCAACTTCCTTAGCCTCAAACTTACCGTGGTAACTAGCATAACCTGCTTCCTGGAATACCCCCCTGACCACCTTGTCCCAGGTACCGCAGTGAACTCATCATCCTGACCCAGAGACGCTGCATTTGCTTAGATTGATGTTGTTTACTGTATTTTCTCTTAAGTTGTCAGGATAAGTGTATGTGTTCCACGGAGTTTTAGTGCCACCAAAAAAAGGAAAATCACGAGATTTAAAGTCATAAATTTACAACGTTATTCTCATAATTTAACAGTTATGACAGTCGTAATTAAAAAAAAAGTCCTTGTAAACTGGACCTAAAACTCTGTTGCAATTTGCTGGTTTGAAACAAGCGTTTCCCCAGATTTCTGTTATTCCCACTAAAGCCTGTTCACTGCTGCTGTACCAATCAGGTTTCCCTGGTTTGGATCAATAAAGTATCTTTATCTTATCGTTTAGTGTTCAGCCACAAAATGTGACACTTTCTTCATCTCTAAGCACAATACCTCAGTTTCCATAACATGATTGTTTATTTCAAACATGCGATGGAGCCACCCTCATTTGAAATACTTTGGAAATCTGCAGTTTGAAAGGTCTTCTCAATATTCTACCCTTAGTTTCACTGATCTCTTTAAAACCCCAGAGGACCCCCCCCCTACCATTAGTTGTCTAAACGTTGTTCACCTTTTGGTGCATGGGGTCAGGGGTCGCCACAGCTTTCACTGATCACACAGGTGGTTTGAGAGTTTTATCGTAGGATGTCCTCCTGGTCCAACCGTGTTTCCAAGGCACTGGAAGACCCAGAGAGGCAGCAGCTAAATATGATTCAAAATCCTTACAACCTTTACAAAAGCAAACAATTATATTAGACAAATCAATATATAATAGTGTCAAAGCACATCTTGTTATTATTAAACTGTTATTTTTATAATAATTCAGGATTTCCTCCTACAGGCCTAAAGAACAGCAGCTGCACAGAGGAGCGATGCAACGTAATTATTCAATTCAAAGATTTGTTTTCTAATTAAGTCAACCTTTAATTATGTTTAAGCCAAAATGCAGTCAGTTGATTATTAAACAGAACTTCTCTCTTTAAAAATGAAGGTCTTCCTGATTGAATCACTGGTCTAAACTGTTTCATCAACCAAACAAAAAAGGTTTCAGGATTAAACTTTTCAAAAATAAAATTGCTCTCAGAATCACAATGAATTATAATAACCAGGTTTGTTAAAGTGACAAAAGCAAAACAGAAATTTGTACCCAAAGAGATTTTAAAAGCACAGATGGAGTTTGGCCACCAAAACTTTTCAAAGTTTTTGGGCTGTAAATGTAGTTTGCTGCTTACAAATTTCATTTTTATTCTCCTTTTAGTAGCTCACGTCATAAAATGGAATTGATTTAGTATTTTAACTGTGATTTCCAGCTTTCAGTGTCAATCTTGTTTCAAAACGTGAAACTATCGTCTTAGCTGCTCTAATCTGCAGTTTTCATGAATCACGTTTGATATTTTCATTTCAAATGGACGTCATCGTGAGGTTCACGGCCTAACTGTCATCGGTCTCACGTGTGTTGGTGCAAAACCGAAAAGCCTCCATGAAGAGCGCAGGTCCACAGCGCCGCGGGGACGCGCTCCAACTGTCTGCCGCCGCGGGGACGCGCTCCAACTGTCTGGCGCGCGGCGGCATTTCTCAGCGTGACTCTCAAAAAATATTAAAGAAAACAATAAACAGTCGGATTAAAGCCACGCCCCCACAGGTGAGAACCTTCGACGAGTCTCACAGGAGAGTCGGTGACGGTGCGCAGGGAGCTGATAGCGCGGGTCTACTTTCCCGGGTCAACATGAGGTCAAAGCGCGCTCCCGGAACCTGCGCGCAGCAGATGCGCAGGGTGCTGGGCGGCAAAGTCGAGCGGATCGGTCGGAGAGCGGACCGGACCTACGTTCGGTGTCTGCGTTCCGCGCCTGCTTGTGATGCGCCGGTTCTCCTCCGGTTGGGGCCCACGCGGTTGGAACGGAGCGGCGCCCGCGCGGGGCGAACTTTGACGGTAGGAGCGGCGGTAGCCCAGCTAGCTAACGGAGGCTAAACCCGCAGAGCCGCCGGTCCTGACCCCTCCCGCGGAGGGGAGCCCCCGCTGCAGGTGGACCGGAACGGCGCCGGACCAGCTTTGTGTTATTATGGGATGTTGTTGACTTTGCTGACTGTCAAACAGACGAGCGCAGGAGGGAAAGAAGAAGTTCACGAGTTTGTTTGAAGGTTTTCTGAGAGACAAAAGACTGCAGGGAGGAGCAGGAGGTAAAGGTCAAAGGGTGGACGAGGACAGGTTGGACGGGTTCGACGTGGATCTGTACAGGTGAGGCAGATGGAAAGCTGTGCAGCAGGTTAGGATGATGATCAGACATAGTTGTCTGATGAAAATATGAAAGAACTCTGAAGGAGATAAAATGATGGGAAGGGAGACGTGGAGATAAACTACACTGAGGTCAGGAGGAGGTCAGGAGGAGCTGCATGGTGTCTGTGTAGACCCAGAGAGAGGAGCCGTGGTTTGGAGGAGGAAGTCTGGAGCGACAGAGAAGAACGTTGGAGATGTTCAGGACATGGATGAGAGCTGGAAGGCAGAGGTGGTAGGCGGGCGCCAGTGTCCTTGTCCTTTGTCCTTGTAGGATGAAAGGCGCTATATAAGTATACGCCATTTGTTGTATTCCAAATAGGACCTGGAGTTTGAAACCTGTGACGCAGAGACTGGAGGCAGCAGAGATGAAGATGTTGAGGTTTTTTTCTGTTGAAGAGACCAGGACGGATCAGCAGTGAGGACGTCAGAGGAACAGATGATCTGGAGATAAAAGCAGGGAAGCAGATGGAGACGATTGGGAGGAAGAACAGTGATGATGATGATGAAAGGATGCTGAGGATGGAGCTACCGGGTAGGAGGTCTAGAGGAAGACCAAACAGGAGGACGATGGTTGCTGGGTGGAGTTAGGTGGAGGGGAGTGGTTTGCTGTGGAGACTCCTAAAGGAAGCAGGTTGAAGGAGAAGCGGAGACCAGTGCAGTTCTCCTCAGGATCTCCAGGCCCAGATCTCTGATGAAGAGCTTCTTTCAGTCCAGCCAGCAGTCATCCCTGATCATGAAGCTCCCGCCGCAGCTTATGATGAGGGCGTTTCATCTGTCAGAGCGACCATCAGCAAGCGTGGTGGTGGTTGAAAGACGGCTTTTAGGAAAAGCATCGCGGGTCATGGGGGTGGGGGGTGACCTGTCAGGGGGGGGCATGTGGGAGGAGCAAACACATGACCACACAAACCTCTCCGTCTTCAGACATGGAGGCCGACGGCGTCAGCATTTGGCCCCGAATGGAGCCCTTCCTTCTGGGCCCCCTGCAGGTGAGGACCCTCAGGGTGATGTCCCCTATGACGGCCTCACACCCCTCCTACACTAAGCAGAGCTGCTGTCGTTGCAGGTAGCCCCTCCCCCAAAGCTCAGCCTTCACTACCTTCGCAAGATGGCGCTCTACGTCCGGACGCGGGACGGCTGCTGCCCCCTGCTGGGGTGGCCCATGTGGAAACACATCGCCTGTGGGAAGCTGCAGCTCACGGAGGAGCTGGCCTGGCTCTACCTCGAGAGCTTCGACCTCCTGCTGGGACGCAGCGCGGAGGAGCGGCTGGAGTGGGCCGAGGGCCTGTCCCAATGCTCCTCCAAGGCCGAGCTGGACCAGCAAAGGGGCAAGGTGAGGGACGGAGGGCGGGTCCAGCTCACGGACGCAGCAGCGTCACATCGCTGCAGGAAATCTGTCCGTTTTCCGATTGTAAGCTCAGAGGAATTTAGCTCAGACTGGACTAAAGCAGAGGAAATGCGTCTAAATCTAGTCCAGGTGGAGCGACATCCAGGATAAGAGGGTTTGAGTGGTGGGAATGTTGGCTCTGTGATGCTAAAGCTGCTGGCGGGAAGCTGCAGGCGGGAAGCTGCAGCCGGGAAGCTGCAGGCGGGAAGCTGCAGCCGGGAAGCTGCTGACGGGAAGCTGCAGGCGGGAAGCTGCAGGCGGGAAGCTGCAGCCGGAAAGCTGCAGCCGGGAAGCTGCTGACGGGAAGCTGCAGGCGGGAAGCTGCAGGCGGGAAGCTGCAGGCGGGAAGCTGCAGGCGGGAAGATGCAGCCGGGAAGCTGCAGGCGGGAAGCTGCTGGCGGGAAGCTGCAGGCGGGAAGCTGCTGGCGTTCCCGTCCCGTCTCTGTTTTTGTTGTGCATCAGAAGAACAGTTTATGCAGAGCTTCCTGTTCCTCATAAACACTGTTGGGACCTTAAAGATATAATTAGTTACTAGTTACATTGCCCCAAAAGTAATTGAGTTAGTAACTCAATTATTGTATCTTAAAAGTAATCAGTTACTCAGAGTCCAGTTAGAAATTCAGGTGATCTTTTTCCTCAGCTGCCCGTAAACATAAAGACGTGTAATGATGTCATGAGCGTGACACTGCTAGCATGTAGCGTCCAAACAGAGGATTGAAGGAGAAACAGATTATCCAGATTATCCGAAAATATGACAGAGTTTCAGGGCCAGTTTTGTGACTCCCCCCCCCCCCCGCGTCACAGAAGACGCTTGTGGATGTGAATCACTCGATCCACATCAATACACTGAGGCGACGCGCCTCCATTTCTACAAAATAACTGCAACAGCCTCAAAGTAATTAGTTACATTAAGTAACTGCTTCAGCAGCGTTGCTCCTAAATCCCACTGTCCCAGAAAGCTTCAGTCCAGGTCCTGCAGGCAGCTGAGGGTGCAGAGACTCCACCTTTAATTCCCAATCACACAGGGGCTCCTCGGCCCCCACCTCTCTGACTGCTGCAGGGCTGGAAAAAACGTCACGGCGACCAGTGACTGACAGACATGACACTAAAGTGCTGACAACGCCGCTTTTCACATCAGTGACGGCTCTGGCGAAGCCGCGACCCGGAGCTGCTGGTGGTTCTGGAAGCTTTTCTCTGGATCAGTTCCCTGAATTCTCTGGTGACTCATGACAGAATCTTCCAGAAGTGTTCAGACCGGATCCGATCAGGATCTGTGAGCTGCTCTCATGCGCTGTCCTGTCCGTCTGCAGCTGTCCGTGGACACCCTGCAGTTCCTCCTCTTCCTCTTCATCCAGCAGCTGAATCGCGTGTCTCTGCGCACGTCTCTGATCGGCGAGGAGTGGCCCAGCCCCCGCGGCCGCTGCCCGTCCTCGCCGGACAGGGACGTCAAGACCAGCTCTCACAACAAGGTGAGGGCGGTTTGAGCCGGGGGCGTGGCCGTGTTGGCAGGGCCTCCTCTAACGCTCCGGGATCACCTGCAGAACTGGGACGACCAGGCGCACCTGTCCTTCCTGCAGACTCACCTGGGAGAGATGCTGCAGCTGCTGCTGACGCCGGACCAGCTGTCGGCGTCCGGACAGGCCCAGAGAGACTGTCAGGTGAGTGAGCGGGGTCAGGTGTCTGGGGGGGGGGGGGGGGGGGGGGGGGGGGGGGCGTGTTGTTCTAGGGCTTTCCTGTGTGTGCAGGGGGGTTTGAACCTTTCCCCACTGTTAACTACATTTGTGGCCTGGACCGAGTTTAAAACAGCTGCTCTGATGGGACGTGGTGGTGGGCGTGTCCCATGGTGGTGGGCGTGTCCTCACCACCGCAGCAGGGCGTTCACGTGGACCAGTGGTCCTCCGGAGACCTCAGTCCTGCTGAGCTGACTGACCCAGGACCGCCCCTCTCAGCCACTGGGGGGCGCCTTCTGAGGTCTTTCTCTCAGACACATGCACAGTGATGAAAGTCTTCCGGGAATTCCCGGAAATCCGGGTTTTTGAGCAAACCGATCGTATCTTCCGGGAAATAAAGACCTGATCTCTACAGACAAATCGCTTTCCGGATGAAAAAAATGTCTGAAATCGGTGAATTTTCGCTTTATTTTCCATATTTCTCCGTGGATCGCTTCCTCTTTGGGCGCGGCTATCTGGTCTTCGTCTTCCCGGCCTAATTGACCGATGACCGGACGTTTTAGTTGCTTTCGGAGGAGAAATGAACTTTCTCTCTGAACTGATGCTTCATTCAACCCATCGGGGCGATCAGCATATATATATTGCTGAGTCTTGACTGCAGCGGTGCTGCTGCGCGACGCAGACTATATGTAACGTGATGCGGCGCATTTTGTGAGTTTTTCTTGATCTAATGCAGAATAACCGACCACATTGATCAAAACTGAAACATTTAAATACATTTCTCTATCTAATTTATTTGTTTTTCCTAATTAATATGATTTAGTTCAGTTTTGCTCCAAAACATTATTGACATTAATTATAATTATAAGTATTTGGTGGTTTGGACCCAGACTCCCTTAAAGAATGTTTACAATGTTTAATTTTGTTTGTTTGTTTTGATATTTCCCAGATTACTAAGTATTGGTGTTAAAGAATTGATGTATTATGTTATAGAAAGATAGTTTAAAGCAGATCTCATATTTTGATGTAATTATAGTAAAACAGTATTTCTAAAGCAGAAATGGTTCAAATAAATGAGGTACTTTCATAGAATATCATAGTTACTGCTGTTCTTTTTGCCTTTTGGGGCTTTGATCTTACTATATTTTAGCAATTGTATGTTTTGCAGCTTTAAGGAAAAGCTTAGATTGTAGGATTGTGTTACTTTTAGCCATTCTCCAAATGGTCCTTAATGGCAGTCAAACTAGGGTTTGAATGTTAAATCCTGATGCTCCAATAGTCTTAGTTTCTTGATTAGTGAATACCTAGCTGCCAGAATGGACCAGAATTCATCTAAGACCACGTATTTTTCCAAATTTTGCTCCGCGCCGTCATATCGCTCAAAGAAAAGTTCAGGGACTTTTTCCTTGCCTGACTTTCATCACTGCATGCAGACTTCCCTGCAGTTTTCCGTGCTGGGGGGCGTCTGCCCCGTCTGCGTCCCTCAGACTGTGCCGGTGTCTGCAGGTTTCCCTGGAGGCGGTCCGCAGTCTGGATCTGCTCCTGGAGGGCGCCCTCTGCCCTGGGAAACCCCCCCTGCCCCTCCACCGTCTGCTCAGCAGGGGGCCGCTCCAGACGCAGGCGGGTTACTCCCCCCTGGGCCGCTCCTTCCCCCTCCACCAGCTCCTGTCCTGCCTGCAGCGGCGCCTGACGCTCAACCCGTTCGGGATCACGGCCTGCCTGCGCTCCGGGAAGAAGCTGGCCTGGGCCCAGCAAGGTCTGCCGTCCATCCGGGGGGGGGGGCACGTGCTCTCCAGGTTCTAACGGTTTGGTTTGGCTGTGTTTGGTGCAGTTGAGGGGTCCATGAAGAGGGCTAGGATAGCCCGGAACACCCACGCGGCGCCGGCCGGCAGTAAGATGGTGGTGATGTCGCAGGTCTTCAAGCAGACGCTGGCCAAAGCGTCGGACAAGCTGACGGGCGCCAACGTGAAGATCCACCGCTGCTCCGCCGCCTTCATCTACCTGCTGTCTCCTCTCAGGTAGGCTGTTCTTCAGCTCCCAGGGCTCCGCCCCCACGCCTGACCCCGTGTGCCGGTGAACCTACAGGTCCGTCACTCTGGACAAGTGCCGGGACAGCACGGTGGTTCTGGGCCCGGTGGAGACCAGCGTCCACGTCCACAGCTGCCACAACGTGCGGCTGGTCTGCGTGGCCCGGAGGGTCACGGTGGGGTCGTCCTCCCGCTGCACCATCCACGCCCTGACCCCCACCTGGCCGCTGCTTCTGCCCGGAAACACCGACATCACTTTGGCTCCTTTCCACACCTTCTACCCCTCCCTGGAAGACCACATGGCCAGCGTGGGGCTGGCCGTGGTCCCCAGCGTCTGGGACCGCCCGCTGCTGCTGGGGACAGAGGGCGTCATCCAGCAGTCGGACGGCTGCTGCTACCGCCTGCTGCCCCCCTCCCAGTTCCACATGATGGCGGTGCCCTTCCAGATGGAGGGGGACACGTGTGAGGTCCCGGGGGGGCTGCCCCCTCCCTACCAGGCTGCCGTGGTGGAGAAGCAGAAGAGGATCCAGAGTTGGCAGAGGACGGTGATGGAGGCCCGACTCAGCAAGTGAGTTACCCCCCACCCGCCCCCCAGGAGCGCTGCCCCTCTGCATTCATTCAGCCACTACCTGGCTGTTCTTTCAGTCGGGGAGGGGGGCATGAGAGCTCAGACTGAAGTGTGTTTTCTCCCTGCAGGGAGCAGAAGAAGCTCTTCCAGGACCTGGTGGAGGTCCGCTTCCACCAGTGGCTCCTGGCGTCCGGCAACCGCCAGGAGCTGGACAGCCTGGCCCCGCCCACTCCAGCAGACCCCAGGGCTGAGGAGGGAGACTCCGCCCACACTGCTTAGACTGCTAACCTTACAGGGGTGGGGTTCGGCCCCTCTTGAAGCAGGAAGGGAGGGGCCCGTGTACACATCAGGAAACGGGGCGGGGCTTCAGGAAGCGTGGTGTGACTCCTGAACGTCCTCCCCCACCCGACAGGACCAGAGCCTCAGCTGGGGGACGCATGGTGTTGGTCGCAGACCGTAGGTGTGGCAGCGGTCAGAACCGGACCTTCTGAGGCAGCAGCGTCCTGAAGAGTCCAACGGAGCCGCCACCTGTACTCAAGCCAGAATGTTGCCGCGTGCACGTACGTGCACAAGGGTCTGCCCCCCGATGTAGCCCTCCGCTGTATGAGGAGGTTTCAGGTTGCAGTCTCTGTAGGTCGGCTGCAGCACGCTCACGTCTCTGCGCCGCCAAAAACGTCCTCCAGCACCGGAGTCACACTGAACTGAAAGAACAGCAGAAGTTCTGGCAGCAGCAGGAATCCCAGGTTCTGTTCACACATTAAAGGTGGTTCTGAAAGCATGTTAAGTCGTATTTAATGATGAAGAAGCTGGACTGATTTACCAGGACTTCTGTCTCTTTGCTTTGGTTATGTGACCAAAACCCAGATCAGGAGGATGCAGTTCCAGAAAGGTCTGTAGGTAACCATAGCAACCAGCTCTCAGCATAACCTGCTTTGGAGCCGGTGAGGTTCTGGGTGAGAAGCAGTGAGAGCATAATGAGGTCATGTATCCATGAATGTGGATCAACACACCTGAATTCACATACAGCTCCTCCTGGAGGCGGTGCTTTCTCCTCCATGTTCACAGCCTCTAAACCTCACGTTTGTTCTGGTTCCAGCTGTGTCTCTTTGGTGCTGCAGCACCAACGTTTGGTGTGTCCACCTTTTGACCCAAACCCAGTGGTGGGCCTTCAAGACTTTCTCTGAAAATACCTGAATCCTATGTTCATTATGTTTTGTCCATGCGTACTCATTAAATCATTCCAAATGGTCTGTCTGTTCCCTTTAATTGTGGAAAGCTGTCCTCTGTTGCCAGGCAGGGTCAGAGCTAAAGAGGCCTTCACTGTCTGTTCTGCAGGCCTTCTAATGCAATATCAGTGTCTGTCAGTGTCTCACTTTTGGTGGGAATAAATCATCTGGGCATGCTCAGTAGTGTTGAAAATACCGGAAGAGGAAATGAGTCCTGATGTAAACAAACCTAGCTGCCATGCATATTTATGCAGCAGCTCAGTAATATACGAGACGATCTTCTAAACGTGCTTTTATTAATGTTGTGAATATTATGAAGCGCCTGTTTGCTCATTCAGTGCTTTGTTTGTGGAAGAACGGAGCCGGAAGAATCCAGGGCTAAGAGAGGCTAACACACGCTAACAACACGCTAACAACACCATTAGCCTTTGATGAACATAATCCATGCAGGAAATGCTGCAATCTGCATCCTGGCTGAATGTAAATATGTGGGAATAACATCAGCCTTTACTTTCTCGGGACACGACTGGAAACACAAATCCATGTGATTGTTTGAACGGTTTCTAAGGACTGAGACACATTTCTGCTTTGAACAGCTCACACACCGCCCCAAAGCCGCTGAGTGAGCTGGAAGTCCGAGCTCTGCCCGGAGACACGGTTCTCCTGAGTCCGGGACGGATCGCAGTCACACAAAAAAACAAAACAACAAAACGCACACGTAACAAAGCATCCTCCCTCCCCTCAAACACAAACTTATTAATCCGGCTGCTCTGCTCAGAGACACAGTTCGCCCGGTCCACCGGCACCCGAGCCCGGACCGCACAGGGTCCAGACGTCACGGGGCACGAAGCGCTCCTCCCCCGCACCCCCCTCGTGAGGGGCGTAAGAGAGGGGAGCGGCAAAGAGCCAGCGGGACAAGGGCGGGGCGGCTCTGGGCGTCTGCGGAGCAGTCAGCCGGTTTGAGCTCCTTGTTCATGTAAACGCGGCCCATGTGAACGTTCCTTCTAATCGGAAAAAGGTTTTCTGATCCCATGTACACGGTTGGATTTTAATCCGACCATTGATCCGATAAAGATATTTTGGGCGTGTAACCGCGGCTAGTCATTTCCTTCAACCAATGAGATTGTGAGTTGGTGTCAGCAGGGCCTTCTAGCAGGCTTAGTCAGCGTCACAGTATTCAGACCTTCTGATTGGACAGAGGTTTCAGGAAGTCCTGTGCAGCCTTGTCCAGTTGGACACAGAGGACTTTCTGATCCGTCTCAGTTCAGACTGAGTTCTGACTGTGATGCATCCATGGAGGATCCAGCAGGAACGTCTCCCACTGATGACTTCCTGAGTGAATCATGAAGCAGACGGACAGATCTGTGTGTTTGGACTGACCGTCCCTGTGTCCACTGCGTCTGTCCAGCAGACATTTTGGCTCTAAAGCGGATTCAAACCTACAGAAACACAACTGGACAGACTCAGCACTGATGATGGAATAGAAAAGGACTGCAGACCAGAATCTACATGACAGGAGGATGGACTGTTTAGAGGAAAGAGGAGGATGGATTTATTCTTCTAATTTTCCCATTTGTTGATGAGTGAAATGATAAATATAATAAATCATATTTCAGATTCATGTGCATCATTTGAGTGGTTTTTTGCTGGCTGTGGTTGCATGTTACCATACGTTCCATACGTGGACATTGATGCTGTTTCTTGCTGCTGTCTGCTTACAGCTCAGAAGTGTCACATCAGAATCAAACAAGTCAGTAAATCTAGTCGCTAAAGAAACGACATTTCAAAGAACAATTCCATTTTTCTTGCTAAGAAAGCGAAAAGGTTTTCGGATCCTGTTTAGAGGTTGGTTCTCCTTTCAGAAAATGCATATCCAAATAATAAATACACATTTGAATTACGATTAAAATGATCAGCTAATAAAATAATGACATTCCTCTTTAAAAATGCAACTTTAAATGTGAAATTAAAAACACTTCTGATCTAAGTAGATTTTGGAGTTCAAACGGTGTCTTTGGCCATAAACCTGTGTTTTGCTGCTTCACAGACCTCCAGACACGCTTGGCGCCGACAGCAGCAGCAGGTTTTAGGGGGGGGGTTCTGGTTTTTGTCGGTTCTGCATGTTTTCCAGAACCTCTGCTGCTCGCTGCATCCAGATCCTTCTGCAGGGAAAGCTGGCAGGAGCGTGCCAGGCGGGGGGGGGGGGGGGGGCAAGCTGGCATATGTCACGGGGGGAGCTGGACCCAGCCAGTGCTGGGGGGGTCATTGGACTCGTCCTGGTGCTGGGCCTTTATGCTGTAATCCTCTGTGGCTTTTCTGGAAAAACTGAATAGCAGCAGAAGTACTGACTCAATTTTTGGACTTCATTTTCATGACAAAGCGATTGTTGGCCTTTTGCCCCCACAGCTGCTGTTTCTGAGCGTGGGATGCAGTCTATGTGTGTGTGGGGGGGTATAAAAGGCTGCAGCGGTGAGGCCACAGCAGCATCAACACCTGAGGATCCAGCAGCTCCCACATCCACCATGGGCAGGGTGAGCCGGCACGCCGCAGACGGGCTTCAGAGCCCGGTTCTGTTCCATCGCTTCTGATTTTTCTGAATACTGTCACATTTGCTGCCCCCCCCCCCCCCCCAGATTACTTTCTACGAGGACAAGAACTTCCAGGGTCGCCGCTATGAGTGCGACAGCGACTGCTCGGATTTCCACGCCTACCTGAGCCGCTGCAACTCCATCCGTGTGGAGGGCGGGGCCTGGGTGGTGTACGAGAGGCCCAACTACATGGGCTACCAGTACGTGCTGACCCGGGGGGAGTACCCCGAGTACCAGCGGTGGATGGGGCTCAACGACCGCCTCAGCTCCTGCAAGATAATCCACTTTGTAAGTCCACCTTAGACTCACCTGCCGCTCCTCCCCCTGCTCCACTCAGGAGGGCCAGTGGGGGGCGTGGCCATTACGACAGGTGCAAATGAGACACAACAAAAGATTTGACCATATTATGCACTGATCTCCCTCTCCCCCCTTCACCCCCCCCCCCCCACCTAATCACCAACCAACCAATGCAACCCCCCCCCTCTGTACCTGCAGGCGAGTGGGACCCAGTACAAGATGCAGCTGTACGAGAAGGCGGACTTTGGGGGCCAGGCGATGGAGGCCTCAGAGGACTGCCCCTCCATCCTGGAGAGGTTCCGTTTGAGGGAGGTCAACTCCTGCAAGGTCCTGGATGGCTGCTGGGTGCTCTACGAACACGCCAACTACCGCGGACGCCAGTACTTCCTGGAGAAGGGGGAGTACCGCAAACCCAGTGACTGGGGGGCCGTCAGTGTGGCAGTGCAGTCCTTCAGACGCTTTGCTGAGTGACGGAAACATTGCCCCCCCCCAATGGGGCTGATAAGGAACCAAGACCCACAAATAAAATGCTGAGCAAAAAAAAAGATTGACTCTGAAGTTTTTGACAACGTTTGTCCTCCATGACGCGACACCAGGAGAAAACGCACCACGTGCACATTCATGTCACATGTGCATTAACAATGCGTGCTCGTCATCACGTGCACATTCATGTCACATGTGCATTAACAATGCGTGCTCGTCATCACGTGCACATTCATGTCACATGCTTGTTCTTTGTGTCGTCCAGCAGCAAACAGAGGAAACACAACAGCCGCTATGTTCCATCAGAAGACATGAAGCATGAAGACAGTTCAGTAAAACTTCTAAGAGTTTCAGAAAAACGATTCCATGACACCTTTCTGATAGAAAAAACAAACAGATGAATGTTCTGAATCCATTTGGTCACGTGTGTACGACTCCAGGAAAGTATTATTATTATTATTGTTTTCACCAATGAACTACAGATATGCTTTATTTAGAGTTCACTTGGATGTCAAGCCCCCACACCTCAGAAAGTCCTCCATATATCCCCGTATTCATCAGCAAACAGGAGGATCTCATCACTGCTTTAGAGGCTGAGGGTAATACCTTCGTCCCAACTGCCCTTACGGGTGGTAACAGGCCGTCTGTGGGTGGAAGATGGCCAAGCGTGTGCGGGACCCACAGTGACCTGCAGGACATTTTTAAATGTCCGTGCATGTTTATACGGGCGTGCTGCCAGCATCTGCATGCAGCAAGGAGCCACAAACATCTAATTACTAGAGTAAGGACCCTGAACGACGCATCACCTGTACGTCATGCGTGTATCTTCCAACATCCCTACAAATACTTCACGACACACTGGGCACACGCAACACAATGGTACGTTCCATTTTCATGATGGAACATGTCGGTGCTCTTCTTAAGATGTTGCCCCTCCCCTCTACGACTCAACATCCCAGAACACCTGGACAGGTGCATGTCCAATGCATTAGTCTGTACAGATGATGTGTTTAAACGTCTGAGGTTGACGTGTTCTGGTTCGTGTTCACGTGTCGGTGTGTTTTAGAGGTGGACCGCTCTACCTCTGAATTGACCGTAGACATGTGACAGTGATGATGCCTATTTATTGTTTGGTCTTTAGCCCCGCCCCCTGTCTTTGTCTCTCTGGGATCCTTCTTCCACCCCGTCCCCACAAACCGTCCCTCGTCTCTCCGTCTTCATCCTGGTAAAAGTTTCACAGGAACAAACACTGATAAAAAAAATCCCAAATGCCCACAGTTTATCCTCACAAAGTCGGTTTATTGGTGGATATTCTGAAGACTTGTGAGTGAGCGATGACCTCACATGATGACATCATAGCCAAGATCAGTGGTGGGAGGAGTCAGCACACAGACCTGTTCCTCCCAGCTCGTCATTGTGTTTTCATGTCAGGACAGCTCGGAGATCCACGGTGACGGGGTGGCGGTTCAGGTGAGTGCCGAAGGAGAAGCAGTTCCCGCCTCCTCCAATCAGGAGCAGCTCTGGCTCTTCAGAGGCGGCGAGCTCGGAGCAGAAGGAGTGCAGCATCAGAGGGTGGGGCACGGACGCCTGCAGACAGGGACCCCAGCATCAGCACCATCAGAGCAGCAGGACCCCTCCCTTCTGGTGATTGACCCCTCCCTTCTGGTGATTGACCCCTCCCCTCTGGTGACTGACCCCTCCCCTCTGGTGATTGACCCCTCCCTTCTGCCGATTGACCCTCCCTTCTGGTGATTGACCCCTCCCCTCTGGTGATTGACCCCTCCACTCCGCCGCAGGACCCCTCCCTTCTAGCGATTGACACCTCCCCTCTGGTGATTGACCCCTCCCCTCTGGTGATTGACCCCTCCCCTCTGGTGCAGGACCCCTCCCTTCTGGTGATTGACCCCTCCCCTCTGGTGATTAACCCCTCCCTTCTAGCGATTGACCCCTCCACTCTGTTGATTGACCCCTCCCCTCTGTTGATTGACCCCTCCCCTCTGGTGCAGGACCCCTCCCCTCTGGTGCAGGACCCCTCCCTTCTGGTGTTTGACCCCTCCCCTCTGGTGATTAACCCCTCCCTTCTAGCGATTGACCCCTGTCCTCTGGCGATTGACCCCCCCACTCTGTTGATTGACCCCTCCCCTCTGTTGATTGACCCCTCCCCTCTGTTGATTGACCCCTCCCCTCTGTTGATTGACCCCTCCCCTCTGGTGATTAACCCCTCCGCTCCGCCGCAGGACCCCTCCCTTCTGGTGATTGACCCCTCCCTTCTGTCGATTGATCCCTCCCCTCTGTCGATTGACCCCTCCCCTCTGGTGATTGACCTCTCCCCTCTGCCGATTGACCCATCCCATTGGCTGCAGGACCCCTCCCCTCGGCTAAATGCCCACTCACCGTGTCCAGGCTGACCTCCATGCTGGTACGCGTGATGAGGTCGATCACCGCCAGGCCTGGAACGCCTTCAGAGAACATCCAAACCCCGCCCACCACCAGCAGCTTCTGCTCCAACACATGAGCTCGGTGGGAATATCTGAAGCAGAGGTCAGAGGTCAGGGGTCATCGCAGCTTTGCTCTCAGAGAACCATTGCGTCTGGGGTCAGCTGACCGGGGCTCAGGAGGGGGCCGCACATCCATCTCCTCCCAGCAGAAGCCTCTCTCTGTTGGCCTCAACATGGCGGTGTCGCCCAGCGGGACCCCCCCTTCGCTCAGTCCACCAAACACCAGCACCCCCCCCTCATATGAGCAGGCCGAGTGGGAGTGTCGAGGTGCCGGTGCAACCCCCTCCACTGGGATCTGGAGAGTGGGGGGGCAGACAGATTAATTTAGATTAACGTCCATGTCACCTGAAAGTCACCTGTGTGTTTGGGGGCGGGGCTTCTCCAGTCTTTTTCACTTTTCAGTTTTGGAGCCGACTCTCTGATCGTTGTCCTTCTCTTTTGCTGCTTCTCTTTTTTATATCTCAGCATTTTATCTATTTTATTTCAGAATTTTACTGTGAGTGCTTGATCCTGGACACCCAGCAGAACGCCTTGTATGTGCAGAAGGCTGCAACATATGGACCCCGTCCCACCGCGCCTCTTGGCCCTACGCCCCCCCCCCCCCATCTGCTGCTTACTAGTGTACATGGAGACAGAGGAGGATGGGGGCCTGAGGATGGAGTGCATCTGAAAATAAAGAGATATCCCAGAATCCTTCAGCTGATGTTCATGTCAGCTCTTGTTGATCCGCCTCCTTTTCAGGCGATGTCTGGCTAGTTTTAAAGAATTCCTGCCACTGCAGAGGGGGCCTGCCCCACAGGGGGGGGCTCCAATTGTTTCTGTTTTTGCAGGCAGCAGTGAGAGGGGGAGGGGCTACATCGTTGGGACCTGGCCGTGGTTAAAGCTAGCAGTCACCTGTCAGCAGGTCCATTTTTACTGACTTCTGAGGTTCTTCTGTTTTCAGACACGGTTGTGTTTTTCCGCATGCCTGACATGTATAAACATGTATAAACATGTTAGGTATGTGGAAAAAAAGAAGTCAGTCAATTACCCAGACACTACGTCCGTTATTGGACTAGGTCCATTTCTGTTTCACGTCCACCTTTGACCAGACTTGGGCCACTCTCTGGTCAGCCTGCTTTCCAACAGACGTTTGTTCCAACACACCTGAGTCCAGCGCTGGTCGTCCAGACTCAGGAAAGCCGTGTCCCCCATCGCACGCTCTGATTGGTTCTTTCCACCAAACACAAACAGGAAGTCTCTGTCTGCAAAAAGCATCACAGCAGTAAAAAGCTTTGTCTGTGAATAAAGGCTGCAGAGAAAACAGAACGATCTTCATAACAAGAAGGTTTTAGCAGAGAAAGTGAGGTTCTGTTCAGAGGACCGACTCAGATGCATGAAGCTGCAATTCTGACATCAATGTCACTCAGGGGGGAAGGGGCTTATACTCTCGGCCAGGTCACTGCAGGCCGACTATGGGGACCTTTGGTTTGATTAATGACACAGTGTCACCATAGCAACAGCTCAGACTTTAGAGCTGAATGAGTGGCGTGAGCCTCATTACTGTCACCGTTAGAGTCCCGCCACCAAAACCCCCAGCAGCCGCTGTGCTCCAGCCTGACGTCAGCCGTGACAGAAGGAACAGACGAAAGATCGTCAAAGAACACAACACGATTCAAAGACAGAGGACAGAGTGGCAAGCAGAACAGCTGGAGGACAGGAAGCAAATGGAAAGAAGAAACGGCGAAGGACGGGCCACCTCTGTGTCTGACCGGCGCTGCCGCATGCCTCCACCTGGGCGGGGGCGGATCGCCCGCACAGATCAGCGGCTCCGTCTGAGGAAGGCTGCCGGGCTGGAAGGAGACTCTGAGCACGTCTGCAACCGGACGCAGCGGCGAGGACCGCCCCCCGTACAGGAGCACGGCTCCTCCGGGAAGGGGCGTGGCCGAGTGGTGGAGCCGCCCACCTGCCATCAGAGCAGAGAGCTTCAGCGTTAGCAGCACCGACAGTCTGCTCTGTAACTCTGGGAGTTTCACCTGGATCTGCAGATTGCTCGGCGCGGACCACGCTCCACCCCTCACGACCTCTGAGCAGCACCCGAGTCTCCGCTCCCCTCCCTGCTCTGCTAGCGCCCCCCGTCAGCAGTATGTGACCCCCTGTCAGGCAGGAGGAAGCCATCCCCAGGCCCTCCACACATATGGGGACGGGCTGGGCTTTGCAGGACGGGACGGAGGAAAGCAGCTGAAGGTGTGAAGACGAGGGTTGGCCCTCACTGCTGAGAGGCGAGGGGCGGAGCTTAGTTCCAGCAGCGGGATCCAGCAGGGCCTCCAGCATCAGCGCACCGGTGCTCGCAGTGAGGATGAAGTAGTGAGCACATTTCTGGTGCCAGTCCTGCAGACAGACGGAAGCATGAGAATCGCGCCGCCACACTGGCATCACCGCCTGCAGGACGGCCGACCTCGTACTCATCGAACGGCTCCAGGCTCTCCACTCGGTCCCGCTCCTCCTCGGACACCAGCCCCAAATAGAACTGGTTCATATCCAGGGTCACACACTGCTGCCAACCCTGAAGACCACCACAGGCACAGCAGTTACAAACCCAAACCCTGAAGTCAGAGCCGTCCGTCCCAGCAGCCCTCTGCAGGAAAAACCGCCAGTTTGGAGAGAAACTCTTTGAAACGAGTCTGATAGGCTGTGTGTGTGTGCATGTGTGTTGTGTATACGTGTGTGTGCATGTGTACATGTGTGTGTACTTGTAAGTGCATGTGTGTGTATGCTGCTGTGTGTGCGTGCATGTGTGTTGTGTGTACATGTGTGTGTGTGCGGTGCTCTCAGGGACTGGCCTTGTCCAGGAAGCGCTGCCTCTGGGCTGAGACGTCTGGGTACTGCGTCAGAGCGTGAAGAGGCGAGTTCATCTTCAGGAAATGCTCCTGCATGACGCAGCCGAAGGGGTCGTGGGGGCGGACCTGCTCGTACATCACAAACAGAGACTGTGGGAGGAGCCTTGCCGCCCAGCTGATGACGGCATCCGACCTGAAAGACACACAGATGCTGGTTTGCGCCAGCAGCAGAGAGCAGGTTTCCACAGTCCCGGTCTCCTCTGTTGGGCCAGCACTACCGGGCAGTTAACAGGTTACTGGGGTGGAGCGGTCAGCACACAGACAGGAAGTGGCTGTGAATGCAGCACCAATGTTCTGCTGGCACCCACACCAAACCCCACCCACCTGAGGTGACAGAGGGCTCTGTGTCTTATCCAGAGACGCTCTAAATGAGCCTGGGATAGTTGGAAATCGAACCACCATCCCTACGGCTTGTAGACAACAGTTGTACCTCTGAGCCACAGCCTGTGTGATCTTTGAGCAGCATCTGCAAACATCTTCTTTTCAAGGTCAATGAGGCTCAGCTGCCAGTTCAGTAGTACCCGGTTTAGCCACTGAGATGCTTCCATGTGGAGCAGAGATTCTCCATCCACACGTGTGACAACAGAGGACAATGACTGACAGTCAGCCTCAAACCTTTAACCACAAAGTTCAGCTTAATAATCCGTAAATTCTCATTTATTTCTCGCTTTCCTTTCTTCACCAAAACTGCTGCTTTAAGGTTTTCAGGTGGTTCATATTCAGATTATTGTCTCATCTTCTTTATAAAAAGTAAACCCCCACCACGTTATGAGGGGGTGTCAGACGTACCGTTGGGTTTCCATGTAGGTGAGCACCACCTCCGACAGAATGAGGGTGGGGGCAGCCCAGTCCATCCCCGCGGCACTCAAGGCGGCCTCCACCTGTGTCTGCTCTCGAACATCCACCCCTACCAGTTGGTAGTGACCGCTGGACAGATGAATGGAACCTGAGGACACAAACCAACACAGCAACGCACGTGCACCTCAGAACCACTGCTGGCCAGCTGAAACCATCAGCTGGTCACAGGATCAAACCATCAGCTGGTCACAGGATCAAACCATCAGCTGATCACCTGATCACAGGATCAAACCATCAGCTGATCACCTGATCACAGGATCAAACCATCAGCTGATCACCTGATCACAGGATCAAACCATCAACTGATCACAGGATCAAACCATCAACTGATCACAGGATCAAACCATCACCTGATCACAGGATCAAACCATCAGCTGATCACAGGATCAAACCATCACCTGATCACAGGATCAAACCATCACCTGATCACAGGATCAAACCATCAGCTGATCACAGGATCAAACCATCAGCTGATCACCTGATCACAGGATCAAACCATCACCTGATCAACTGATCACAGGATCAAACCATCACCTGATCACAGGATCAAACCATCACCTGATAACAGGATCAAACCATCACCTGATCACAGGATCAAACCATCAGCTGATCACAGGATCAAACCACCACCTGATCACCTGCTGATCACCTGATCACAGGATCAAACCATCACCTGATCACAGGATCAAACCATCACCTGATCACAGGATCAAACCATGACCTGATCACAGGATCAAACCATCAGCTGATCACAGGATCAAACCATCAGCTGATCAGCTGATCACAGGATCAAACCATCAGCTGATCACCTGATCACAGGATCAAACCATCACCTGATCACCTGACCACAGGATCAAACCATCAGCTGATCACAGGATCAAACCATCACCTGATCACCTGATCACAGGATCAAACCATCAGCTGATCACCTGATCACAGGATCAAACCATCACCTGATCAACTGATCACAGGATCAAACCATCACCTGATCACAGGATCAAACCATCAACTGATCACAGGATCAAACCATCAACTGATCACAGGATCAAACCATCACCTGATCACAGGATCAAACCATCAGCTGATCACAGGATCAAACCATCACCTGATCACAGGATCAAACCATGACCTGATCACAGGATCAAACCATCAGCTGATCACAGGATCAAACCATCAGCTGACCACCTGATCACAGGATCAAACCATCAGCTGATCACCTGATCACAGGATCAAACCATCACCTGATCACCTGACCACAGGATCAAACCATCAGCTGATCACCTGACCACAGGATCAAACCATCAGCTGATCACAGGATCAAACCATCAGCTGATCACAGGATAAAACCACCACCTGATCATCTGATCACAGGATCAAACCATCAGCTGATCACCTGATCACAGGATCAAACCATCACCTGATCACAGGATCAAACCATCACCTGATAACAGGATCAAACCATGACCTGATCACAGGATCAAACCATCAGGTGATCACAGGATCAAACCATCAGCTGATCACCTGATCACAGGATCAAACCATCAGCTGATCACCTGATCACAGGATCAAACCATCACCTGATCACCTGACCACAGGATCAAACCATCAGCTGATCACAGGATCAAACCATCACCTGATCACCTGATCACAGGATCAAACCATCAGCTGATCACCTGATCACAGGATCAAACCATCACCTGATCAACTGATCACAGGATCAAACCATCAGCTGATCACCTGATCACAGGATCAAACCATCAACTGATCACAGGATCAAACCATCAACTGATCACAGGATCAAACCATCACCTGATCACAGGATCAAACCATCAGCTGATCACAGGATCAAACCATCACCTGATCACAGGATCAAACCATCACCTGATCACAGGATCAAACCATCAGCTGATCACAGGATCAAACCACCACCTGATCACCTGATCACAGGATCAAACCATCAGCTGATCACCTGATCACAGGATCAAACCATCACCTGATCACAGGATCAAACCATCACCTGATAACAGGATCAAACCATGACCTGATCACAGGATCAAACCATCAGCTGATCACAGGATCAAACCATCAGCTGATCACCTGATCACAGGATCAAACTATCAGCTGATCACCTGATCACAGGATCAAACCATCACCTGATCACCTGACCACAGGATCAAACCATCAGCTGATCACAGGATCAAACCATCACCTGATCACAGGATCAAACCATCAGCTGATCACCTGATCACAGGATCAAACCATCACCTGATCACCTGACCACAGGATCAAACCATCAGCTGATCACCTGATCACAGGATCAAACCATCACCTGATCACCTGACCACAGGATCAAACCATCAGCTGATCACAGGATCAAACCATCACCTGATTACAGGATCAAACCATCACCTGATTAAAGGATCAAACACTCAGCTGATCACAGGATCAAACCATCACCTGATCACAGGATCAAACCCTCACCAGATCACCTGATCACAGGATCAAACCATCAGCTGATCACCTGATTACAGGATCAAACCATCACCTGATCACAAAATCAAACCCTCAGCTGATCACAGGATCAAACCGTCACCTGATCAACTGATCACAGGATCAAACCATCAGCTGATTACAGGATCAAACCATCAGCTGATCACAGGATCAAACCATCACCTGATCACAGGATCAAACCATCAGCTGATCACCTGATTACAGGATCAAACCATCATCTGATCCCCTGATCACAGGATCAAACCATCACCTGATCAACTGATCACAGGATCAAACCATCACCTGATCACAGGATCAAACCATCACCTGATCACAGGATCAAACCATCACCTGATCACAGGATCAAAACCACCACCTGATCAACTGATCACAGGATCAAACCATCACCTGATCACCTGACCACAGGATCAAACCATCAGCTGATCACAGGATCAAACCATCACCTGACCACCTGATCACAGGATCAAACCATCAGCTGATCACCTGATCACAGGATCAAACCATCAGCTGATCACCTGATCACAGGATCAAACCATCAGCTGATCACCTGATCACAGGATCAAACCATCAGCTGATCACCTGATCACAGGATCAAACCATCAGATGATCACCTGATCACAGGATCAAACCATCACCTGATCACCTGACCACAGGATCAAACCATCAGCTGATCACCTGATCACAGGATCAAACCATCACCTGATCACCTGACCACAGGATCAAACCATCAGCTGATCACAGGATCAAACCATCACCTGATCACCTGATCACAGGATCAAACCATCAGCTGATCACCTGATCACAGGATCAAACCATCACCTGATCAACTGATCAAAGGATCAAACCATCAACTGATCACAGGATCAAACCATCAACTGATCACAGGATCAAACCATCACCTGATCACCTGACCACAGGATCAAACCATCAGCTGATCACAGGATCAAACCATCACCTGATCACCTGATCACAGGATCAAACCATCAGCTGATCACCTGATCACAGGATCAAACCATCACCTGATCAACTGATCACAGGATCAAACCATCAGCTGATCACCTGATCAAAGGATCAAACCATCAACTGATCACAGGATCAAACCATCAACTGATCACAGGATCAAACCATCACCTGATCACAGGATCAAACCATCAGCTGATCACAGGATCAAACCATCACCTGATCACAGGATCAAACCATCACCTGATCACAGGATCAAACCATCAGCTGATCACAGGATCAAACCATCAGCTGATCACCTGATCACAGGATCAAACCATCACCTGATCAACTGATCACAGGATCAAACCATCACCTTATCACAGGATCAAACCATCACCTGATAACAGGATCAAACCATCACCTGATCACAGTATCAAACCATCAGCTGATCACAGGATCAAACCACCACCTGATCACCTGATCACAGGATCAAACCATCAGCTGATCACCTGATCACAGGATCAAACCATCACCTGATCACAGGATCAAACCATCACCTGATAACAGGCTCAAACCATGACCTGATCACAGGATCAAACCATCAGCTGATCACAGGATCAAACCATCAGCTGATCACCTGATCACAGGATCAAACCATCAGCTGATCACCTGATCACAGGATCAAACCATCACCTGATCACCTGACCACAGGATCAAACCATCAGCTGATCACCTGACCACAGGATCAAACCATCAGCTGATCACAGGATCAAACCATCAGCTGATCACAGGATCAAACCACCACCTGATCACCTGATCACAGGATCAAACCATCAGCTGATCACCTAATCACAGGATCAAACCATCACCTGATCACAGGATCAAACCATCACCTGATAACAGGATCAAACCATGACCTGATCACAGGATCAAACCATCAGGTGATCACAGGATCAAACCATCAGCTGATCACCTGATCACAGGATCAAACCATCAGCTGATCACCTGATCACAGGATCAAACCATCAGCTGATCACCTGATCACAGGATCAAACCATCACCTGATCACCTGACCACAGGATCAAACCATCAGCTGATCACAGGATCAAACCATCACCTGATCACCTGATCACAGGATCAAACCATCAGCTGATCACCTGATCACAGGATCAAACCATCACCTGATCAACTGATCACAGGATCAAACCATCAGCTGATCACCTGATCACAGGATCAAACCATCAACTGATCACAGGATCAAACCATCAACTGATCACAGGATCAAACCATCACCTGATCACAGGATCAAACCATCAGCTGATCACAGGATCAAACCATCACCTGATCACAGGATCAAACCATCACCTGATCACAGGATCAAACCATCAGCTGATCACAGGATCAAACCATCAGCTGATCACCTGATCACAGGATCAAACCATCACCTGATCAACTGATCACAGGATCAAACCATCACCTGATCACAGGATCAAACCATCACCTGATAACAGGATCAAACCATCACCTGATCACAGGATCGAACCATCAGCTGATCACAGGATCAAACCACCACCTGATCACCTGATCACAGGATCAAACCATCAGCTGATCACCTGATCACAGGATCAAACCATCACCTGATCACAGGATCAAACCATCACCTGATAACAGGATCAAACCCTCAGCTGATCACAGGATCAAACCATCACCTGATCACAGGATCAAACCATCAGCTGATCACCTGATCACAGGATCAAACTATCAGCTGATCACCTGATCACAGGATCAAACCATCACCTGATCACCTGACCACAGGATCAAACCATCAGCTGATCACAGGATCAAACCATCACCTGATCACCTGATCACAGGATCAAGCCATCAGCTGATCACCTGATCACAGGATCAAACCATCACCTGATCACCTGACCACAGGATCAAACCATCAGCTGATCACAGGATCAAACCATCACCTGATCACAGGATCAAACCATCACCTGATCACAGGATCAAACCCTCACCTGATCACCTGATCACAGGATCAAACCATCAGCTGATCACCTGATTACAGGATCAAACCATCACCTGATCACAGGATCAAACCCTCAGCTGATCACAGGATCAAACCATCACCTGATCAACTGATCACAGGATCAAACCATCAGCTGATTACAGGATCAAACCATCAGCTGATCACAGGATCAAACCATCACCTGATCACAGGATCAAACCATCATCTGATCCCCTGATCACAGGATCAAACCCTCACCTGATCAACTGATCACAGGATCAAACCATCACCTGATCACAGGATCAAACCATCACCTGATCACAGGATCAAACCATCACCTGATCACAGGATCAAAACCACCACCTGATCACCTGATCACAGGATCAAACCATCACCTGATCACCTGACCACAGGATCAAACCATCAGCTGATCACAGGATCAAACCATCACCTGACCACCTGATCACAGGATCAAACCATCAGCTGATCACCTGATCACAGGATCAAACCATCAGCTGATCACCTGATCACAGGATCAAACCATCAGCTGATCACAGGATCAAACCATCACCTGATCACAGGATCAAACCATCAGCTGACCACCTGATCACAGGATCAAACCATCAGCTGATCACCTGATCACAGGATCAAACCATCAGCTGATCACCTGATCACAGGATCAAACCATCACCTGATCACCTGACCACAGGATCAAACCATCAGCTGATCACAGGATCAAACCATCACCTGATCACCTGACCACAGGATCAAACCATCAGCTGATCACCTGATCACAGGATCAAACCATCACCTGATCAACTGATCACAGGATCAAACCATCAGCTGATCACCTGATCACAGGATCAAACCATCAACTGATCACAGGATCAAACCATCAACTGATCACAGGATCAAACCATCACCTGATCACAGGATCAAACTATCAGCTGATCACCTGATCACAGGATCAAACCATCACCTGATCACCTGACCACAGGATCAAACCATCAGCTGATCACAGGATCAAACCATCACCTGATTACAGGATCAAACCATCACCTGATTACAGGATCAAACACTCAGCTGATCACAGGATCAAACCATCACCTGATCACAGGATCAAACCATCACCTGATCAACTGATCACAGGATCAAACCATCAGCTGATTACAGGATCAAACCATCAGCTGATCACAGGATCAAACCATCACCTGATCACAGGATCAAACAATCATCTGATCCCCTGATCACAGGATCAAACCATCACCTGATCAACTGATCACAGGATCAAACCATCACCTGATCACAGGATCAAACCATCACCTGATCACAGGATCAAACCATCACCTGATCACAGGATCAAAACCACCACCTGAACACCTGATCACAGGATCAAACCATCACCTGATCACCTGACCACAGGATCAAACCATCAGCTGATCACAGGATCAAACCATCACCTGACCACCTGATCACAGGATCAAACCATCAGCTGATCACAGGATCAAACCATCACCTGATCACAGGATCAAACCATCACCTGATCACCGGATCAAACCATCAGCTGATCACAGGATCAAACCATCAGCTGATCACCTGATCACAGGATCAAACCATCACCTGATCAACTGATCACAGGATCAAACCATCACCTGATCACAGGATCAAACCATCACCTGATAACAGGATCAAACCATCAGCTGATCACAAGATCAAACCACCACCTGATCACCTGATCACAGGATCAAACCATCAGCTGATCACCTGATCACAGGATCAAACCATCAGCTGATCACCTGATCACAGGATCAAACCATCACCTGATCACCTGACCACAGGATCAAACCATCACCTGATCACCTGACCACAGGATCAAACCATCAGCTGATCACAGGATCAAACCATCATCTGATCACAGGATCAAACCACCACCTGATCACCTGATCACAGGATCAAACCACCACCTGATCACCTGATCACAGGATCAAACCATCAGCTGATCATCTGATCACAGGATCAAACCATCACCTGATCACAGGATCAAACCATGACCTGATCACAGGATCAAACCATCAGGTGATCACAGGATCAAACCATCAGCTGATCACCTGATCACAGGATCAAACCATCAGCTGATCACCTGATCACAGGATCAAACCATCACCTGATCACAGGATCAAACCATCACCTGATAACAGGATCAAACCATGACCTGATCACAGGATCAAACCATCAGGTGATCACAGGATCAAACCATCAGCTGATCACCTGATCACAGGATCAAACCATCAGCTGATCACCTGATCACAGGATCAAACCATCAGCTGTTCACCTGATCACAGGATCAAACCATCAGCTGTTCACCTGATCACAGGATCAAACCATCACCTGATCACCTGACCACAGGATCAAACCATCAGCTGATCACAGGATCAAACCATCACCTGATCACAGGATCAAACCATCAGCTGATCACCTGATCACAGGATCAAACCATCACCTGATCAACTGATCACAGGATCAAACCATCACCTGATCACAGGATCAAACCATCAACTGATCACAGGATCAAACCATCAACTGATCACAGGATCAAACCATCACCTGATCACAGGATCAAACCATCAGCTGATCACAGGATCAAACCATCACCTGATCACAGGATCAAACCATCACCTGATCACAGGATCAAACCATCAGCTGATCACAGGATCAAACCATCAGCTGATCACCTGATCACAGGATCAAACCATCACCTGATCAACTGATCACAGTATCAAACCATCACCTGATCACAGGATCAAACCATCACCTGATAACAGGATCAAACCATCACCTGATCACAGGATCAAACCATCACCTGATCACAGGATCAAACCATCAGCTGATCACAGGATCAAACCATCAGCTGATCACCTGATCACAGGATCAAACCATCACCTGATCAACTGATCACAGGATCAAACCATCACCTGATAACAGGATCAAACCATCACCTGATCACAGGATCAAACCATCAGCTGATCACAGGATCAAACCACCACCTGATCACCTGATCACAGGATCAAACCATCAGCTGATCACCTGATCACAGGATCAAACCATCACCTGATAACAGGATCAAACCATGACCTGATCACAGGATCAAACCATCAGCTGATCACAGGATCAAACCATCAGCTGATCACCTGATCACAGGATCAAACTATCAGCTGATCACCTGATCACAGGATCAAACCATCACCTGATCACCTGACCACAGGATCAAACCATCAGCTGATCACAGGATCAAACCATCAACTGATCACCTGATCACAGGATCAAACCATCAGCTGATCACCTGATCACAGGTTCAAACCATCACCTGATCACCTGACCACAGGATCAAACCATCAGCTGATCACAGGATCAAACCATGACCTGATCACAGGATCAAACCATCAGCTGATCACAGGATCAAACCATCAGCTGATCACCTGATCACAGGATCAAACTATCAGCTGATCACCTGATCACAGGATCAAACCATCACCTGATCACCTGACCACAGGATCAAACCATCAGCTGATCACAGGATCAAACCATCAACTGATCACCTGATCACAGGATCAAACCATCAGCTGATCACCTGATCACAGGTTCAAACCATCACCTGATCACCTGACCACAGGATCAAACCATCAGCTGATCACAGGATCAAACCATCACCTGATTACAGGATCAAACCATCACCTGATTACAGGATCAAACACTCAGCTGATCACAGGATCAAACCATCACCTGATCACAGGATCAAACCCTCACCTGATCACCTGATCACAGGATCAAACCATCAGCTGATCACCTGATTACAGGATCAAACCATCACCTGATCACAGGATCAAACCCTCAGCTGATCACAGGATCAAACCATCACCTGATCAACTGATCACAGGATCAAACCATCAGCTGATTACAGGATCAAACCATCAGCTGATCACAGGATCAAACCATCAACTGATCACCTGATCACAGGATCAAACCATCAGCTGATCACCTGATCACAGGTTCAAACCATCACCTGATCACCTGACCACAGGATCAAACCATCATCTGATCCCCTGATCACAGGATCAAACCCTCACCTGATCAACTGATCACAGGATCAAACCATCACCTGATCACAGGATCAAACCATCACCTGATCACAGGATCAAACCATCACCTGATCACAGGATCAAAACCACCACCTGATCACCTGATCACAGGATCAAACCATCACCTGATCACCTGACCACAGGGTCAAACCATCAGCTGATCACAGGATCAAACCATCACCTGACCACCTGATCACAGGATCAAACCATCAGCTGATCACAGGATCAAACCATCACCTGATCACAGGATCAAACCATCAGCTGACCACCTGATCACAGGATCAAACCATCAGCTGATCACCTGATCACAGGATCAAACCATCAGCTGATCACCTGATCACAGGATCAAACCATCAGCTGATCACAGGATCAAACCATCACCTGATCACAGGATCAAACCATCAGCTGACCACCTGATCACAGGATCAAACCATCAGCTGATCACCTGATCACCTGATCACAGGATCAAACCATCAGCTGATCACCTGATCACAGGATCAAACCATCACCTGATCACCTGACCACAGGATCAAACCATCAGCTGATCACAGGATCAAACCATCACCTGATCACCTGACCACAGGATCAAACCATCAGCTGATCACCTGATCACAGGATCAAACCATCACCTGATCAACTGATCACAGGATCAAACCATCAGCTGATCACCTGATCACAGGATCAAACCATCAACTGATCACAGGATCAAACCATCAACTGATCACAGGATCAAACCATCACCTGATCACAGGATCAAACTATCAGCTGATCACCTGATCACAGGATCAAACCATCACCTGATCACCTGACCACAGGATCAAACCATCAGCTGATCACAGGATCAAACCATCACCTGATCACCTGATCACAGGATCAAACCATCAGCTGATCACCTGATCACAGGATCAAACCATCACCTGATCACCTGACCACAGGATCAAACCATCAGCTGATCACAGGATCAAACCATCACCTGATTACAGGATCAAACCATCACCTGATCACAGGATCAAACACTCAGCTGATCACAGGATCAAACCATCACCTGATCACAGGATCAAACCCTCACCTGATCACCTGATCACAGGATCAAACCATCAGCTGATCACCTGATTACAGGATCAAACCATCACCTGATCACAGGATCAAACCCTCAGCTGATCACAGGATCAAACCATCACCTGATCAACTGATCACAGGATCAAACCATCAGCTGATTACAGGATCAAACCATCAGCTGATCACAGGATCAAACCATCACCTGATCACAGGATCAAACCATCAGCTGATCCCCTGATCACAGGATCAAACCATCATCTGATCCCCTGATCACAGGATCAAACCATCATCTGATCAACTGATCACAGGATCAAACCATCACCTGATCACAGGATCAAACCATCACCTGATCACAGGATCAAACCATCACCTGATCACCTGACCACAGGATCAAACCATCAGCTGATCACAGGATCAAACCATCACCTGACCACCTGATCACAGGATCAAACCATCAGCTGATCACCTGATCACAGGATCAAACCATCACCTGATCACAGGATCAAACCATCAGCTGATCACCTGATCACAGGATCAAACCATCAGCTGATCACCTGATCACAGGATCAAACCATCAGCTGATCACCTGATCACAGGATCAAACCATCACCTGATCACCTGACCACAGGATCAAACCATCAGCTGATCACAGGATCAAACCATCACCTGATCACCTGATCACAGGATCAAACCATCAGCTGATCACCTGATCACAGGATCAAACCATCACCTGATCAACTGATCACAGGATCAAACCATCAGCTGATCACCTGATCACAGGATCAAACCATCAACTGATCACAGGATCAAACCATCAACTGATCACAGGATCAAACCATCACCTGATCACAGGATCAAACCATCAGCTGATCACAGGATCAAACCATCACCTGATCACAGGATCAAACCATCACCTGATCACAGGATCAAACCATCAGCTGATCACAGGATCAAACCATCAGCTGATCACCTGATCACAGGATCAAACCATCACCTGATCAACTGATCACAGGATCAAACCATCACCTGATCACAGGATCAAACCATCACCTGATAACAGGATCAAACCATCACCTGATCACAGGATCAAACCATCACCTGATCACAGGATCAAACCATCAGCTGATCACAGGATCAAACCATCAGCTGATCACCTGATCACAGGATCAAACCATCACCTGATCAACTGATCACAGGATCAAACCATCAGCTGATCACCTGTTCACAGGATCAAACCATCAACTGATCACAGGATCAAACCATCAACTGATCACAGGATCAAACCATCACCTGATCACAGGATCAAACCATCACCTGATCACAGGATCAAACCATCAACTGATCACAGGATCAAACCATCACCTGATCACAGGATCAAACCATCAGCTGACCACCTGATCACAGGATCAAACCATCACCTGATCAACTGATCACAGGATCAAACCATCAGCTGATCACCTGATCACAGGATCAAACCATCACCTGATCACCTGATCACAGGATCAAACCATCACCTGATCACCGGATCAAACCATCACCTGATCAACTGATCACAGGATCAAACCATCAGCTGATCACCTGATTACAGGATCAAACCATCAACTGATCACAGGATCAAACCATCAACTGATCACAGGATCAAACCATCACCTGATCACAGGATCAAACCATCAGCTGATCACAGGATCAAACCATCACCTGATCACAGGATCAAACCATCACCTGATCACAGGATCAAACCATCAGCTGATCACAGGATCAAACCATCAGCTGATCACCTGATCACAGGATCAAACCATCACCTGATCAACTGATCACAGGATCAAACCATCACCTGATCACAGGATCAAACCATCACCTGATAACAGGATCAAACCATCACCTGATCACAGGATCAAACCATCAGCTGATCACAGGATCAAACCACCACCTGATCACCTGATCACAGGATCAAACCATCAGCTGATCACCTGATCACAGGATCAAACCATCACCTGATCACAGGATCAAACCATCACCTGATAACAGGATCAAACCATGACCTAATCACAGGATCAAACCATCAGCTGATCACAGGATCAAACCATCAGCTGATCACCTGATCACAGGATCAAACCATCAGCTGATCACCTGATCACAGGATCAAACCATCAGCTGATCACCTGACCACAGGATCAAACCATCAGCTGATCACAGGATCAAACCATCACCTGATCACCTGATCACAGGATCAAACCATCAGCTGATCACAGGATCAAACCATCACCTGATCACCGGACCACAGGATCAAACCATCAGCTGATCACAGGATCAAACCATCACCTGATTACAGGATCAAACCATCACCTGATTACAGGATCAAACACTCAGCTGATCACAGGATCAAACCATCACCTGATCACAGGATCAAACCCTCACCTGATCACCTGATCACAGGATCAAACCATCAGCTGATCACCTGATTACAGGATCAAACCATCACCTGATCACAGGATCAAACCCTCAGCTGATCACAGGATCAAACCATCACCTGATCAACTGATCACAGGATCAAACCATCAGCTGATTACAGGATCAAACCATCAGCTGATCACAGGATCAAACCATCACCTGATCACAGGATCAAACCATCAGCTGATCACCTGATCACAGGATCAAACCATCATCTGATCCCCTGATCACAGGATCAAACCATCACCTGATCAACTGATCACAGGATCAAACCATCACCTGATCACAGGATCAAACCATCACCTGATCACAGGATCAAAACCCCCACCTGATCACCTGATCACAGGATCAAACCATCACCTGATCACCTGACCACAGGATCAAACCATCAGCTGATCACAGGATCAAACCATCACCTGACCACCTGATCACAGGATCAAACCATCAGCTGATCACCTGATCACAGGATCAAACCATCAGCTGATCACCTGATCACAGGATCAAACCATCAGCTGATCACAGGATCAAACCATCACCTGATCACAGGATCAAACCATCAGCTGATCACCTGATCACAGGATCAAACCATCACCTGATCAACTGATCACAGGATCAAACCATCAGCTGATCACCTGATCACAGGATCAAACCATCACCTGATCACAGGATCAAACCATCACCTGATCACAGGATCAAACCATCAGCTGATCACAGGATCAAACCATCACCTGATCACAGGATCAAACCATCACCTGATCACAGGATCAAACCATCAGCTAATCACAGGATCAAACCATCAGCTGATCACCTGATCACAGGATCAAACCATCACCTGATCAACTGATCACAGAATCAAACCATCACCTGATCACAGGATCAAACCATCACCTGATAACAGGATCAAACCATCACCTGATCACAGGATCAAACCACCACCTGATCACCTGATCACAGGATCAAACCATCAGCTGATCACCTGATCACAGGATCAAACCATCACCTGATCACCTGACCACAGGATCAAACCATCACCTGATCACCTGATCACAGGATCAAACCATCACCTGATCACCTGACCACAGGATCAAACCATCAGCTGATCACAGGATCAAACCATCACCTGATTACAGGATCAAACCATCATCTGATCACAGGATCAAACACTCAGCTGATCACAGGATCAAACCATCACCTGATCACAGGATCAAACCATCAGCTGATCACCTGATTACAGGATCAAACCATCAGCTGATCACAGGATCAAACCATCACTTGATCAACTGATTACAGGATCAAACCATCAGCTGATCTCAGGATCAAACCATCAGCTGATCACAGGATCAAACCATCACCTGATCACAGGATCAAACCATCACCTGATCACAGGATCAAACCATCACCTGATCACAGGATCAAACCACCACCTGATCACCTGATCACAGGATCAAACCATCAGCTGATCACCTGATCACAGGATCAAACCATCACCTGATCACCTGACCACAGGATCAAACCATCAGCTAATCACAGGATCAAACCATCACCTGATCACCTGATCACAGGATCAAACCATCACCTGATCACCTGACCACAGGATCAAACCATCAGCTGATCACAGGATCAAACCATCACCTGATTACAGGATCAAACCATCACCTGATCACAGGATCAAACCACCACCTGATCACCTGATCACAGGATCAAACCATCAGCTGATCACCTGATCACAGGATCAAACCATCACCTGATCACAGGATCAAACCATCACCTGATCACAGGATCAAACCATCACCTGATCACAGGATCAAACCATCAGCTGATCACAGGATCAAACCACCATCTGATCACCAGATCACAGGATCAAACCATCAGCTGATCACCTGATCACAGGATCAAACCATCACCTGATCACCTGACCACAGGATCAAACCACCACCTGATCACCTGATCACAGGATCAAACCATCAGCTGATCACCTGATCACAGGATCAAACCATCACCTGATCACCTGACCACAGGATCAAACCATCAGCTGATCACAGGATCAAACCATCAGCTGATCACCTGATCACAGGATCAAACCATCAGCTGATCACCTGATCACAGGATCAAACCATCACCTGATCACCTGACCACAGGATCAAACCATCAGCTGATCACAGGATCAAACCATCACCTGATTACAGGATCAAACCATCACCTGATCACAGGATCAAACACTCAGCTGATCACAGGATCAAACCATCACCTGATCACAGGATCAAACCCTCACCTGATCACCTGATCACAGGATCAAACCATCAGCTGATCACCTAATCAAAGGATCAAACCATCACCTGATCAACTGATCACAGGATCAAACCATCAGCTGATCACCTGATCACAGGATCAAACCATCAGCTGATCACCTGATCACAGGATCAAACCATCACCTGATCAACTGATCACAGGATCAAACCATCACCTGATCACAGGATCAAACCATCAGCTGATCACAGGATCAAACCATCACCTGATCACAGGATCAAACCATCACCTGATCACAGGATCAAACCATCAGCTGATCACAGGATCAAACCATCAGCTGATCACCTGATCACAGGATCAAACCATCACCTGATCAACTGATCACAGGATCAAACCATCACCTGATCACAGGATCAGACCATCACCTGATAACAGGATCAAACCATCACCTGATCACAGGATCAAACCATCAGCTGATCACAGGATCAAACCACCACCTGATCACCTGATCACAGGATCAAACCATCAGCTGATCACCTGATCACAGGATCAAACCATCACCTGATCACCTGACCACAGGATAAAACCATCAGCTGAACACAGGATCAAACCATCACCTGATCACCTGACCACAGGATCAAACCATCAGCTGATCACAGGATCAAACCATCACCTGATTACAGGATCAAACCATCACCTGATCACAGGATCAAACACTCAGCTGATCACAGGATCAAACCATCACCTGATCACAGGATCAAACCATCACCTGATCACTTGATCACAGGATCAAACCATCAGCTGATCACCTGATTACAGGATCAAACCATCAGCTGATCACAGGATCAAACCATCACCTGATCAACTGATTACAGGATCAAACCATCAGCTGATCACAGGATCAAACCATCAGCTGATCACAGGATCAAACCATCACCTGATCACAGGATCAAACCATTACCTGATCACAGGATCAAACCATCACCTGATCACAGGATCAAACCACCACCTGATCACCTGATCACAGGATCAAACCATCAGCTGATCACCTGATCACAGGATCAAACCATCACCTGATCACCTGACCACAGGATCAAACCATCAGCTAATCACAGGATCAAACCATCACCTGATCACCTGATCACAGGATCAAACCATCACCTGATCACCTGACCACAGGATCAAACCATCAGCTGATCACAGGATCAAACCATCACCTGATTACAGGATCAAACCATCACCTGATCACAGGATCAAACACTCAGCTGATCACAGGATCAAACCATCACCTGATCGCAGGATCAAACCCTCACCTGATCACCTGATCACAAGATCAAACCATCAGCTGATCACCTGATTACAGGATCAAACCATCAGCTGATCACAGGATCAAACCCTCAGCTGATCACAGGATCAAACCATCACCTGATCAACTGATTACAGGATCAAACCATCAGCTGATCACAGGATCAAACCATCAGCTGATCACAGGATCAAACCATCAGCTGATCACCTGATCACAGGATCAAACCATCAGCTGATCACTTTTTTTTTTTTAAGTTTTTTATATGGTGCGTGGTTGGAACTATAATCAACACATTAAACATTCATCTTTGCTGATAATTTACTTTTTCTGGTCCTGTGTTCAGACTTCAAGGGTTTCTGGGGGAAACCTTTTATTACTGTTCTCCTTCACTCCCTCTACTCACACACGTGCACGGTTTCAGCAGCACACACACATCCTCATTCTACAACAGAAGTTTCTGTCTCGCGAGGAAATACGACAAATTAACTGCGTTCTAATTATTCATTTCCATTCCAAGCTGCATGCGTTCTTAAGTGCGCGACACGGCCGCCCGCCGGGGGATTTTGTGTTGGGGGGGGTTATTACTGTCCTCCTTCACTCTGTAACACCAAAAATGACCTGTTAGATTTCCATGAATATCACTACATGTTTTGTTTGGGAACTATTTTGTGCAGCGTAAAGTTACGTGTCTGTATAATAAAGGCGGAGCCTCCTGCCCCGCGTTCTTCATGGGTTTTAGGCTTCATGGCTACCAGAAAGGTGACAAAGTGTCTGCAGTCTGTTTATTACTGAGCAATATATAATATTCTGAGAAGATGTCTGTACCAGAGAGCACAGGTGAAACCTCACATGCAGCTGGAAAGCAGAAGAATCAACACGCACCCCCAACACACGTATATGTGTGCTCCTTCCTCACACACACGCAGCGCTGACACACACACGGGGGGGGGCTGCGGTTAACCACGCCCCCTGCTGCTTCATCACCGCAGTGATCAAAAATCCCACACCGTCACGGCTCTACTTCAATCATAACACAAACTGCTCCAAACTGTGTTTTCCTTCTTTCCATCCAGAACCTACAAACGGGTCTTCAGGACAACGGAAAGCCCAACAAACCTGTATGGGGGGGCGAACAGCGGTCCAGCCCCTCCCTCAGTGGCTCACTGGATTGGATCAGAGAAGCTTTTCGGTGAGCCACATCCGGGAAGTCCAGCTCAAACACCGACGTCCTGTCCAGGAGCGCGTCAGCGTGCAGGCGGAAGAACAGCGAGTCGAAGCCGGCGCCCAGAGACAGGATCTGCACAGGAGAGGAGGCTCATGCTGATGTCAACGCCACCAGCGCCGTCATGCTGCCTTGCCTGTCTTCTGGGGCAGCGGTCTGTGGTCTGCAGGAACCCCCTGATGCAGTGGTCCACGGCTCGCCAGCGCACGTAATACCCCCTGAAAGCAGAAACATCCGTCTGCATCTGCAGCCGACTGCATGTCCACGCGTCAGTCCGGGTTCTAGAGCCGCCGGATCACCTGTTGATGAGAGGAGATCTTCTGACCGCTCTGCACACAAAGTGCTGGATGAAGGCGTCCCTGAAGTAGCCCTGCGCCGCCGCCGCCGCCTTGCTGAGCACGCTGCTGTCGTTGGTCCCCTGAACCTGAGCCAGGAGAAAACATGCCAACACTGAGGGGGGGTCCCAGCCTGCAGCGCCCCCCACCACCATTACCGATGTCGGACTTTAGCGGTCCAGGAAAGTACAGACCTGAGGCTCAGCAGGCCTCAGCTTGTGATTAACAACCCCCCCCCCCCCCCCCCCCAGAGCTCCACAGATACATGAGACCGTTGGAGGACCAAATGAGAAGCAGCATGGACACTGATCCACAGGTCCAGATGTTGTTCAGACTTTTCCAGACAAGCTTCCTGTATGTCCATCAGACCAGTGACGCTGGCTCTCCCACCCCCACCCTCACTCCCACTGTGGAGGGGAGTCTGCCTTCAACAGCACGGCTTCCACTCCCACAGTGGAGGGAGGGCGGAGCCTACAGGTTACATACACAGCTGCCATCTTCTAAACTTTGGTCCAGGTCATTACCGTAACCTTCATCATGTTGGGCCAGTAATTCTTCTAACATCATCTAACCAGAGTGAAAGTTCCTTAGCAGTTGTTGAAGGTCGCTAGGAAGCTAAGATCTCCAGGTCATCAAGCAGCAATAACGGGTAAATAGCTGCATCTCCAGAAGAAAATATGGGTTGAATGCTGTGTGGCTGAATGAAAATGGAACCAAAAGGGGAATAGTTGGCAAAAGACAGAAATGATTAAAGTTGACCATAAATAAAGTGAAAACAATAACAATAACAAAAAAGATACTTTTGTGAAAAATGTAAGCATCAGGTTCTGAATTGTGCACCACAGCTAACGTGTCAGGCCACTCCACGACCAACCAGGTACCAGGGACAGGACAGATAATCCATATAATGATCTGAAGGAGCAAAAGTCATAGCTGGAAAAAGCTGAAAGAGCTGAACATTTGAATATTTGAATGGATGAAATAGATGAACAACTGTAAAAGGAGTTAAGCAGCAAAAATGGAGGAAGATACTAAAGAAAGAGAAACAGGAAGACAATGGTTGAAGGATCTATAGCACTCAATCCATTAACTTTAAAATCTTTTCAGATGAAAGACAGATCATCCATGTAAAGCCAAACAGCAGAGGGGAGAAAATCCCACCGGCCCACCAGGGACATGGATGGAAACAAAGTCTTCCCAAAAGCACATGAGACCAGATCAACGAACATGCAGAACTCTATTGAGGACTGAAACACAACCTGCAGGGATTTATTTTGTCAGATGCTGTAGAAGCATTAAAAACACATAAATAGTCTGACGTGTGGTTGATCTTTGACCTCTTTGAGTGCTGAGATCACTGCTGCGTCTCTTGAGAGAGGTCTGTGGTTTTATTGGTTTATACTTAACCACAGATGACAGCAGATCAGCTCATCCTCCACACAAGGGAAGCACTTTAACGCAGACCAACCCACATGGACACGTACGTCACAAACTGGTGGTTTCACTGGAGCCCCTTCAATCTGAATTCATTAATGGGGCCGTTAGCTCCTGTTTTCACAGCCTTCCCCTGGTGGTTGGACACTTCACCCACATTTTAGACGCTACACGCAAAGGAGTTAAAAATGTCTTTATCACGGATTCCCACAACTTACAAATATGCTCTGGAGTAGAGCCCTGCGCGGGACTATTTTCTTCATCCCGCTCCCGCCCGCTGAATTAATGACCAATCCCGCCCGCTCCCGCAACGTATGCGTTACACTCCCGCCCGCTCCCGCAATATGTATGTCCACTCCCGCCCGCACCTGCAAAACTCATAGAATTTAGTCCCGCACAGTAATAGAGATGCATTGATTTTGAATCGTCTCCCGTCCCGCAGGAAAAAAACACGGATTTGTATTGATATTATTATAGAGATTCATGTCCCTCCTCCAGCCTCATCTTTTCATGCATTCCTCTTGTGTAATGTGCAACTTAAATATTAAATATATTTTCACATTCCTGTTCGGTTAAAAGTGTGCGTGTGTGCGCGCGTATACAGACGGCCTGAAGCGCGCTCTTAGTAAGAGGCGGGGCGGGGCGCACCCCCAACAACAGGTTAGATGACAGAGGCCATTAGGCGTCTCTACCTGGTGCCTTCACGGAGCTTCAGTACATAAGACTCCAACAGCCGCACAGCCTAACGTAGTCCGCTATTATATATTCATGAGATATTCATGGCAGCACTGATCCCGCGGGTTTTTATTTTTGCCGCCCGCTCCCGCCCGCAGCACAATTCAAACCGCCCAATCCCGCGAGATTTGGGTTGGGTCCCGCGGGACCCGGCGGGACCCGATCCCAATGCAGCCCTCTACTCTGGAGCCAGTCGGCCTTTAATAACAGGATCAGCTCCTGTTGGTTTGTCTTGATTCCTTCCAGAAATAAGTCGTGTGTCAGACCGACAGCCGTAGAGATGAACCTCACAGCTTCCTGTTGAATGATCCTTACAGCGGACGGATGAAGAAGGATGAAGAAGACATGAAGGTAGCTGCTGGTAGATGATGATGAAGACATGAAGGTAGCTGCTGGTAGAGGATGGAGAAGACATGAAGGTAGCTGCTGGTAGATGATGAAGACATGAAGGTGGCTGCTGGTAGAGGATGAAGACATGAAGGTAGCTGCTGGTAGATGATGAAGACATGAAGGTGGCTGCTGGTAGAGGATGAAGAAGGCATGAAGGTAGCTGCTGGTAGATGATGAAGACATGAAGGTAGCTGCTGGTAGATGATGATGAAGACATGAAGGTAGCTGCTGGTAGAGGATGGAGAAGACATGAAGGTAGCTGCTGGTAGATGATGAAGACATGAAGGTGGCTGCTGGTAGAGGATGAAGAAGGCATGAAGGTAGCTGCTGGTAGAGGATGAAGACATGAAGGTAGCTGCTGGTAGATGATGAAGACATGAAGGTGGCTGCTGGTAGAGGATGAAGAAGACATGAAGGTAGCTGCTGGTAGATGATGAAGACATGAAGGTGGCTGCTGGTAGAGGATGATGAAGACATGAAGGTAGCTGCTGGTAGATGATGAAGACATGAAGGTAGCTGCTGGTAGAGGATGATGAAGACATGAAGGTAGCTGCTGGTAGAGGATGAAGACATAAAGGTAGCTGCTGGTAGAGGATGATGAAGACATGAAGGTAGCTGCAGGTAGAGGATGATGAAGACATGAAGGTAGCTGCTGGTAGATGATGATGAAGACATGAAGGTAGCTGCTGGTAGAGGATGGAGAAGACATGAAGGTAGCTGCTGGTAGAGGATGAAGACATAAAGGTAGCTGCTGGTAGAGGATGATGAAGACATGAAGGTAGCTGCTGGTAGAGGATGTTGAAGACATGAAGGTAGCTGCTGGTAGAGGAGGATGAAGACATGAAGGTAGCTGCTGGTAGATGATGAAGACATGAAGGTAACTGCTGGTAGAGGATGATGAAGACATGAAGGTAGCTGCTGGTAGATGATGAAGACATGAAGGTAGCTGCTGGTAGAGGATGATGAAGACATGAAGGTAGCTGCTGGTAGAGGATGATGAAGACATGAAGGTAGCTGCTGGTAGATGAAGAAGACATGAAGGTAGCTGCTGGTAGATGATGATGAAGACATGAAGGTAGCTGCTGGTAGAGGATGAAGACATAAAGGTAGCTGCTGGTAGATGATGATGAAGACATGAAGGTAGCTGCTGGTAGATGATGAAGACATGAAGGTAGCTGCTGGTAGAGGATGATGAAGACATGAAGGTAGCTGCTGGTAGAGGATGAAGAAGGCATGAAGGTAGCTGCTGGTAGATGAAGAAGACATGAAGGTAGCTGCTGGTAGATGATGATGAAGACATGAAGGTAGCTGCTGGTAGAGGATGAAGACATAAAGGTAGCTGCTGGTAGAGGATGATGAAGACATGAAGGTAGCTGCTGGTAGAGGATGAAGACATGAAGGTAGCTGCTGGTAGAGGAGGATGAAGACATGAAGGTAGCTGCTGGTAGAGGATGATGAAGACATGAAGGTAGCTGCTGGTAGATGATGAAGACATGAAGGTAGCTGCTGGTAGAGGATGGAGAAGACATGAAGGTAGCTGCTGGTAGATGATGAAGACATGAAGGTAGCTGCTGGTAGAGGATGATGAAGACATGAAGGTAGCTGCTGGTAGATGATGATGAAGACATGAAGGTAGCTGCTGGTAGATGATGAAGACATGAAGGTAGCTGCTGGTAGAGGAGGATGAAGACATGAAGGTAGCTGCTGGTAGAGGATGAAGACATAAAGGTAGCTGCTGGTAGAGGATGATGAAGACATAAAGGTAGCTGCTGGTAGAGGATGATGAAGACATGAAGGTAGCTGCTGGTAGATGATGAAGACATGAAGGTAGCTGCTGGTAGATGATGATGAAGACATGAAGGTAGCTGCTGGTAGAGGATGATGAAGACATAAAGGTAGCTGCTGGTAGAGGATGAAGAAGACATGAAGGTAGCTGCTGGTAGATGATGAAGACATGAAGGTAGCTGCTGGTAGATGATGATGAAGACATGAAGGTAGCTGCTGGTAGAGGATGATGAAGACATGAAGGTAGCTGCTGGTAGATGATGATGAAGACATGAAGGTAGCTGCTGGTAGAGGATGATGAAGACATGAAGGTAGCTGCTGGTAGAGGATGGAGAAGACATGAAGGTAGCTGCTGGTAGAGGATGATGAAGACATGAAGGTAGCTGCTGGTAGAGGATGATGAAGACATGAAGGTAGCTGCTGGTAGAGGATGGAGAAGACATGAAGGTAGCTGCTGGTAGATGATGATGAAGACATGAAGGTAGCTGCTGGTAGATGATGATGAAGACATGAAGGTAGCTGCTGGTAGATGATGATGAAGACATGAAGGTAGCTGCTGGTAGATGATGATGAAGACATGAAGGTAGCTGCTGGTAGAGGATGATGAAGACATGAAGGTAGCTGCTGGTAGATGATGATGAAGACATGAAGGTAGCTGCTGGTAGAGGATGATGAAGACATGAAGGTAGCTGCTGGTAGAGGATGGAGAAGACATGAAGGTAGCTGCTGGTACATGATGAAGACATGAAGGTAGCTGCTGGTAGAGGATGATGAAGACATAAAGGTAGCTGCTGGTAGATGATGATGAAGACATGAAGGTAGCTGCTGGTAGAGGATGGAAAAGACATGAAGGTAGCTGCTGGTAGAGGATGAAGACATAAAGGTAGCTGCTGGTAGAGGATGATGAAGACATGAAGGTAGCTGCTGGTAGAGGATGATGAAGACATGAAGGTAGCTGCTGGTAGAGGAGGATGAAGACATGAAGGTAGCTGCTGGTAGATGATGAAGACATGAAGGTAGCTGCTGGTAGAGGATGATGAAGACATGAAGGTAGCTGCTGGTAGATGATGATGAAGACATGAAGGTAGCTGCAGGTAGAGGATGAAGACATGAAGGTAGCTGCTGGTAGATGATGATGAAGACATGAAGGTAGCTGCAGGTAGAGGATGATGAAGACATGAAGGTAGCTGCTGGTAGATGATGATGAAGACATGAAGGTAGCTGCTGGTAGAGGATGGAGAAGACATGAAGGTAGCTGCTGGTAAATGATGAAGACATGAAGGTAGCTGCTGGTAGATGATGATGAAGACATGAAGGTAGCTGCTGGTAGAGGATGAAGAAGACATGAAAGTAGCTGCTGGTAGATGATGAAGACATGAAGGTAGCTGCTGGTAGATGATGATGAAGACATGAAGGTAGCTGCTGGTAGAGGATGGAGAAGACATGAAGGTAGCTGCTGGTAGATGATGATGAAGACATGAAGGTAGTTGCTGGTAGAGGATGATGAAGACATGAAGGTAGCTGCTGGTAGAGGATGAAGAAGGCATGAAGGTAGCTGCTGGTAGATGAAGAAGACATGAAGGTAGCTGCTGGTAGATGATGATGAAGACATGAAGGTAGCTGCTGGTAGAGGATGAAGACATAAAGGTACCTGCTGGTAGAGGATGATGAAGACATGAAGCTAGCTGCTGGTAGAGGATGATGAAGACATGAAGCTAGCTGCTGGTAGAGGATGATGAAGACATGAAGGTAGCTGCTGGTAGAGGAGGATGAAGACATGAAGGTAGCTGCTGGTAGATGATGAAGACATGAAGGTAGCTGCTGGTAGAGGATGATGAAGACATGAAGGTAGCTGCTGGTAGATGATGAAGACATGAAGGTAGCTGCTGGTAGAGGATGATGAAGACATGAAGGTAGCTGCTGGTAGATGATGATGAAGACATGAAGGTAGCTGCTGGTAGAGGATGAAGAAGACATGAAGGTAGCTGCTGGTAGAGGATGATGAAGACATGAAGGTAGCTGCTGGTAGAGGATGATGAAGACATAAAGGTAGCTGCTGGTAGAGGATGAAGAAGACATGAAGGTAGCTGCTGGTAGAGGATGAAGAAGACATGAAAGTAGCTGCTGGTAGAGGATGAAGACATAAAGGTAGCTGCTGGTAGAGGATGATGAAGACATAAAGGTAGCTGCTGGTAGATGATGATGAAGACATGAAGGTAGCTGCTGGTACAGGATGATGAAGACATAAAGGTAGCTGCTGGTAGAGGATGAAGAAGACATGAAGGTAGCTGCTGGTAGATGATGAAGACATGAAGGTAGCTGCTGGTAGATGATGATGAAGACATGAAGGTAGCTGCTGGTAGAGGATGTTGAAGACATGAAGGTAGCTGCTGGTAGATGATGATGAAGACATGAAGGTAGCTGCTGGTAGAGGATGATGAAGACATGAAGGTAGCTGCTGGTACATGATGAAGACATGAAGGTAGCTGCTGGTAGAGGATGATGAAGACATGAAGGTAGCTGATGGTAGAGGATGAAGACATGAAGGTAGCTGCTGGTAGAGGATGAAGAAGACATGAAGGTAGCTGCTGGTAGAGGATGATGAAGACATGAAGGTAGCTGCTGGTAGAGGAGGATGAAGACATGAAGGTAGCTGCTGGTAGAGGATGATGAAGACATGAAGGTAGCTGCTGGTAGAGGATGAAGAAGACATGAAGGTAGCTGCTGGTAGAGGATGAAGAAGACATGAAGGTAGCTGCTGGTAGAGGATGAAGACATAAAGGTAGCTGCTGGTAGAGGATGATGAAGACATAAAGGTAGCTGCTGGTAGATGATGATGAAGACATGAAGGTAGCTGCTGGTAGAGGATGATGAAGACATAAAGGTAGCTGCTGGTAGAGGATGAAGAAGACATGAAGGTAGCTGCTGGTAGATGATGAAGACATGAAGGTAGCTGCTGGTAGATGATGATGAAGACATGAAGGTAGCTGCTGGTAGAGGATGTTGAAGACATGAAGGTAGCTGCTGGTAGATGATGATGAAGACATGAAGGTAGCTGCTGGTAGAGGATGATGAAGACATGAAGGTAGCTGCTGGTACATGATGAAGACATGAAGGTAGCTGCTGGTAGAGGATGATGAAGACATGAAGGTAGCTGATGGTAGAGGATGAAGACATGAAGGTAGCTGCTGGTAGAGGATGAAGAAGACATGAAGGTAGCTGCTGGTAGAGGATGAAGACATGAAGGTAGCTGCTGGTAGATGAAGAAGACATGAAGGTAGCTGCTGGTAGATGATGAAAACATGAAGGTAGCTGATGGTAGATGATGAAGACATGAAGGTAGCTGCTGGTAGAGGATGATGAAGACATAAAGGTAGCTGCTGGTAGAGGATGATGAAGACATGAAGGTAGCTGCTGGTAGAGGATGATGAAGATATGAAGGTAGCTGCTGGTAGAGGATGAAGAAGACATGAAGGTAGCTGCTGGTAGAGGATGATGAAGACATGAAGGTAGCTGCTGGTAGAGGATGATGAAGATATGAAGGTAGCTGCTGGTAGAGGATGATGAAGACATGAAGGTAGCTGCTGGTAGAGGATGATGAAGACATGAAGGTAGCTGCTGGTAGAGGATGAAGACATGAAGGTAGCTGCTGGTAGAGGATGATGAAGACATGAAGGTAGCTGCTGGTAGAGGATGATGAAGACATGAAGGTAGCTGCTGGTAGAGGATGAAGACATAAAGGTAGCTGCTGGTAGATGATGATGAAGACATGAAGGTAGCTGCTGGTAGAGGATGATGAAGACATGAAGGTAGCTGATGGTAGAGGATGAAGACATGAAGGTAGCTGCTGGTAGAGGATGATGAAGACATGAAGGTAGCTGCTGGTAGAGGATGATGAAGACATGAAGGTAGCTGCTGGTAGAGGATGAAGACATAAAGGTAGCTGCTGGTAGAGGATGATGAAGACATGAAGGTAGCTGATGGTAGAGGATGAAGACATGAAGGTAGCTGCTGGTAGAGGATGATGAAGACATGAAGGTAGCTGCTGGTAGAGGATGAAGACATAAAGGTAGCTGCTGGTAGAGGATGATGAAGACATGAAGGTAGCTGCTGGTAGAGGATGATGAAGACATGAAGGTAGCTGCTGGTAGAGGATGAAGAAGACATGAAGGTAGCTGCTGGTAGAGGATGAAGACATAAAGGTAGCTGCTGGTAGAGGATGATGAAGACATGAAGGTAGCTGCTGGTAGAGGATGATGAAGACATGAAGGTAGCTGCTGGTAGAGGATGAAGAAGACATGAAGGTAGCTGCTGGTAGAGGATGAAGACATAAAGGTAGCTGCTGGTAGAGGATGATGAAGACATGAAGGTAGCTGCTGGTAGAGGATGATGAAGACATGAAGGTAGCTGCTGGTAGAGGATGAAGACATAAAGGTAGCTGCTGGTAGAGGATGATGAAGACATGAAGGTAGCTGCTGGTAGAGGATGATGAAGACATGAAGGTAGCTGATGGTAGAGGATGAAGACATGAAGGTAGCTGCTGGTAGAGGATGATGAAGACATGAAGGTAGCTGCTGGTAGAGGATGAAGAAGACATGAAGGTAGCTGCTGGTAGAGGATGAAGACATGAAGGTAGCTGCTGGTAGATGATGAAGACATGAAGGTAGCTGCTGGTAGATGATGAAAACATGAAGGTAGCTGATGGTAGATGATGAAGACATGAAGGTAGCTGCTGGTAGAGGATGAAGACATAAAGGTAGCTGCTGGTAGAGGATGATGAAGACATGAAGGTAGCTGCTGGTAGAGGATGATGAAGACATGAAGGTAGCTGCTGGTAGAGGATGATGAAGACATGAAGGTAGCTGATGGTAGAGGATGAAGACATGAAGGTAGCTGCTGGTAGAGGATGATGAAGACATGAAGGTAGCTGCTGGTAGAGGATGAAGAAGACATGAAGGTAGCTGCTGGTAGAGGATGAAGACATGAAGGTAGCTGCTGGTAGATGATGAAGACATGAAGGTAGCTGCTGGTAGATGATGAAAACATGAAGGTAGCTGATGGTAGATGATGAAGACATGAAGGTAGCTGCTGGTAGAGGATGATGAAGACATGAAGGTAGCTGCTGGTAGAGGATGATGAAGACATGAAGGTAGCTGCTGGTAGAGGATGATGAAGATATGAAGGTAGCTGCTGGTAGAGGATGATGAAGACATGAAGGTAGCTGCTGGTAGAGGATGATGAAGATATGAAGGTAGCTGCTGGTAGAGGATGAAGACATGAAGGTAGCTGCTGGTAGATGATGATGAAGACATGAATGTAGCTGCTGGTAGAGGATGAAGACATAAAGGTAGCTGCTGGTAGAGGATGAAGAAGACATGAATGTAGCTGCTGGTAGAGGATGAAGACATAAAGGTAGCTGCTGGTAGAGGATGATGAAGACATGAAGGTAGCTGCTGGTAGAGGATGAAGAAGACATGAAGGTAGCTGCTGGTAGAGGATGATGAAGACATGAAGGTAGCTGCTGGTAGAGGATGATGAAGATATGAAGGTAGCTGCTGGTAGAGGATGAAGACATGAAGGTAGCTGCTGGTAGAGGATGATGAAGACATGAAGGTAGCTGCTGGTAGAGGATGATGAAGACATGAAGGTAGCTGCTGGTAGATGATGATGAAGACATGAAGGTAGCTGCTGGTAGATGATGAAGACATGAAGGTAGCTGCTGGTAGAGGATGATGAAGACATGAAGGTAGCTGCTGGTAGATGATGATGAAGACATGAAGGTAGCTGCTGGTAGATGATGAAGACATGAAGGTAGCTGCTGGTAGAGGATGATGAAGACATGAAGGTAGCTGCTGGTAGAGGATGAAGACATGAAGGTAGCTGCTGGTAGAGGATGAAGACATAAAGGTAGCTGCTGGTAGAGGATGAAGACATGAAGGTAGCTGCTGGTAGAGGATGATGAAGACATGAAGGTAGCTGATGGTAGAGGATGAAGACACGAAGGTAGCTGCTGGTAGAGGATGATGAAAACATGAAGGTAGCTGCTGGTAGAGGATGCAGAAGACAGACGGAGGAAGCTGATTGGCTGTGGAGACCCTGAAGGGAAAGCCAAAAAAAAGAAGAGAAGAAGAAGGGCGAATAGCCACCTCCTATAGCTTAAACATCAGACATTAACAATGTCAGTTGTGGTAACATTTGAAAGAAAGAGGTGGGGTTTCACGTGATTTCTTAATCAGATTGAACCCGATAAAGGCAGAGAGAATTTAGCGCGCGCGGCACTGATCAAACCCTCGGCTCCATTGATCTTACCGCTGCGTCGCGCCGCTTCCTTTGCTGTTTCCCGCCTGTCGCTGACATCGTGAGGAAAACTTGCGCCTACAGACGCGTGGAAATCATCACGGGAGTTTGTGATGAGTGGACAGACATGTGGACAGATAGGCACTTAAACCACGGAGGGATTCAAACCTCTTTCACCGGGTTCAAACTCGCTCCTGCTAGGCTACAGCGCCCCCCTGCGACCCGGAGGCTGCGGTACAAGTCTGAGGATGAAAGAGGACGTTCCTCTAATGACTGTTTTCACGGGGAAAAGGCCATCAAACGTTTCCAAAGCGCTTTGGGGGAAACAGAAATGTCGACTATTTCACATCAAGTGTTCGCTGCTTTGGTCGTTTGACCTTCAGGCTGCAGGTCCCACAGACTCTCAGGAGACAAATGTTCCAACAGTTTGACCAAATCCCTCCCCTTTTTAGACACCAAGCGCGCATGCGCGAACTCCCGGAAGTGCTTCACAGCTGACAGCTACATGACAACAGACCTGCCTGCTGCACCTGCGGCTCTGACTGCAGTGAAAACGGTAAATACACCCGCGTTCTGGTTTCAGCTGGAGCGGGGCGTTGGGACCCTCGGCCGGGGCTCCTGTTCTGTGGTAACAGTCGTTTTCTCGGTCCAGTTTAACCGCGCTCGTCCTGTTAGCATGACGCGCGGGGATCGGTCCCGGTAGAGTAGACGACCGGACCCGAAGACCAGCAGCGTCTCACGGCGGGCTGATGAAGCCCCCGCTGGGGTGTAGCTCAGCAGGACAGCTCCTCTGCTCCTTCAGGAGGCCCAACGTTTGTGTGTGTGTGTGTGCGCGTGTGTGTTGTGTGTGCGTGTGTGTGTGTGTGTGTGTGTGTGTGTGTGCGTGCGCGCGCTCCCGAGTCTGAGAAACTGGGTCTCCTTTTGTCCGGATCAAAGTCTTCCCGTCCTCTGAAGTGTTGGGTCAGTTACTTCTAAAAAGTAATTGATTACTTGGATCAAAATTGTTATTAAATTACTTTACTCATTACTACCTATTTGAAAAAGTAACTTACTACTCGTTACTTTACTTTTTTCTTCTCATATTCAGATTGTCAACAGAGAAAACAGAACAAAAAGATCCTCCCGTCTTTCACTGAACTCTATTTTTAAAGCGATGACGTTCAAAGCTTGAACCGGTTTCTGTAGTCAGACAGCAGAGTGAAAAACAAAAATAAGTTACAACACATGTGGTCCATGATGCCACTGCTGACAGGGACCAGCCTGTTGTTCCTTTATTCATATCAAATCTGAAATGAAGAAACTCTTTGGAAAACACAAAGAACTATTTAATGCCTCCCAGTTCATTTTTGCTGACTTTAGGTATTCCATTACAACGAGTAGCACCGTTCTGTCTCTGTCTGCCTTTGTGCAAAGTTCTGCTCTGCTGCGAGTCCACCGCCCCCCCCCCCCCTGCGGAGGGCGCTGAGCGCTAACCCATGTTGTCCAGAGACGCCGTCACGAGCAGCTCGGAGGGAAAAACAAAGTGAGAAAGGATGAAATGTAGAGAAAACCCGGCTGAGTTGTTTCATTCCCGCAGACACATCTGTCCACGGGGGGGGGGGGCTGCTCACCTGCTGCTCACCTGCTGCTCACCTGCTGCTCCTTGGGGAGACTCCTTGACTCTTTTCCTCTCATTTTGATCCAGATTGGAAGGTGAAGTGACTGCAGCAAAGAGGGCGTGTCTTTGCTTTGACCCCAAATCTGCACCAGTGACTCTGATTTTTTAAACCAACCTCCGTTTCATTGTTACGTTCCTCCTTTACCGACAAAAGTCATTCAATTAAAGCATTTGTTACTTTCTAGTCTGTTACCCAGCAGTGTCTTTGCCTTAGTGTAGTTTGGTCTGCTTCGGTCAGCTTTGGTATGGTTTAGCCTGGTTCCGTGTGGTTTAATCTGGTCCGGTTCAGTCAGTTTGGATTTACCGATGTCAGGCTTGGCCTGATTTAGACAGGTTCCATTCATTTGGGTGCTCTTTGGTCCGGTTCAGTCTTTGTTGGTCCACTTCCTCCCTCGTACCCTTTTGCCCCCCTGTGTTCCAGAACAGCATCAGTGGATTTTGACTGAGGATCTGAAAGTTACCCATCAGTCCTTGTCTCCTTCAGACGCGAACAGCAGGTCGCCTTGTGCCTTTGGGAGGTGCTGGGATTCATCAGCTCATCAGGGAAGAGCCCTTTGCTGTCCCCCCCTCCAGGACGGGATGAGCTCCAGAGGGAGCGGCGGCCGCTCCAACGGCGCACTGCCTCCCACCAAGATCTGCCAGTTCAAGCTGGTGCTGCTGGGGGACATGGCTGTGGGCAAGTCCAGCCTGGTGCTGCGCTTCGTCAAAGGCCAGTTTGACGAGTTCCAGGAGACCACCATTGGAGGTGAGGCTGGTGGGGGGGGGCTAAACCGGTCCTGGTTAAGTGGCGGGCTGACCTGTTTGTTCCCATGTGTGCAGCGGCCTTCCTGGCTCAGTCCGTGTGTCTGGATGACACCACTGTGAAGTTTGAGATCTGGGACACAGCGGGTCAGGAGCGCTACCACAGCCTGGCTCCCATGTACTACCGCGGCGCTCAGGCCGCCATCGTGGTCTTTGACATCACCAAGCCGGTAAGACGAGGCAGGAAGGCCTTCCTCTCTTCAGCAGGCAAGGCCAACATCTGTGTTGTGGAAGGAGCCGTCACGAGCTGCCACTGCTGCCCGAAGGAAGCACAGGTTCTGTGTGGCCGGTCTCAGAACCTCGGTGCTGACCCGTCTGTGTTTGTGGTGCAGGACACCTTTGAGAGAGCCAAAGCCTGGGTGAAGGAGCTGCAGAGGCAGGCCAGTCCCAGCATCGTCATCGCCCTGGCTGGAAACAAGGCCGACCTGGCGGAGAAGAGGCTGGTGGAGTATGAGGTGAGGCTGCCCCCCCCCCCCCCCCCCAACCCCCCGTCCCAGACCAGAAGCAGCTGGGCTAGAGAAAGTCAGGGAAGCAGCAGAACCGCTCCAAAGTGGTCCAAACAAGTCCTAACAGGCCAAACTAGTCTAACGCTTTACGCCTCCTCAAAATTAACTTATTCTAACCAAGCCCCCCCCCCCCCCCCCCCCCCCAGCACTATAATTCACTTCTAGATGCTCCCTCTGACCTTTAAAGCCCTCCACAGCCTTGATCCCCATCTGCCGCCCCCCCTCATCATCAAAGGCAGCTAATTATTTAAAATGTAAAGTTGTGAATATAGTAAAGTGGTCTTAACAGGCCTGAACAAGCCTGATCTGGATCAGAAACATTCCAAACAGGTCAGAATAGGTCTGCATAGGTCAGAATAGACCAATCAAAAAGAGCTGGTCAGAACCTCAGCTGGACCAACCAGCTCTCCTGGATGGGTTTCTCCTGCTGGACTGGGCTACTTCTGCTGAGGACTCTCTTCTTGCTGCAGTCAGGTCATGTCTACTGTCCCAACCCGAGTGTGGAGTGGGTCAGGGATTCTGTCAGCTGGACTAAAGCCCTCCTGGCCCGCTTTAATTCCAGCACTAACGGGGTTTCTGTTTCTGGGGAAGGAGGCTCAGATCTACGCTGAAGACACCGGCCTGCTGTTCATGGAGACGTCTGCGAAGACGGCCATGAACGTGAACGAGCTCTTCCTGGCCATCGGTGAGTTCTGGTTCCTCACGTGTCCGTTCAGAACCTGGACTCAAACACTGACGTCTGTTCTGTTGCAGCAAAGAAGATGCCCAAAACAGACACCCAGAACCCAACGCTGGCAGCGCGGCACAGGGGGGTTAACCTCCAGGACCCGGACGCTCACTCCACCAGAGCTTGCTGCGGGGGCAACTAGACCCCCACAGAGCCGAGCCACGCTCCACCACCCACCACCGCACTTCTTCGCTCATCTCGTCTCTGTCAGCCAACTCTAAGGGTGAACCCGACCCGGGAGCGCCTGCATCCATTACCCGGTAGATTCAGGACTGGAGGAAGACCCGCGTGGAGATGGATGACGGAGATGCAGGTCCTGAAGGCGTCTCCAGACGAGAAGGTTCAGTCACGGGTCCACAGGCAGAGACTGAGGGAGGAACCGACCATCCAAGCTTGTAGTCTTTAGCACGGGACATTTCCTCTCAGCTTCCATTACTTCAGCTGATTAAAAAAAACAGAGCATGCTGGAGGACAGAAAACCATCAGGCGCTCCTCCTCCAGGTCTGAGAGGAGACTAGGATGCTGCCTGGACCCCCCTGCAGCCCCCTCCTTCGTGGGTGTGACCAGTCCTCGTTCATGTCTGTTCTTCTGTCTTTCGTGTTGTTCATGGTAACGTTCGAGTCCACACCGGAACAGCGTGCAGACGAGCGTGTTTGCTGGTTCACCTGGGGGGGTCAGAACCCCGCTGACCCCAACACGCCCCGCTGTTCTGAACCAGTGATCCTAAAATGGGGGGCTTCAGTGCTTGGGGGGGGGGGGGGGGGGGGGGGGAAGCTGACCAGTGATGAAATCTAAGAAGTGCCTCCCCCAGAGTTGCTTCAGCTTGTCCTCGTATGTAGAGCTGTGACCCCCCCCATATGGATGCAAAGGGTTGTTTCTGGTCTTCAAGTGAAAATGTTTGTGTCTCTGTGGAGGATCTGCTATAAACCTGGTTGATTCAAACACCTCTGTGTTCCCCTGATCTGTCCATCCTCAACATTAAAAACATCTTTTCACGCCGGCTTTCCTGCTGATTGACAGGAGCGGCTCGGGGGGGGGGGGGGGGGGGGTCGCAAGCAGGCAGCCCCCGTTTGTCAGTAGGAGCTGCACAGTCTTATTTTACCCTTCAGGAGAATTTGATACTACTTTACATTGATATTTTTATAATGAATAACTGATATTTCTTTGCATAAAGCTAGCATATAAAGAGAAACTAACATTTTCTGAAAATTTTTTTTTTTTACTCTGCTTAAAACAGGCTTCCTGTGCCAAACCGCTGATGTTCTCCTACAGGTTTAAACCACGCAGGACAAAAAGGCTTTTTCTCGCTCTCAGGTCTACTTTGGTGAACCGTCATCATTTCTGCTACTCGCTATCGCTGTTAGTCTGAAGCGAAACACGATTCATTGTGATCCAGTACAGAAAGTATAGAGTATGTAAATATATTTGTATTATCAACTCTGGAGAGCTGCTAGCCATTGTTGTGCAGATATAAGCTTTAAACTCAGGAAAGATCAGACTCCTGGAGGAGGCGTGGAGCCAACTCGGCCTCGTGATGTCATCAGGGATGGAAAACCCTCCATAGTTTCTTACAGATGCACCTCAGCCATAAATTTAGATAAATCAAAAAATGTATATCAATTCAGTAACCCTTCCTTTTAGAAATGACCATTTTATTTTTCTTTATCCAGAGAGCCCCTATGGAGGGGAAAAGAGCCACATGTTGGAGCGGAGCCTCGGGCTGCAGACCCCTCCTCTAAACTCACTTCATCTCCATTTGACCTGCTCCATCACCGTGGCAACGGGGTGTCTCATTTTTCATTCATTCATCTTCTAACCCATATTTTGTCCCTTTCGGGGTCACGGGGCTGCTGGAGCCTATCCCGGCCCCTCGTGGGTGAAGGCGGGGGACACCCTGGACGGGTCACCAGTCTGTCTCAGGGCCACTATCACACACTCGTGCACTCTCACATGCACACATAGGGACAATGTAGAGGAACCAATAAACCTATTGGGCAGGTTTTTGGACGGGGGTAGGAAGCTGCAGAAAACCCACGCATGTACGGGGAGAACATGCTAACTCCTCACAGAAAGGCCCCCCATTGGTGTTATGGTTCAGGTCCCCCAGCTGGGACTTGAACCAGGGGCCTTCTTGCTGTGAGGCAAGAGTAGTAACCGCTGCAGCCCGTCTCATTATTTGGGCTGGTTGGAGGGGGGTCATGCTGGGTAGATGCTGCTGGACGGCCCTCACAGATCCTTCTGATGAACAGTTTCTGCACTCAAGGGAAGGTTTTCTGGCAAAACGCCTTTGGCTGCAGACGCCCTTGGCTGCAGACGCCCTTGGCTGCAGACGCCCTTGGCTGCAGACGCCCTTGGCTGCAGACGCCTTTGCAGACGCCTTGAAGCCTTAAGTTTCGGGGCGGCCGTGGTGCAGCGGTATGGCGGGCGACCCATGATCGTAAGATTGCAGGTTTGACTCCCGCCTTGCACGCCCATGAGTCGAAGTGTCCTTGGGCAAGACACTGAACCCCACCTTGCCTCTGATGGTAGGCGAGCGCCTGTGTTTGGCAGCAGAGCCGCCATCAGTGTGTGAATGTGTGTGTGAATGTGTGTGTGACTGGGTGAATGGGTCTGTGACTGTAAAGCGCTTTGTCCTTGTAGGAAGAAAGGCGCTATACAAGTATACACCATTTACCATTTACCTGCAGACGCCCTTGGTGTCCAGTCAAAGGGTCTTCATGGTGAGAGCAGAGGAGAAAGTGTGAGGCGGGATACTTTGATTGACACCAGCTTCAGGACCTTTATTGGAGCAGATGAAGCTAAATTAAACGTTTACAAACAGAACTGAGCTCCACAGAAAATCATGTTGAAAATCATGCTGCATAAAGAACAGTCCGCTGCCAGTCCTGGCCCCCCAGCCTCACCCCTGCTCCCCGCTCTGGTCGTCATCGGCTGATGCGTAGATGACCTGGTTCCTGCGTTTGATTCTGGGAGTGGCCCCTTGGCCGTCGGGGCCTTCGGTGCTGGCTCGCTTTAGGGTGCATGCGTCTGCGACATCCTCGCCCCCCCCGTCACACTGAGCAACCCTCGGGGTGGAGTGGGACGGGGGAGGCAGATTCAGTGGAGCGGGTGAGTCTGTGCATTTGGGCTCGGGCAGAACCATTCGACTGGGGGTGCGGACTTTGGACTCTGTTTCATCCTCCCCCCCCTCCTCCCCCCCCTCCTCCCACTCCTCCTCCAGGGTGATCTCATCCGGGTTGAAGGAGCTGGACAGTCCCGACGTGTCACTGGGATACTCGCTGGGCTCCTCTGCACTCCCAGAGCTGCCGCCCTCCTCCTCTGCCCCCCAGGCGCTGCCCCCCCCCAGCCCGGCCCCGGCGTAAATGTCTGAGAGGCCCAGCTTGGCACAGAGCTCTGTGGTCTGAGGGTTTGCACTGTATGCTGGGGCGGCGTGAGGCTGGGGGTGGGCGGGGTCATAGGGGGGAACAGTCCGGCGGAAGTTGTCTGGAATGTCGAGTTCCCCGCTGAGTTCCTCAACAACCTTCATCATGACCGCCTCAGAGGCTCTGAAGTCCCACCTGCCAGGAGCACACAGCGGGGTCAGACTGGAACGTCACATCTAGTACGTCACATGTAGAATGTCTCCTCTAAAACGTCACATCTAGTACGTCTCCTCTAGAACGTCACATCTAGAATGTTTCCTCTAGTACGTCACATCTAGAGCGTCACATCTAGAGCGTCACATCTAGAGCGTCACATCTAGTACGTCACATCTAGAACGTCTCATCTAGAATGTCACATCTAGAATGTCTCCTCTAGTATGTTACATCTAGAACGTCACATCTAGAATGTCTCCTCTACAACGTCACATCTAGTACGCCTCCTCTAGAACATCACATCTTGTACATCTCTAGAATGTCAGATCTAGAATGTCTCCTGTACAACGTCACATCTAGTACGCCTCCTCTAGAACATCACATCTTGTACATCTCTAGAATGTCAGATCTAGAATGTCTCCACTGGTACATCACATCTAGAGCGTCACATCTAGTACGTCACATCTAGAAAGTCTCATCTGGAATGTCACATCTAGAATGTCACCTCTAGTATGTCACATCTAGTACGTCACATCTAGTACGTCACATCTAGAACGTCACACCTAGAACGTCACATCTAGAATGTTTCCTCTAGAATGTCACATCTACAATGTCACCTCTAGTACGTCACCTCTAGTACATCACCTCTAGTACGTCACCTCTAGTACGTCACCTCTAGTACGTCACATCTAGTACGCCTCCTCTAGAACGTCACATCTAGAATGTCTCCTCTAGTACGTCACATCTAGAAAGTCACATCTACAACGTCTCCTCTACGTCACATCTAGTACGTCACATCTAGAATGTTTCCTCTAGAACCACACATCTAGAACGTCACATCTAGTACGCCTCCTCTAGAACGTCACATCTAGTACGTCAAATCTAGTACGCCAAATCTAGAACGTCACATCTAGAATGTTTCCGCTAGAACGTCACATCTAGAATGTCACATCTAGAACGTCACATCTAGTACGTCAAATCTAGTACGCCACATTTAGAACGTCACATCTAGTACGTCTCCTCTAGAACGTCACATCTAGAATGTTTCCTCTAGAACAGCACATCTAGAATCTCACATCTAAAACGTCACATCTAGTACGTCTCCTTTAGAAAGTCACACCTAGAATGTCTCCTCTAAAACGTCACATTTAGTACGTCACATCTAGCACGCCCCGTCTAGAACGTCAAATCTAGTACGTCTCCTCTAAAATGTCTCATCTAGAGTGTCTCCTCTGGAATGTCACATCTAGAATGTCACATCTAGTAATTCACATCTAGAACGTCACATCTAGAACGTCTCATCTAGAATGTCTCCTCTAGTACGTCACATCTAGTACATCACATCTAGAACATCACATCTAGAATGTCTCCTCTAGTACGTCACATCTAGTACGTCTCCTCTAGACAGTCACATCTAGAATGTCACATCTAGAATGTTTCCTCTAGAACGTCACATCTAGTACGCCTCCTCTAGAACGTCACATCTAGTACGCCACATCTAGAACATCACATTTAGTACGTGTCCTCTAGAACGTCAAATCTAGAATGTTTCCTCTAGAATGTCTCCTCTAGTATGTTACATCTAGAACGTCACACCTAGAATGTCTCCTCTAGAACGTCACATTTATTACGTCACATCTAGTACGCCTCGTCTAGAACGTCACATCTAGTACGTCTCCTCTAGAAAGTCTCATCTAGAGTGTCTCCACTGGAATGTCACATCTAGTAATTCACATCTAGAACGTCACATTTAGTACATCACATCTAGAACGTCACCTCTAGTACGTCACATCTGGTACGCCTCCTCTAGAACGTCACATGTACTACGTCAAATTCTAGTACGCCACATCTAGTACGTGTCCTGTAGAACGTCACATCTAGAATGTTTCCTCTAGAATGTCTCCTCTAGTATGTTACATCTAGAACGTCACAGCTAGAATGTCTCCTCTAGAACGTCACATCTAGTACGTCTACTCTAGACAGTCACATCTAGAATGTCACATCTAGAATGTTTCCTCTAGAACGTCACATCTAGTACGCCTCCTCTAGAACGTCACATCTAGTACGCCACATCTAGAACATCACATTTAGTACGTGTCCTCTAGAACGTCAAATCTAGAATGTTTCCTCTAGAATGTCTCCTCTAGTATGTTACATCTAGAACGTCACACCTAGAATGTCTCCTCTAGAACGTCACATTTATTACGTCACATCTAGTACGCCTCGTCTAGAACGTCACATCTAGTACGTCTCCTCTAGAAAGTTTCATCTAGAGTGTCTCCACTGGAATGTCACATCTAGTAATTCACATCTAGAACGTCACATTTAGTACATCACATCTAGAACGTCACCTCTAGTACGTCACATCTGGTACGCCTCCTCTAGAACGTCACATCTACTACGTCAAATTCTAGTACGCCACATCTAGTACGTGTCCTGTAGAACGTCACATCTAGAATGTTTCCTCTAGAATGTCTCCTCTAGTATGTTACATCTAAAACGTCACAGCTAGAATGTCTCCTCTAGAACGTCATATCTAGTACGTCAAATCTAGTACGCCACATTTAGAACGTCACATCTAGTACGTCTCCTCTAGAACGTCACATCTAGAATGTTTCCTCTAGAACAGCACATCTAGAATCTCACATCTAAAACGTCACATCTAGTACGTCTCCTCTAGAACGTCACACCTAGAATGTCTCCTCTAGAACGTCACATTTAGTACGTCACATCTAGCACGCCCCGTCTAGAACGTCAAATCTAGTACGTCTCCTCTAGAATGTCTCATCTAGAGTGTCTCCTCTGGAATGTCACATCTAGAATGTCATTTCTAGTAATTCACATCTAGAACGTCACATCTATAACGTATCATCTAGAATGTCTCCTCTAGTACGTCACATCTAGTACATCACATCTAGAACGTCACATCTAGAATGTTTCCTCTAGAACGTCACATCTAGCACGCCTCCTCTAGAACGTCACATCTAGTACGTGTCCTCTAGAACGTCACATCTAGAATGTTTCCTCTAGAATGTCTCCTCTAGTATGTTACATCTAGAACGTCACAGCTAGAATGTCTCCTCTAGAACGTCACATCTAGAATGTTTCCTCTAGAACGTCACATCTAGTACGTCTCCTCTAGACCGTCACATCAAGAACGTCACATCTAGAATGTTTCCTCTAGAACAGGGGTGGGCAATTCCAGGCCTCGAGGGCCGGTGTGTCTGCATGATTTCCAGATAATCTTGCCCTACTCATGGCTGATTACCTGGTTCAGGTGTGTCCAGCCAATTAGAACATGCCAGAGCAGGGTATGTTGGAAAATATGCAGGAATGCGGCCCTCAGTGCCCACCTCTGCTCTAGAACGTCACATCTAGTACGCCTCCTCTAGAACGTCACATCTAGTACGTCTCCTCTAGACCGTCACATCTAGAACGTCACATCTAGAATGTTTCCTCTAGAACAGGGGTGGGCAATTCCAGGCCTCGAGGGCCGGTGTGTCTGCATGATTTCCAGATAATCTTGCCCTACTCATGGCTGATTACCTGGTTCAGGTGTGTCCAGCCAATTAGAACATGCCAGAGCAGGGTATGTTGGAAAATATGCAGGAATGCGGCCCTCAGTGCCCACCTCTGCTCTAGAACGTCACATCTAGTACGCCTCCTCTAGAACGTCACATCTAGTACGTCTCCTCTAGACCGTCACATCTAGAACGTCACATCTAGAATGTTTCCTCTAGAACAGGGGTGGGCAATTCCAGGCCTCGAGGGCCGGTGTGTCTGCATGATTTCCAGATAATCTTGCCCTACTCATGGCTGATTACCTGGTTCAGGTGTGTCCAGCCAATTAGAACATGCCAGAGCAGGGTATGTTGGAAAATATGCAGGAATGCGGCCCTCAGTGCCCACCTCTGCTCTAGAACGTCACATCTAGTACGCCTCCTCTAGAACGTCACATCTAGTACGTCTCCTCTAGACCGTCACATCTAGAACGTCACATCTAGAATGTTTCCTCTAGAACGTCACATCTAGTACGCCTCCTCTAGAACGTCACATCTAGTACGTCAAATCTAGTACGCCACATCTAGAACATCACATCTAGTACGTGTCCTCTAGAACGTCACATCTAGAATGTTTCCTCTAGAACGTCACATCTAGAATGTCTCCTCTAGAATGTCACATCTAGAATGTTTCCTCTAGAACGTCACATCTAGAATGTTTCCTCTAAAACGTCTCCTCTAGAATGTCACATCTAGAATGTTTCCTCTAGAACGTCACATCTAGAATGCCACATCTAGAATGTCACAGCTAGATGTGTGCGTGATGCTGTAGTATCGCGAGACCCAGCGAGACGAGTGTGGTGAGTCGACTTGGCGGCGCGTAAGCATTTGAACAAACATTTTCGATCTTGTTTCATTTTTCCGCCATATTAAAACATTTCCTGCTAACTAACATAACCTGTTAAGAGTATTAAGCTTCTGTCAGCCTGGAGGACCTGGAGAATTTCATCGACGAGTGTTTTAATACCTGCAACATGGTGAAGCCCAGAACCGCCACCACCACCCCCTCCGCCAAGCGTGAACGGCCTGAGGACTCTCCCGGGGCTGTGTCCTCTCCAGGCAGCGGAATGAGCGATATCCTGGATTCGATTGACAAAAAGCTCTCCAGCTTTGATGGCCGCCTCAATCTGCTGGAGATCCTCCATAGAGAATTTCAAGGTCTGCGGGAGTCTCTGGAATTCAGCCAGCAGCAGGTGCGGGAGCTCGCAGCGGAGAACCAGGCCCTCAGAGAGACCGTGAAGACCCTGAGCAGTGACACCGCCCGTCTCTCCGAGGAGAACCGATCCATCAAGGAAACCCTCCTGGATCTTCAGTCGAGGAGCATGAGGGACAATCTAGTGGTCGCGGGGGTTCCAGAGGAGGTAGGAGAAGACCCCGAGGCCACCGTTAGATCCTTTTTACAGGTCCACCTGAAGCTCCCCAAGGAGGAGGTGCAGAAGATCTCCTTCCACAGGGTTCACCGCCTCGGAGGAAGAAGGTCCGACCACCAGCGCCCGCGTCCTATTGTGGCTAAATTCGAACATTTCAAACAGAAGGAGATGGTGAAGGGCCGCGGACGGGAACTGAGAGGCACGCATTACAGCGTGAATGACCAGTTCCCGGCAGAAATCCTCCGCAGAAGGAAGATCCTGTTCCCGCTGAGGAGGAAGCATCTTGCTGCTGGTTCGAGAGCGATTGTGGCTGTTGACAAACTTTACGTGGACGGCCGGCTGTTCCGGGACCCGGAGATCACCCCCTGGCTGTGCTGAAGGCTTTCAGATCCGCGCTGAGAACATCTGCGCTGCCCAGAAGAAACCCGCTAAACTTACTTCAATGAATGGAAAACCGGATCATCAATAATCCACACCTCGATCGCAGGAAAACAGTCTTTTTTTTTTTTTTCTTCGTCACCTCAGTCCCACTGATGTTTCTATTGTTGTTTTGTTGTTGTTTTCGTTTTCCCTTCTATCTCTTTTTTTCTTTCCTTTACTCTCCCCCCCCCCTCTCCCCCCTCATTATATGTAAATCACCTGGAAGCAACTCATCCTCGGTAAGTATTTATTTATGCACGGAACGGGCGCGCGCACACACAAGCGCACACAGGGGCGTGCACATGCGATCCCGCACACACACGCCGACATACTGCAATCACCTCACACAGGCTCTCATAGGACGCACGCGACACGCAGCTCACATAGCCAGAAAACGTTCACGCGCACAGCGCTTCTCAGTGCGGGCACGCGCACACGGACTGGTACACAAGCACTACTTAGCTTTACACCTTTTCAGTCAGAGCAGTTATGAACAGTCTTAACATCGTTAGCTGGAATGTGCGTGGACTTGGCTCTGAGCCAAAGAGACTGAAAGTGTTAAATCACCTGGATGGTCTAAAAGCAGATATAGCTCTACTGCAGGAGACCCATTTATCAGATTCTTTGAATCACCTTATGTGCTGCTTACAATTTCCAGTTATATACTCTGCCAGTTACAACTCCAAACAAAGAGGAGTTGCTGTTTTAATTAATAAAAATCTTAATTTTACTCATAAGGATACAGTTACTGACCCAGAAGGCAGATTTGTAATCATTAATATATCCATTCAGAATAAGGACTTTTGTATAGTGAGTATTTATGGCCCTAATGTTGACGACTCTTCCTTCTTTCACAGATTCTTCACCTCACTCTCAGTTCACTCTGACTCCACAATCATTATAGGAGGAGACTTCAACCTTGTTTTGGACCCTGAACTTGACAGACTCAGCACAGCAGCAAACCAGCGTACATGGCGGTCTGCAAGTATTCTAAAGCAGTACATGAATGATCTGGGTCTCTGCGACGCGTGGCGCTCATGTCACCCAAACACTAAAGGGTTCACCTTTTTTTCTCCAGTTCACTATTCACACTCCCGTTTAGACTATTTATTAATCAGTAACTCTCTTTTAAAAAATATTCAAAGCTCCAATATCCATCCAATTATTATCAGTGATCATGCACCAGTCTCTGTAAACATTTCTAGGGAAAAATCCACACCCTCTGGTACAACCTGGAGGTTTAATACGTCTCTGTTAAAGGACCAGGAATTTCTTGAATTCTTTAAAAAAGAGTGGGCAACCTTCTTAGACTTCAACAATACTCCAGACATCCCACCGTGCGTTCTTTGGGAAACAGCAAAGGCAGTCATGAGAGGGAAAATCATTTCTTATTCAACGCACAAAAAACGCAAAGAGAAAGCAGATTTATTAGAATTAGAAAATAAAATCAAAACCCTGGAGACTGCTTATGCTGCTTCTGCACAGAAACACATTCTGGGAGATCTGAAAAATTTAAAGCTGCAGTTAAATGACATCATTAATAAACAAACACAATTTCAAATACAAAGGCTACGACTTGAAAGATTTGAAAACTCTAATAAATCTGGCAAATTTCTGGCTAATCAGCTTAAAATTAACAGAGAAAAATCATCAATCACCTCTATTATGGACCAAACAGGAAATGTCACTCATGACCCGGTCAAAATTAATAACGAATTTGAAAACTTTTATAAAAACCTGTACACACCGCAGATCAATCCGTCAGAGCAAAGTATTGACTCATTTCTTAATAATGTAAACCTACCCAGGCTAAATGAGGATCAAATCACAAACTTAGATTCTCCGCTCTCGCCGTCTGAACTTCATGAAGCTCTGTTACTAATGCCTAATGGTAAAGCACCAGGGCCTGACGGCTTTCCTGCTGAGTTTTATAAAGAATTCTGGGAACAACTGGCACCAACATTTTATAAAACTGTCACATCTATTAATGAGAGCCAATCAATGCCACATAACATGAACTCAGCCAACATAATTCTTCTTCTAAAACCAGACAAAGATCCCACTAGTCCTTCAAGCTATCGCCCCATTTCTTTAATCAATGCAGATGTAAAAATTATCTGCAAAGCACTAGCACAGAGAATAGAAAAAATCACTCCTCACATAATCCACTTCGACCAGACTGGATTCATCAAAGGCAGACACTCGGATGATAATGTCCGTAGACTAGTTAATATAATAGACTTTGCCACCATTAAAAACCAGGAAATGACGGTACTATCGCTGGATGCTGAAAAAGCCTTTGACAGAGTAAACTGGAAGTTCCTTATTGCTGCACTCCATAAGTTTGGTTTTGGAGAAGCATTCATCAATTGGATCAAAATATTATATCACAACCCCAATGCATCAGTTAGAACTAATAAACAGACTTCAAACAGGTTTTTTCTTGGAAGAGGAACCAGACAGGGCTGCCCACTCTCTCCTTCTCTTTTTGCTATATTCATTGAGCCTTTAGCTGCAGCAATAAGACAGAATGAGAGCATTATAGGAATAAAAACCAAACACAGCCATCATAAAATTAGTCTTTATGCGGATGACATATTACTGTTTTTAAGGAATTTACATTCTGTAAATGAAACAGCAATGATCATAAATGAATTCTCCTCCATATCAGACTATTCCATTAATTGGAATAAGTCTGTTTTATTACCACTCAACAGGAATATGGAACAAAGACTCACAATTCCAGTTAAAACAGGAAATATCAAATATCTGGGTATCTACTTTTCCCCCAAACTATCAGAACTGGTGCAGCTAAACCACACCCCATTACTGAAAAGCATACAGGACGATCTAACACGCTGGACCAACCTGCCTCTGTCCCTTATGGGCAAGGTAGCCACAGTAAAAATGAAAATCTTACCCAAAGTTAATTATCTCTTCTCAATGATTCCCACACAACCGCCATTAAAATGGTTCAAAACATTAGACTCATCCATATCAAGCTTTCTATGGAACAACAAACCTGCAAGAATTAGTCTAAAAACTTTAAAATCTGCAAAAAGCTGTGGAGGATTAGAACTACCTAATTTCCACAAATACTTTCTTGCAAATAGATTACAATATATCTTAAAATGGTTAAAAAATAATCCAGAAACCAACTCATGGTTAGACTTGGAACAGGTGTTATGTGGAAAGATCAACCTGTCACAGCTACCATTTATTAGCCAAATAGTTAAAAAACAGGATTGTTTCAAAAGCATTAATATAAATGCCACCTTAACAGCCTGGTGGGAATTTCTCAAAATATCAAAATCATCAATTCAACCGTGCAAAATGACACCCATCTGGAACAACCCGGACATCCTTATTAACAAAAAAATGATTCACTTCCCAGCTTGGCAAGCAGGGGGCATAAAACAACTAGAGCACGTAATTATTGATAGAAGATTCATAACCCCCCAGGAACTTCAAGACAAACATGGAATAAATAACTTCTTGGAATATCAGCAACTTAAATCAAGTATTACTAAAAAGTATAAAATTAAAGACGACGATTTAAAGCTACCAGATGTAGTTACCACTCTGATTAATTTTTCAATGAATAGAACTCTCTCCAAAATATACAAACTTTTATGCAATTTAGATAACAATATTGCCCTTCCAACAAAAAAATGGGATGCAGATTTGAGCATCAGCACAGATGAAAGCTTCTGGTCAGAACTTTGTCTAAACACCTTTAAACTGACAAAAAGTTCAAATCTGCAGCTAATCCATCTCAAAACTCTTCACAGAATTTACTACACTGGACAGAGGATGTTCAAGATGGGTCTCAGTAACTCAGACATTTGCGAGCACTGTGATAATAATCTACCCGACAGCTACATGCACGCACTGTGGTTCTGCACTCCTGTCAGGGCTCTCTGGCAGCAGGTATGTGCCGATTTATCAGTCTGGCTTAAGGTTTCAATCACTGCCTCACCGTCACTTTGTGTGCTTGGTGACATGAGTGCCATCGATATAGAAGAAGGATTAGCATCTATCATTTTCATAACTCTTTGTATTGCCAAAAAAACTATTTTAATAAATTGGAAAAACAAGAAAAATATAAACATAAGTCAACACAGAAATCTGCTGTTTGATCATATCAGCTTGGAAAAAATGTCAGCCCAAAGCTCAAGTAACTTTGAAAGAATTCAGTCTCTCTGGTCTCCTGTGGTTGACTCCATGACTTAGGGGGTGGAGGGCTTGGTCGTCGCTGCTCCTTGCCCTTCTGCCGTGGTTTGGGGTGGGGGTCGGGGCTTCCGGTGCCTGGCGGGGGCGGTGGGGGGCTCCGTTGGTCGGGGGGTCGGGTCCGGTGCCTGGGTGGGGCGGGCTGGGGCGCTGCGTGGTCCTCTGGGCTTGGGTGTGGGGGTGCGTGGTGGGGGGGTGGGGTGGTGGTCTGGCTTGGCTTGGGGGGGTGGTCCCTTTGCCTGTGCTGGGGGGGGTTGGCGGGGGGCCCTGCTCGGGTGGGGGGGGCCCAGCGGCGCCGGATGGGCTGCCCATCTGCACCTGGGGCTGGGATCGGCCCTTCCCTGGCTCTGGGACGGGACGGGACAACCCTCTCGGGGCCCCCGGTCGCTCTGGGTATCACCCGCTTCGGCTGCGGGGTCTGGGGTGGGGTGGGGTGGGGGGCTTGTCGGCCCTGTCCTGTGGGGGGGCGTTCTGGGGGGGAGGGGGGGCCCATTATTAGTACGGGTCGGGGGGGCTAGCGGGTCGGGGTCTCCGCTGAGGCAATCAGTGGTTGCCTCGGCCGGTTGGCCTCCTCGGTCCCGTCGAGGCCTGACCAGAGCTCTTCTAGGGCCGGCGTCTGGGGGTGGGGGCCTGGGCTTGCTCCGGGGGGGGGCGACGCTTTCTGGCTCCTCTCTCTCTGTGTGGGGTGGGTGGTGCCGGGCCTGGGGTGTCGGCGCCTCCGGGGGTGGGCCCCTGGGCTGGGTGGCCCTGGCCCCTTTGCTGGGGGTGGGCTGGGGGACGGCTGTTTGACCACCGGGGGACAGTCTACCAGCTGTCCCCAACTTACCCCCTTCCTTATATAACCTCATATTAGGGTGAGGGGGTGGGGGGTTTAGCCTGCGATGCGCCTTGGGGGGGGGCTACTTGGGAGTGGCCCCCCTCCTATGGTTGCCGTATGGAGTGGGCCCCCCCTCTTTCGGTTTTATTTGCACCTTAGACACGTAGGGTCCTTGGTAGGGGGGGTGCTTGGACATCACTGCAAGCAAGCAGCAGATGTCCTCCTGGCACCCTACCCGCCAATTTTAACCGCACCTTAGACATTTAGGGCCCCTTGGTGTGGAGGGTGAGGGGACATCACTGTGAGTAATCAGGAGATGTCCCCTTAGTGCCCTACTCGCCAATTTTAACTGCACCCCCCTTAGTACACACACCCCTCCCCCTTCAATATATACATTCAAACATAAACACACACACATGCACACAAACACCCTCTCAAACACCCATACACGCACACACATTTTACAAGGAAGGTGGGACCTGGGTCCATCTGTCCCCTACCCCGTCCCTGGTGGGGGGTGCGGGCCTCTTGGCGATGGCGGCCGTGTCCCTTGGGTGCCGGCTCCCTGGGCCCGGCGGTGCTCTCTCCGCGCGGTGGGGGCGTTCATATTACACCTGAGCCGGGGGTGTTCGTGTCCCTGGGGGGTGGGTCCTGGTCCTCGCCCCTGGGCGCTGGGCCCCGCCAAACTTCCAACATGGCCGAGCCTGGTCGGGCCATATTTATAACATCCCTTATGGGCCGCCCTTTTTTCCCCGGGGTTCCCCCCTCCTGGGCGGGGGCGGCGGGCCCCTGCCTTGCTCCTACCTGGACCAACCGTGGGCCGGGTGGGTGGCTGCCTGGAGTGCGGAGCGGGTCTCCCTTGGGGGGTCCTGGCTCGTACCTGGGGTCGGGGCGGGGGGATGCCCGGAACTCCTGGGTGGTGGTGGGGTGCTCGTCTGGGGCTGTGGGCGTCCCTCTCCGGTGGGGCCCTGCGTTGGGCTCTTCCGGCGCGGCGGGGGGCTGCTTTCCTGGCTGGGCTGGGGCGGCGCTCTCTTTCCCTCTGCGCCTCCCTGCTCTCTGGCTCTGGGGGCCTCGCGGCGGTCCTGCTGGCCCTGGCCTGGGTGGCGGTCTTGGTCGCCCGGGGGGCGGTTGTTCCCTGCCTGTTCCCGTGTGGCGTTGGGGGAATTCCGGCTGCCGCTGCTGCTGCGGCGGGGGTATGGGTGTGGGGGTGGCTGGGCGCTCCTCCTCCTTCTTTTCACATTCCACCATCCATTTTAGAAGAACATAAACACTCACCTGAGCACAGGTGTTAGCTCACCTTTGCACTAATAGTTTGCATGATTGAATGAATGAAAGATTTCACACTAGTTGGTTTAAAGGCATAGGTATGCGTTCGTGAACACTATCTGTTTTGTGTGCATGTTGACATGTGGACATTTCTGCGGCTAGCAGGTGTGTTGATAATATTTGAGTGTGTGTGAACAGGCCCCGCCCTTTTTGTACTACATTTGAACCGTACCGTAACGATAAACAACCAGTAAACCTGTCTGCTCTATGCTGCTTCATGGTCTTACCCCCCTTCCCCTCCTATTATCACCCTCCTACCCCCCCCTCTCTCTAACGTCCCTCTCTCTTGTTCCCCTCTTTCCTTTTCCGTCCGGTCCAACACCAAAGATTTTCAAACATGATTGAAATTAATAAAGTTTGGCCTCAATTACAAAAGGGGTTTATTCAGACATACCTTTGGTTTGTCTGAAGATGAATAACCCCTCTTGTTAGAATAAAATATGTCCAACACAAGAGGCCCTCAGCTCTCATCTGTTTGCCTAGCTGTTGGACAGGACAAGTTAAAAAAAAAAAAAAAAAAAAAAAAAAAAAAAAAAAAAATAGAATGTCACAGCTAGAACGTCACAATTAGTACATCTCCTCTAGTACGTCTCCTCTAGTACGTCTCCTCTAGAATGTTTCCTCTAGAACGTCACGTCTAGAATGTCACATCTAGAACGTCACATCTATTACGCCTCCTCTAGAACGTCACATCTAGTACGTCCCCTCTAGAACGTCACATCTAGAATGTTTCCTCTAGAACGTCACATCTAGAATGTCACATCTTAAAATGTCACATCTAGAATGTCACATCTAGTACGTCACATCTAGAACGTCACATCTAGAACGTCACATCTAGTACGCCTTCTCTAGAATGTCACATCTAGAATGTTTCCTCTAGAACGTCACATCTAGTACGTCTCCTCCAGAATGTCACTTCTAGAATGTTTCCTCTAGAACGTCACATCTAGCACGCCTCCTCTAGAACGTCACATCTAGTATGTCTCCTCCAGAATGTCACATCTAGAATGTTTCCTCTAGAACGTTACATTTAGTACGTCACATCTAGAACGTCACATTTAGTACGCCTCCTCTAGAACGTCACATCTAGTACGTTTCCTCTAAAACGTCACATCTAGAATGTCACATCTTAAAATGTCACATCTAGAATGTCACATCTAGTACGTCACATCTAGAACGTCACATCTAGTACGCCTCCTCTAGAATGTCATATCTAGAATGTTTCCTCTAGAACGTCACATCTAGTACGTCACATCTAGTACTTCTCCTCCAGAATGTCACATCTAGAATGTTTCCTCTAGAACGTCACATCTAGTTCGTCTCCTCCAGAATGTCACATCTAGAATGTTTCCTCTAGAACGTCACATCTAGTTCGTCTCCTCCAGAATGTCACATCTAGAATGTTTCCTCTAGAACGTCACATCTAGTACGCTTCCTCTAGAACGTCACATCTAGTATGTCTCCTCCAGAATGTCACATCTAGAATGTTTCCTCTAGAACGTTACATCTAGTACATCACATCTAGAACGTCACATCTAGTACGCCTCCTCTAGAACGTCACACCTAGTACGTTTCCTCTAGAACGTCACATCTAGAATGTTTCCTCGAGAACGTCACAAAACCTTCAGGAAGTCACCTGCTGCATTAGGTTCAGGAACACCAACGCCCATCAGTTTAAATAGAAACTGTGTTTATTGGAACCATGGCTTTGGACTTTTATGCATCTTTTAGATGTGTTCTACTTATGAATGTCAAAAACTACAGAAGCTGGCCTGCTTTTAATTTGGTAGTAAGTTTTTCCCTGTTTCCTGTTCCTACAGGAAGTTAGTTAACATCCCAGTCTAAATGAAAGTTCCTATTTTAAGTGAAAGGCAGAAGTGTTTACTTCTGTAGTAAAGATTAAAATTATATGGACCCTGCAAAGCACCAGAACCCCTCAGAACCAGAACCTCTGCCTCCTGAAGCAGCTATGTGTTCCCTCTACTGCGTACCGTTCATGCAAGCCGTTGTTCTCAGGAGGGTTCCAGGGCTGGGGGCTGGTCCTCTGGAGACCGTCGGTGGCCTTCAGGATAGCCAACCACTCTGGATCATACTCCAGACCCCCAGATGAGCTCTGTCTGTCTGGAAGATCCACAATCTGCAACACAAACCCACGGAACGTGCGTCAGCCCATTCTCCCGCCATGAGCGCTGGGGGGGGGTTTGGCTAAACTTCACCTGCAGGAAGTCCCTGTGGGGCAGACACTTGTCCAGAGACAGGAATCTGGTTACACGGGGAGCAGCGTCACCTTTAGGCTAAACACAAATGCTTAGTTGGGGTAAGAAGGCAGTGGGAAATGGTTATTATCCTGCTCAATGCCTTACTGCGTGCTGCATGACTGCAGCAAACTTCACGTGCAGGTGGGCGGAGAACCAGTAGCTGGGCTGCAGGTGGGCCAGCAGCTCCTCTGCTGCAGGACTTCCTAACGTGTTGGAGTTGACTTCCTGGCAGAGAAACGTCTTCTTGCGCAGCAGCTTCTTTGTGTTTCCGTAATGGTAGATTCCACGCGGCCAGTCGTGGCTCATAAAGATGTCTACGGGCATCTGGATCTTTGTCAGGATGAAACTCAAAGTCAGCACCAGCAGCCCGAGTGTCAGAGGGTGGGAGGAGCTCTGGGTCTTTACCTGCTTCAGTTTGAAGACCTCAATGTTTCTGACGTGGTAGACGCTTCGAAGCGTCTGTGGGTTGTATGGAGGGAACTCGTGGTGACCTAAGAGAGCACACACTCAGTGATCAGAGAGACTAGCAACCGAAGGGCAGATATTTACACGCAACAGCTGATTCCAAGTGTTAAAACCTGTCACGTCCTCCGCCTCCCACCTCTGACCTAAGGCTGGGCGATAGGGCCTAAGCAAATTTTGCTTTTATTTAATCAAACGCAAGACAAACGTAACCCCCATCTCTGGGATAAATAAATGAACACTCTTGGAATCAAAGTCCCAGCTGTGTTTAAGTCCCACTTTGTCGTCTAGACTAAAAGGAGACAAACATTCACCTGAGAGTAGCACCATTTTCTAAAGGATTAACAATACAGCTCATATCTGGGCTCTAAGGTTTTAATATAATTAATAAACCTTCTTCTCATATCTGCGGTTCTGCCATCGGTGCTGGAGAATTCACTTTTCTTGTGTTCCGCAAGATATAAACTAGAGCTGTGACGGTGTGGGATTTTTGATCACAGGGGTGATGAAGCAACAGGAGTGGTGGTCACCCGCACCCCCCCAGCCGCCAAACACAAAATCCCCTGGCAGCCACGTTGCAAATGAATACAATTACAACGCAGTCTTCTTTATTAACAAGTAACAGTAACAACTAACTACTAACTAACTAATGAACTAACTATATAGGTGTTGTAGAATCTGTGTGTGTGTGTGTGAGTGACAGCGTGCACAAGTGTTAGCGGCGCGTGTTCATGTTTGGTGTTACGGAGCGAAGGAGAACAGTAATAAAGGCTTCCTTCAGGTGTTGGAATAGGTTTGTGGTGCTGCTGCCTTTGACTGTGATGGGCTGTAGGCAAATGTAGCAGCGTGGGGGTGGGGGTGGGGGGGGTGTCTCTTCCTCCACGTCTGTGGCAGTAAACCCAGACCAGTTCCAAACAACAGAGGATTTTATTCCTTTCTTGGGAACAAACTTCCCACTGTCACCGGTAGCCGTGTTGTCTCTCTGTTGTTTGTCGTTTGCCACACCGCCGTGTGAAACTAACACTACGGAAGCTCTGGGGAGCCAAAAATGTGCCATTACGTTGAAAACCCGATTTAGTTGTTTTTTTTTTAAATCCCCCGTAACAAAAAATTCGAATTAATTAATTCAATCGATTTTCCAGGCCTACTCTGACCTTTAGCAGCTGTGACACAGGTAGAGAGCGGCGTGTCAGAGCTCACAGCTCAGCCATAAAACCAAACCCGGTCAGACTCCCACTGCAAGAACTGCCACGTCAAAGTCAAATTCAACACCAGCAGTCTGGTGTCAGTGATCTTTTTGGAGTATGTTTCCTTCAAACATTACTTTGTCCTCCTAAATTGCTTCTTTGTTGAGGTGGGCGGAGCCAGCAGGCACAAAAGTCTTCAGGTGGCCCTTAACAGTTTTTTTAAAACTTTGTTTAGCTGGAACAAACTATGGGCAGCTTGAGAGCTTTGAGTGGAATAAACAGTTTATGTGAAACCATTGACTGAACTGGACTGAGCGAGAGTGACTCCACCCATTGAAAACGGTTTACTTCCTGCTCCAACCAAATGAAGTCAATTTAGTTGCCATATACGTTCATCTACAAACAAACAAGATTTCTGTCTCACAGACCTGTAACTTCTTCTGTAGAGGATCCTCTGTCCTCCACTGGTTACCTGTACTAATGATTCCTGTTTGAACTGGTTATCTATAGAAAGACTCCTGTCCACATCCTCACACAGCTTCACTCCAAACTCCACTATGAAGACCAAAGAGCTGTCTGAGGACACCAGAAACCAGATTGTTGACCTGCACCAGACTGGAAGACTGAATCTGCAACAGGTGAGCATCTTGGAGTGAAGAAATCGCCTGTGGGGGCAATTATTAGGAAATGGAAGACAAGACCACTAAGAATCTCCCTCCATCTGGGACTCCCCCCAAGATCTCACCCCGTGGGGTCAGAATGATCACAAGAACAGTGAGCAAAGATCCCAGAATCCCACGGGGGACCTAGTGAATGACCTGCAGAGAGCTGGGACCAAAGTAACAAAGGCTACCATCAGTAACACACGACACCACCAGGGACTCAAACCCTGCAGGGCCAGACGTGTCCCCCTGCTAAAGCCGGTACATGTGCAGGTCCGTCTACAGTCTGCTAGAGCAGTGTTTTTCAACCAGTGTGCCGCGGCACACTAGTGTGCCGTGGGAGATGGCCAAGTGTGCCGTGGGAAATTGCCCTCATTAATCATTAACTGATCTAAAAACATTTCACATCTCCAGGATTTTAGCTCTCTGTTCATCCAAACAGGCCCTGATAAAACACTGAGGAGTTAGGAATATAAAAGATCGTAAAATACCTTTTCTTTGCGTTTATTTTATTTTATTAAAGACATTTTGATAAGAATGACGTACCGCGATTCAGCTGCACCTTCGGCTGTATTTTGGAAAAGTCCCGTGTTGGGGGGGTTAATCACATGTCATCGGTCTGACCAATCAGAAGTGCTTAAAGTCTTCACTTCCTTGTCCCGATTTAGCTCGTAAAGTCGCTCAGTTCTAACAGAAATACCAGCTAAAGCTCGTCTTTAGCGGTGTAGCTTTCCACAGAATCCGGAGTCAGACCGTGGAACAAGTTAACAAAACAGCGAAGCTCCGAAAACCGATCTTCGGCCGTTTTATGCACTACATTTCCCATGATGCATTGGGTTGTGAGAGTGACAGCGCAAAAGGAGATCTGTTGTTAAACGTCTTGAAACCAACGAACACACATCAAACTATTTTTAAATCTTCTAACTTAACTTTTATTGCATCTTTTAGAAAAAAACAGCTGCAGTTTCCAGCTTTTTCTGTAACAATTATCTCAAAAATGCATGTGAGATTGTGGAGGGGCTGTAGATCAATACAGACTATGAGTTTCTCCTTGTTTTTTAATTTTTGGATGCTGGTGTGCCGCGGGATTTTTTTTAAGGTTAAAGTGTGCCGTGGCTCAGAAAAGGTTGAAAAACACTGTGCTAGAGAACATTTGGAGGATCCAGAAGAGGATTGGGAGAATGTCCTATGGTCAGATGAAACCACAATAGAACTTTTTGGTAAGAACTCTACTGTTTGGAGGAGAAAGAATGCTGAGCTGCATCCAAAGACCACCAGACCTACTGTAAAGCATGGGGGTGGAAGCATCATGCTTTGGAGCTGTTTTTCAGCAAAGGGACCAGGACGACTGATCCGTGTAAAGGAAAGAATGAATGGGGCCGTGTATGGTCAGATTTGGAGTGACTTCCATCAGAATTAAAGATGAAACAGCTGGGTCTCTCAGCATGACAACCATCCCAAACACACGTTGCCCGGGTAACAAAGGAGTGGCTTCATAAGAAGCATTTCAAGTTCCTGGAGTGGCCTAGCCAGTCTCCAGATCTCAACCCCATAGAAAATCATTGGAGGGAGTAGAAGGTCTGTGTTGCCCAGCAACAGCCCCAAAACATCAGTGCTGTAGAGGAGATCTGCATGGAGGAATGGACCAAAACATCACTGCTCTATATGAGATCTGCATGGAGGAATGGACCAAAACATCACTGCTCTATATGAGATCTGCATGGAGGAATGGGCCAAAACATCACTGCTCTAGAGGAGATCTACATGGAGGAATGGACCAAAACATCACTGCTCTATATGAGATCTACATGGAGGAATGGGCCAAAACATCTTTGATCTAGAGGAGATCTACATGGAGGAATGGGCCAAAACATCACTGGTCTACATGAGATCTACATGGAGGAATGGGCCAAAACATTACTGCTGTAGAGGAGATCTGCAAGGAGGAATGGACCAAAACATCACTGCTCTAGAGGAGATCTACATGGAGGATTGGACCAAAACATCACTGCTCTAGAGGAGATCTGCATGGAGGAATGGGCCAAAACATCTTTGATCTAGAGGAGATCTACATGGAGGAATGGACCAAAACATCACTGCTCTATATGAGATCTGCATGGAGGAATGGACCAAAACATCACTGTTCTAGATGAGATCTACATGGAGGAATGGGCCAAAACATCACTGCTCTACATGAGATCTACATGGAGGAATGGACCAAAACATTACTGCTGTAGAGGAGATCTGCAAGGAGGAATGGACCAAAACATTACTGCTGTAGAGGAGATCTGCAAGGAGGAATGGACCAAAACATCACTGCTCTAAATGAGATCTACATGGAGGAATGGGCCTAAACATCACTGCTCTAGAGGAGATCTGCATGGAGGAATGGGCCAAAACATCTTTGATCTAGAGGAGATCTACATGGAGGAATGGGCCAAAACATCACTGCTCTAGAGGAGATCTGCAAGGAGGAATGGACCAAAACATCACTGCTGTAGAGGAGATCTGCATGGAGGAATGGAACAAAACATCAATGCTCTAGAGGAGATCTGCATGGAGGAATGGACCAAAACATCACTGCTCTAGAGGAGATCTGCAAGGAGGAATGGACCAAAACATCACTGCTGTAGAGGAGATCTGCATGGAGGAATGGACCAAAACATCAATGCTTTAGAGGAGATCTACATGGAGGAATGGGCCAAAATACCAGCAACAGTTTGTGAAAACCTTGTGAAGACTTACAGACAACGTTTGGCTGCTGTCATTACAGACAGAGGGTATATAATGAAATATTGAGTTGAACTTTTCTTTTTTACCAAAAACGTATTCTCCACCATGATTTACAAATAAAGTCTTTAAAAATCAGACATTGTGATTTTCTGAATTATTTCTTCTCATTTTGTGTCTCATAGTTGAGGTTTACCTATCATCATTTTAAGTGGGAGAACTTGCACAGTGGGTGGCTGACTGAATACTTTTTTCCCCTCCGTCCATGACAGAAAACACAGATATTCCTGTATATTTTTTTGAGAAGGACAGTGTACAGCTACAGAGTTAATATTGGTTAAAACAGGTCATCGTTTATCATTGAATGTCGGGTTTTCAAACTGTCTGGGAATTTAAAGATATCTTGTTTGTCTGTGCAGAGTCCTGTTTTGCAGTTCCGTTCTAAACCTATGTGAGCTTGTAGCTCTCAGGCCAGATCTGGCTCGCTTGAAGAAGGTGCTGTACTTCCACGAGAACCAGCTGGCATATCCGGTCCGCAAAGACCAGGACAGGGATTTTCAATATGGATACAACCAAGTGCTGTCATGGTAAACCCCTATTTTTATTGCTGTCAGCCATGTGGGTCATGGCAGATCTGAGAGCAGCTACGCTGTCTGTAAAAGATCCATGAGGGAGTTCCTGCTGAGCTCTGCCTCACAGTGCAGATGAGCAGCAGTTAACACATCTGCAGCCCATAAATGGATTGTTTATTTAAAAAAATGTAATGCTTGAATTAGCAACCATGATCCGTTTGGCCCCTACTTATTGTGTCATTCTCACCGGTGTCTGAAATGTAAGGAGGCCAGATTATGTCTTGAACCAGATCAACTTTGCATGAGGTCATTGCTTTAGAAATAAAGTTAAATGAAAGACCAGAGCATCTTGTTTGTGCAAGTTTTTTGCCCTTGAGGATTTCTATGAGTGGAACGAAAGTAAAATAACGAGTACGGAATTACTTTTTGAAGTACACACTGAGAACTTTCATTCCAAATGTAGTAACACCTGATCTAAGTTATCATGAGTGAAGACCCCACAGTCACACTTGTAAACCCCTCCTCTAAATGTTGGTGGGTCGGTGTTTTTTAGCTTGGTGTCAGACGTGGTGGTGTTCAACTCGCACTTCAACATGGAATCCTTCCTCTCCGCCAAAACATCACTGCTCTAGAGGAGATCTACATTGAGGAATGGACCAAAACATCACTGTTCTAGATGAGATCTACATGGAGGAATGGACCAAAACATCACTGCTCTATATGAGATCTACATGGAGGAATTGACCAAAACATCACTGCTCCAGAGGAGATCTACATGGAGGAATGGGCCAAAACATCACTGCTCTATATGAGATCTGCATGGAGGAATGGACCAAAACATCACTGCTCTAGAGGAGATCTGCATGGAGGAATGGACCAAAACATCACTGCTCTAGAGGAGATCTGCATGGAGGAATGGACCAAAACATCACTGCTCTAGAGGAGATCTGCATGGAGGAATGGACCAAAACATCACTGCTCTATATGAGATCTGCATGGAGGAATGGACCAAAACATCACTGCTGTAGAGGAGATCTGCATGGAGGAATGGACCAAAACATCACTGCTCCAGAGGAGATCTACATGGAGGAATGGGCCAAAACATCTTTGATCTAGAGGAGATCTACATGGATGAATGGACCAAAACATCACTGCTCTATATGAGATCTGCATGGAGGAATGGACCAAAACATCACTGCTCTAGAGGAGATCTGCATGGAGGAATGGACCAAAACATCACTGCTCTATATGAGATCTGCATGGAGGAATGGACCAAAACATCACTGCTATAGAGGAGATCTGCATGGAGGAATAGACCAAAACATCACTGCTCTATATGAGATCTACATGGAGGATTGGACCAAAACATCACTGCTCTATATGAGATCTGCATGGAGGAATGGACCAAAACATCACTGCTCTAGAGGAGATCTGCATGGAGGAATGGACCAAAACATCATTGCTCTAGAGGAGATCTGCATGGAGGAATGGACCAAAACATCACTGCTCTAGAGCAAATCTACATGGAGGATTGGGCCAAAATACCAGCAACAGTTTGTGAAAACCTTGTGAAGACTTACAGACATTTGACTGCTGTCATTACAGACAGACGGTATATAATGAAGTATTTTTTTTTAACCAATTTTTTTTCTCCGCCATAATTTACAAATAAATACTTAAACAATCGGACATTGTGATTTTTTTTTTTTTTTTTTTCATTTTGTCTCATAGATTAGGTTTACCGATGATGTAAATTACAGGCCTCTCTCATCTTTTTAGGGGAGAGAACTTGCTCGATTGGTGTCTGACTGAATACTTTTCCCCCTCAATGTATCTTTATCTATAAATATAGGCAGATCTTTTAGAGTTTACCGTAGCTCGCAGGTCAGAAAAGTGTGGGCTCCCCTGGTCTACTGTATCCTGCATCTGCACTAGAGACCATCTTACCCCTCCTGTAGTCGTGTGACTTGAAGATCCCTGATAAACCTCCAATTCGAATCCCTCTGTAGCGAACAACTCCAGCGTAACCTGCAGAGACGGGGACGGGTCAGGTGGGGTGTCAGGCATGCTGCACACACCAACTGCTGGTGCTCACCAAGATAGTAAATGTTGGGCGCCACCCAGCCTCCATATGGCAGCTCCTGCAGATGGTTGGATGCCTCATGGTTCCCTCCAATAAAGATGGTCAACACTGGAGCTTTCTTCTCTCCGGAGTAGTATCTGTAAAGCAGGCAGCAGCTGGAAGCCAGGCTTCATGGTACTTGACAAAAAACATGAAACAAGTCAAGAAGACAAAACCAACTTGTAAAAGGTCTGCATGGTTCTGTACTTGGCTGGCACTGCCATGCACCTCATGTCGCCCTCGTTGCGCACCGCTTGGAAGTCTCCACAGCAGAGTAGCAGGTCCACCTTCACACCCTCCTTCTTCTCCAGATAGCTGATGGTTTCATAGATGTTGTCCAGCTCCCCGTGGCAGCAGCCTTCCACGGCGATCTTCATCCTGAACCTCCTAGCAGGCTCCCGTAGCTGCACGGAACTGCAGCACGCGCGCAGGAGAGTTGGATTCGCTACAGTTCGTCAGATGTTAAGCCCTTTTGTTTTTTCCCCCCAGAACCCACTTACCTGTTGAACTTATTTGTGCGTTTACACCCGCTGATTACTGGTCAATAACCAGCTCAACAGTGCACGTGAGAGCGAGCTAAGATCCGCACTGAAATGCGGAGACGAGCTGGTGTTGCGCGGAGAACGCGCGTGCTAATTCGGCCGTTTTCCTTCGGAAGCCGCGGCTATGACTATCCACAGAGCGACTGTCAGTGGCGCATGCGCCGTGTGGCCTGTGTTCTCAAGCAGCAGATTCGTTCCTAAAATCCTTCTTTAAATTTCTCTGTACTTTCCAGTTTTTTAGCTGCGTCTCTTCGGGCGCAGATCGCAGGGAACTCCTGTGGAAATTAACCCCTGAGTTTAGCGTCACTTCCACGGGCTTCCTGGATGTGACGAATGTACGGAAAGCAGACTCCGTCACGTTTATAAACAACATTTACCCGAGGCTCGCTGGCACACGGTTCTCAGCTCAGCTGAGCAACTCCTTGGATATCTTTAGCGGTCGGTTGCAGCCAGGCCGGAAGACGTTCGCCGTGCTTTCGGAAGAGGAGGGCAGCGGGGCAGCTCGGTAGCTGACATTTCAGGCACTCTTTGCGGCTCCCTGGCAGCTGCTCTGGGGGGCGGAGTGTCGGCGAAGTGCAGCGCCGACTGGGGCGCCCGCCCGGTGGAAAAGCGATGGCGTGTTTGCTGGAGGCCCCTCTCCGCATCAGCGTGCTCTCCGTGAGTAAACCTCTGACGTCTGAGCGCGGACGGCCTCGCGCAGAGACACCCGGACGGTGGTTTCCGCTCTACGGCCGAGACTGTCGCGGCTTCGTGCGTTCTGCTGTCCGTTAGCTTGCAGGCTAATGCCCGTTCTGAGTATGTAGCCTCGGAGCGCTACGTCCGATTTAGGTAGTGCGATTTGCACTCGTGCGTCGCTCCGGCGGGCGGGAACATGAGCGAGCATGCCCCTCTTGGGGAGACACGAGCACCTGCGTGTCGGAGTAACAAAATGAAGCTAGCTAAAGAGCTGTCAGTGGAGGAGGTAGCAGCTAGCTGCCCGGTGACGGTGCTGTCTGTTTAGAGTCCGGTCAAAGCCCAACGAAGGCTCCTGAACATGACCCCCCCCCCCACACACACACGCACGCACACACCCCACCCCCATCCCCACACACCCCCGTTTGGGTTGCTCACGCGCTTCATTCCCGCGTGTCGTCCAATCCTAAACATAGTTGCTTTAGCATAGCTTTTAGCCGTGGGCACCAACCCGGGTAAGGTTTTGGTGACCCCCTCTTCCTCCTACTATGTACCAGTGTGTAAACAAAGCCGCCTGCAGCACACCTGACGGACAGGTGAACACCTGGTTCCCTGGCTGGGGGTGTCACGCGCCCCCGCTGCCCAGTAACGGGAGGGTCTGACATCTGTCAGAAACGGGGCAGAGGAGTTTCTCCGGTTTCGTCTGCTCTGATGCTCATTTGTCCCCTCACAGGAGGTCACCGCCACCAGCCGCCACTATGTGGACAGACTGTTCGACCCAGACCCACAGAAGGTTCTGCAGGGAGTCATGTAAGTGGAGCCGCACCAACACCGCTCCTCCTGAGACCCGTGCCAGCAGCACACTCCCCCCTCCTCACAGCGAGCCTCCTGCCTGCCTCCTGGCAGCCTCTGGAGGTGTGAAAAACAAAGTCTTCTCCTTCAAGCTGCTCCGCTGAGCTGAAGGTCTGGGTTGTGGCGAGATCAGGTCCTGTTCTCGCCATTGATGACCACTTTAGCGGATGCGCTCTGTGGGATCTTCTCGGGTGGGCATCTAAGCTTGCTAATGGAAGACTCCACACAGAGTTTATTTGCCAGCTGTGACTGTCAAAGAAAAGGGATTTGGCTCTTGCAGGTTAATGAACGGCTAGAGTTTCGGGTATCACCACTCTTGTCACGGTGAAAGAAAGCAGAAACATCTGGAAGGATTATAAGCTGCAGAAAAACTCAGATTTTGTCAGCTGTGGATCTTCCTTCAGACCCTGACCTAAAACAAGCAGGACTGGGAGTTTTCAGGGATGAGGCTACAGTCCAGGACTGAGTCCCGCTCTGAAATGGTGGTGTATGGGTTTAGTCTGGTCTGATGTGAAAGGCCAGAGGAGGTTCCTGTTCCCAGCAGATCTGACTGAGTCCATCAACGATGATGGCCGCGGACGACCATGGTGCAGAGGTGGAGCAGTCCACCTGTAATTGCAAGATTGCAGGTTGAGTTCCCACCTTGCCAGGCCATGTGTCTTAGTGTCCTTGGGCAAGACACTGAACTTCACATTGCTCCTGGTGGTTATAGGTTAGCATCAGGCTTTGGCATCAGTGTGTGTGAATGGGGGAATTGGACTGTGACTGGAAAGGGACCTTTAAGGAGGTAGAGAAGCGCTATAGATGTATACACCATTTACCATTTACATCTGTGACATGTTTGAAAACGGCTGCAGGTTTCAGGTGGACTGTTGGATGCAGGGCAGGTTCAAGTGTTTGTGTCTGAGTGGCAGATGACTGGCTGCAATTTCATGAGGGCATCCTTGCTTCTCATTAGAGGGTTGGTTGCAGTCCATCAGATCACCTGTCCCAATGAATGGATTTCACATTTCTTTTAATTGGATCGTTGATTCCTCACTGTTTCTGTTCTGCTTAAAGAAACTTAAAGACGTTTGTGTTTGTTGGGTTTCCGTGGGAGTTTTAATACAGCGTTAGTTAGCGGTCCGAGCCGCTCTTTAAGAAGTCGTGGGATGTGTTTGAGACACGGGAACAAGAGAAACCGAGAGTTTTCCAAAATTCAGGATCAGACAACAATTTAAATAGAAATAATGTAAGTTCTACTTTCTGTGTGACCCGGTACCAAGTGACCCATAGACCTCTGGCACCTGTCTGCTGCCTCTGGGTTTGGGGTTCCTGCTTTAAGGTGCTACAGATGAGGTTCAGGTGCTCCTCTGTGTTCAGATGGCAGAGCAGCAGCTCCTGCCAGCTGTTGGCTCATCTCTGCACTCAAACCATCCTGTTATTTTTATCTCCTGAGCAGAGAGGCTCTGGTTACTGGGGAGAAGTTGGTTCACTCTCCTTAGAGGAGACAGGAGTGTTTGGCCCCTGAGTTGCAATGAAATCTTTACCTGGAGATGAGACTTTCTGCTGCTGCTCCACCCACCTGATGTACAAAGACACAGGTCTTGGTTAGATTGAATGAAGACACGAGTGTTTGTGTGACTCCATAGTGACATGAAGAACGCCGTCATCGGAAACAACAAGCAGAAGGCCAACCTGATTGTTCTGGGAGCTGTACCACGGTAAGTCCACCCTCGCACCTGACGCCTGCTGTTCATGAATTATGCTGCCAACCTCCTGGACTCTGGAGCTGGCCTAGGGAAAACTAGAGGCACAAGGTTTCCTTTGTAGATGAATCTCAGAAAACAGATCTCCTTTAGAAAGCTAGTCTCCCTCCAGAAAGCGGGTTTCCCTCTAGAAAGAAAGCGGGTCTACCTTTTAAAAAGCAGGTCTCCCTCTAGGAAGAAAACATGTCTCCCTCTAGAAAAAAAAAAGAAAGAAAAAAAGAAAAGCGGGTTTCCCTCTAGAAAGAAAGCGGGTCTCCTTCTGGAAAGAAAGCAGGTCTCCCTCTAGAACTGAGATCTTCCTCTAGAAAGCAGGTCTGCCTTTAGAAGATGGGTCTCCCTCTAGAAAGAAAGTGGGTCTCCCTCTAGAAAGAAAGTGGGTCTCCCTCTGGAAAGGAGGTATGCCTTTAGAAAGGAGGTCTCCTCTAGAAAGAAGACAAACTGGTCCGGTTTGTTTTCAGGCCACAGAACCATCTGCAGAGCTTTTTCTTTTCCAGGTTGTTATACCTGCTGCAGCAGAGCTCGTCCAGCCTTCAGCTGAGGACCGAGTGCGCTGTGGTTCTGGGCAGTCTGGCCATGGGCACAGAGAACAACATCAAGTCCTTGGTGGACTGCCACGTCATCCCCACCCTCCTGCAAGGTGGTTCAACCTCACGTGGCTACGGCTATGCGTGCGTGCTGAAGGTAGGCGACGGCGCTGATCTGTGTGCTCTGTGCTCGTAGGCCTGCTCTGTCCAGACCTGACCTTCATCGAAGCCTGCCTGCGCTGCCTGAGGACCGTCTTCATCAGTCCTGTCACTCCCGTGCAGCTTCTGTACACTGTAGGTGATCACATGCACACTCAGAGAGTCACGTGCGTTGTATCCCAGAGCCGTTTGAGGACTGAAGTAGCACAAACGGCATAATCCGGAGCTCCACCTCAGTCAGAACATTTGCAAGTAGTTCTGTGAGTCCGACCAACCCAATGGCGGGTTTCAAACCCAAACCCGTTCAGTCAGCAGCAGGGCCTGAGAGCCCAGCTGCTTTGCTTTAGTTTCTGCTCTTGAGCATCACACAGATGCTTTTCAGGGAAGGGCTGCACAGGTGAGCCCACGAGTTCTCCTGTGTGACCCTCATTCCTAACATACCACGCAGAGTTTCACAGTAGCAGGGAAGGAAATCAAAGACGTTCTCAGAGCAGAAGCAGGATCCATGAGGTCAGCATCGAGCTGGAGACGGTTTGTTCTGCTGGGACCCTGCAGACCAGCTTTTCTCTGAAAACCCTTCTGTGGCCAGATGCCGTGTAAAGCCCGTGTTCCTCATGGGTGTCGGTCACTGTTTGGCTCCAACAGCTTCAGCGCCAACGTGGCTGGAGGTCTGACAGGAACAGGCCCGTTTCCGTGTTTCCAATGTTTCTGATCATCATGCTCCCCTTTGGTTTGCCTCAGTGATGACGTCACTGGTGTCTCCAGAAGCTTTAGTTGGTTTCTGGGAAGTTCACTTTTCACTGTTTTTCTGGAATCAAACAATGCAGATTTTCAGAAGAGCTTTTAAATCAGAGAAGAAGAAAAAAAACGCTAGGAGAGTTAAGAAGGGAAACCAAAACTGATGATGTGACCAAATCCAGGTGTTGATACCTGCCCTGCTTCTTCTGGTCTTCTACCTGGAGTTCTGACGCTAAGGCTCAAAGGCAGGGTCAGCATTTACCCTAGAGAGGTTGAGCTTCCCCAGCACTCGTGCAGCTCCTGGACTGACGTGCTGCTGTCACTCCCTGCAGGATCCCACTGTGATCCCTCACCTCATGTCTCTGCTAAGCAGCTCTCAGCGAACGCAGGAGTACGTCACGCAGATCTTCTCCCACTGTTGTAAGGTACCAGCAGACGTGCGCTCTCTGCAGGGAGGGGCTGCAGTCGGAGCCGCTCTCACTGTGGTTTGTTTGTAGACGCTGGAGCATCAGACGGTTCTGTTCAACCACGGAGCCATCCAGAGCATCTCCCCCATGCTGATCTCCCCCTCCTATAAGGTACTGCATGTTGCTCACACAGACCAAACTTCAAATGTGTCCCGGTATGCAGGTCTAACTCTGACTCAGGATGAGAAACCATGTGAAAGCAGGAAACACTGATGGAATGACCTCATTTAGACAGAAGCCAGTTTACAGACAGACATCTGGATGTTAAGGCATTCTGCAATAGAATGTAAACGTCACTTTCATTCATAAAAAGACAAATATGGGTAGAGATTGAGATTTTCCTGAGTCCTCACCACCGGTGTGTTGCTCTGTCCGTGTCTCGGTTCAGGTCCGGATGCAGGCACTCAAGTGTTTCTCAGTCCTGGCCTATGAGAACGCTCAGGTCTCCGTGAGTCTGGTCAATGGTAAGGCTCGGCTTTGGACCTCTGTCGTGTCTGTCCGGGTTCTGTCTGTACGGGTTCTGTCGTGTCTGTCCGGGTTCTGTCTGTACGGGTTCTGTCGTGTACGGGTTCTGTCGTGTCTGTCCGGGTTCTGTCTGTACGGGTTCTGTCGTGTCTGTCCGGGTTTTGTCTTTTCTGTCCGGGTTCTGTCGTGTCTGTCCGGGTTCTGTCTGTACGGGTTCTGTCTGTACGGGTTCTGTCGTGTCTGTCCGGGTTCTGTCTGTCCGGGTTCTGTCTGTCCGGGTTCTGTCTGTACGGGTTCTGTCGTGTCTGTCCGGGTTCTGTCTTTTCTGTCCGGGTTTTGTCTTTTCTGTCCGGGTTCTGTCGTTTCTGTCCGGGTTCTGTCTGTCCAGGTTCTGTCGTTTCTGTCCGGGTTCTGTCTGTCCGGCTTCTGTCGTTTCTGTCCGGGTTCTGTCGTTTCTGTCCGGCTTCTGTCTTTTCTGTCCGGGTTCTTTCTTTTCTGTCCGGTTCTGTCGTTTCTTCCCGGGTTCTGTCTGTACGGGTTCTGTCGTGTCTGTCCGGGTTTTGTCTTTTCTGTCCGAGTTCTGTCGTGTCTGTCCGGGTTCTGTCTGTCCGGGTTCTGTCTGTCCGGGTTCTGTCTGTACGGGTTCTGTCTGTACGGGTTCTGTCGTGTCTGTCCGGGTTCTGTCTGTCCGGGTTCTGTCTGTACGGGTTCTGTCGTGTCTGTCCGGGTTCTGTCTTTTCTGTCCGGGTTTTGTCTTTTCTGTCCGGGTTCTGTCGTTTCTGTCCGGGTTCTGTCTGTCCAGGTTCTGTCGTTTCTGTCCGGGTTCTGTCTGTCCGGCTTCTGTCGTTTCTGTCCGGGTTCTGTCGTTTCTGTCCGGCTTCTGTCTTTTCTGTCCGGGTTCTTTCTTTTCTGTCCGGTTCTGTCGTTTCTTCCCGGGTTCTGTCTCTCCGGGTTCTGTTGTTTCTGTCCGGGTTCTGTTGTTTCTGCCCGGGTTTTGTCTTTTCTGTCCGGGTTCTGTCGTTTCTGTCCGGCTTCTGTCTTTTCTGTCCGGGTTCTTTCTTTTCTGTCCGGTTCTGTCGTTTCTTCCCGGGTTCTGTCTGTCCGGGTTCTGTTGTTTCTGTCCGGGTTTTATCGTTTCTGTCCAGGTTCTGTCTGTCCGGGTTCTGTCGTTTCTGTCTGGGTTCTGTCTTTTCTGTCCGGGTTCTATCGTTTCTGTCCGGGTTCTGTCTTTTCTGTCCGGGTTCTGTCTCTCCGGGTTCTGTCTTTTCTGTCCAGGTTCTGTCTTTTCTGTCCGGGTTCTGTCGTTTTTGTCCGGGTTCTGTCTTTTCTGTCCGGGTTCTATCGTTTCTGTCCAGGTTCTGTCTTTTCTGTCCGGGTTCTGTCTGTCCGGGTTCTGTCTTTTCTGTCCGGGTTCTGTCTTTTCTGTCCAGATTCTGTCGTGTATTCCCGGGTTCTGTCTGTCCGGGTTCTGTCTGTCCGGGTTCTGTCGTTTCTGTCCGGGTTCTATCGTTTCTGTCCAGGTTCTGTCTTTTCTGTCCGGGTTCTGTCTGTCCGGGTTCTGTCGTTTCTGTCCGGGTTCTGTCTTTTCTGTCTGGGTTCTGTCTTTTCTGTCCGGGTTTTGTCTTTTCTGTCCGGGTTCTGTCGTGTCTGTCCGGGTTCTGTCGTGTCTGTCCGGCTTCTGTCTTTTCTGTCCGGGTTCTGTCTTTTCTGTCCGGGTTCTGTCGTTTCTGTCCGGGTTCTGTCGTGTCTGTCCGGCTTCTGTCTTTTCTGTCCGGCTTCTGTCTTTTCTGTCCGGGTTCTGTCTTTTCTGTCCGGGTTCTGTCTTTTCTGTCCGGGTTCTGTCGTGTATGTCCGGCTTCTGTCTTTTCTGTCCGGGTTCTGTCGTTTCTGTCCGGCTTCTGTCGTTTCTGTCCGGGTTCTGTCTTTTCTGTCCGGGTTCTGTCGTTTCTGTCCGGGTTCTGTCGTGTCTGTCCGGGTTCTGTCTTTTCTGTCTGGGTTCTGTCTTTTCTGTCCGGGTTCTGTCGTTTCTGTCCGGCTTCTGTCGTTTCTGTCCGGGTTCTGTCTTTTCTGTCTGGGTTTTGTCTTTTCTGTCCGGGTTTTGTCTTTTCTGTCCGGCTTCTGTCGTTTCTGTCCGGGTTCTGTCTTTTCTGTCTGGGTTCTGTCTTTTCTCTCCAGATTCTGTCGTTTCTGTCCGGGTTCTGTCTTTTCTGTCCGGCTTCTGTCGTTTCTGTCCGGGTTCTGTCTTTTCTGTCCGGTTCTGTCGTTTCTGTCCGGGTTCTGTCGTTTCTGTCCGGGTTCTGTCTTTTCTGTCCAGGTTCTGTCTTTTCTGTCCGGGTTCTGTCTGTCCGGGTTCTGTTGTTTCTGTCCGGGTTCTGTTGTTTCTGTCCGGGTTTTATCGTTTCTGTCCAGGTTCTGTCTTTTCTGTCCGGGTTCTGTCTGTCCGGGTTCTGTCGTTTCTGTCCGGGTTCTGTCTTTTCTGTCCGGGTTCTGTCTTTTCTGTCCGGGTTCTGTCTTTTCTGTCCGGGTTCTGTCGTTTCTGTCCAGGTTCTGTCGTTTCTGTCCGGGTTCTGTCGTTTCTGTCTGGGTTCTGTCTTTTATGTCCGGGTTCTGTCGTTTCTGTCTGGGTTCTGTCTTTTCTGTCCGGGTTCTGTCTTTTCTGTCCGGGTTCTGTCTTTTCTGTCCGGGTTCTGTCTTTTCTGTCCGGGTTCTGTCTTTTCTGTCCGGGTTCTGTCGTTTCTGTCCGGGTTCTGTCTTTTCTGTCCGGGTTCTGTCGTTTCTGTCCGGGTTCTGTCGTTTCTGTCTGGGTTCTGTCTTTTCTGTCCGGGTTCTGTCTTTTCTGTCCGGGTTCTGTCTTTTCTGTCCGGGTTCTGTCGTTTCTGTCCGGGTTCTGTCGTTTCTGTCCGGGTTCTGTCTTTTCTGTCCGGGTTCTGTCTTTTCTGTCCGGGTTCTGTCGTTTCTGTCCGGGTTCTGTCGTTTCTGTCTGGGTTCTGTCGTTTCTGTCCGGGTTCTGTCGTTTCTGTCTGGGTTCTGTCTTTTCTGTCCGGGTTCTGTCGTTTCTGTCTGGGTTCTGTCGTTTCTGTCCGGGTTCTGTCGTTTCTGTCCGGGTTCTGTCTGTCCGGGTTCTGTCGTTTCTGTCCGGGTTCTGTCTTTTCTGTCCGGCTTCTGTCTTTTCTGTCCGGCTTCTGTCTTTTCTGTCTGGGTTCTGTCTTTTCTGTCCGGGTTCTGTCTTTTCTGTCCGGGTTCTGTCTTTTCTGTCCGGGTTCTGTCTTTTCTGTCCGGGTTCTGTCGTTTCTGTCCGGGTTCTGTCGTTTCTGTCCGGGTTCTGTCTTTTCTGTCCGGGTTCTGTCTTTTCTGTCCGGGTTCTGTCGTTTCTGTCTGGGTTCTGTCGTTTCTGTCTGGGTTCTGTCGTTTCTGTCCGGGTTCTGTCTTTTCTGTCCGGGTTCTGTCTTTTCTGTCCGGGTTCTGTCGTTTCTGTCTGGGTTCTGTCTTTTCTGTCCGGGTTCTGTCTTTTCTGTCCGGGTTCTGTCGTTTCTGTCCGGGTTCTGTCGTTTCTGTCCGGGTTCTGTCGTTTCTGTCCGGGTTCTGTCGTTTCTGTCTGGGTTCTGTCGTTTCTGTCCGGGTTCTGTCGTTTCTGTCCGGGTTCTGTCGTTTCTGTCCGGGTTCTGTCGTTTCTGTCCGGGTTCTGTCTGTCCGGGTTCTGTCGTTTCTGTCCGGGTTCTGTCGTTTCTGTCCGGGTTCTGTCTGTACGGGTTCTGTCGTGTCTGTCCGGGTTCTGTCTGTCCGGGTTCTGTCTGTACGGGTTCTGTCGTGTCTGTCCGGGTTCTGTCTTTTCTGTCCGGGTTTTGTCTTTTCTGTCCGGGTTCTGTCGTTTCTGTCCGGGTTCTGTCTGTCCAGGTTCTGTCGTTTCTGTCCGGGTTCTGTCTGTCCGGCTTCTGTCGTTTCTGTCCGGGTTCTGTCGTTTCTGTCCGGCTTCTGTCTTTTCTGTCCGGGTTCTTTCTTTTCTGTCCGGGTTCTGTCGTTTCTGTCCAGGTTCTGTCGTTTCTGTCCGGGTTCTGTCGTTTCTGTCTGGGTTCTGTCTTTTATGTCCGGGTTCTGTCGTTTCTGTCTGGGTTCTGTCTTTTCTGTCCGGGTTCTGTCTTTTCTGTCCGGGTTCTGTCTTTTCTGTCCGGGTTCTGTCTTTTCTGTCCGGGTTCTGTCTTTTCTGTCCGGGTTCTGTCTGTACGGGTTCTGTCGTGTCTGTCCGGGTTCTGTCTGTCCGGGTTCTGTCTGTACGGGTTCTGTCGTGTCTGTCCGGGTTCTGTCTTTTCTGTCCGGGTTTTGTCTTTTCTGTCCGGGTTCTGTCGTTTCTGTCCGGGTTCTGTCTGTCCAGGTTCTGTCGTTTCTGTCCGGGTTCTGTCTGTCCGGCTTCTGTCGTTTCTGTCCGGGTTCTGTCGTTTCTGTCCGGCTTCTGTCTTTTCTGTCCGGGTTCTTTCTTTTCTGTCCGGTTCTGTCGTTTCTTCCCGGGTTCTGTCTCTCCGGGTTCTGTTGTTTCTGTCCGGGTTCTGTTGTTTCTGCCCGGGTTTTGTCTTTTCTGTCCGGGTTCTGTCGTTTCTGTCCGGCTTCTGTCTTTTCTGTCCGGGTTCTTTCTTTTCTGTCCGGTTCTGTCGTTTCTTCCCGGGTTCTGTCTGTCCGGGTTCTGTTGTTTCTGTCCGGGTTTTATCGTTTCTGTCCAGGTTCTGTCTGTCCGGGTTCTGTCGTTTCTGTCTGGGTTCTGTCTTTTCTGTCCGGGTTCTATCGTTTCTGTCCAGGTTCTGTCTTTTATGTCCGGGTTCTGTCTCTCCGGGTTCTGTCTTTTCTGTCCAGGTTCTGTCTTTTCTGTCCGGGTTCTGTCGTTTTTGTCCGGGTTCTGTCTTTTCTGTCCGGGTTCTATCGTTTCTGTCCAGGTTCTGTCTTTTCTGTCCGGGTTCTGTCTGTCCGGGTTCTGTCTTTTCTGTCCGGGTTCTGTCTTTTCTGTCCAGATTCTGTCGTGTATTCCCGGGTTCTGTCTGTCCGGGTTCTGTCTGTCCGGGTTCTGTCGTTTCTGTCCGGGTTCTATCGTTTCTGTCCAGGTTCTGTCTTTTCTGTCCGGGTTCTGTCTGTCCGGGTTCTGTCGTTTCTGTCCGGGTTCTGTCTTTTCTGTCTGGGTTCTGTCTTTTCTGTCCGGGTTTTGTCTTTTCTGTCCGGGTTCTGTCGTGTCTGTCCGGGTTCTGTCGTGTCTGTCCGGCTTCTGTCTTTTCTGTCCGGGTTCTGTCTTTTCTGTCCGGGTTCTGTCGTTTCTGTCCGGGTTCTGTCGTGTCTGTCCGGCTTCTGTCTTTTTATGTCCGGCTTCTGTCTTTTCTGTCTGGGTTCTGTCTTTTCTGTCCGGGTTCTGTCTTTTCTGTCCGGGTTCTGTCGTGTATGTCCGGCTTCTGTCTTTTCTGTCCGGGTTCTGTCGTTTCTGTCCGGCTTCTGTCGTTTCTGTCCGGGTTCTGTCTTTTCTGTCCGGGTTCTGTCGTTTCTGTCCGGGTTCTGTCGTGTCTGTCCGGGTTCTGTCTTTTCTGTCTGGGTTCTGTCTTTTCTGTCCGGGTTCTGTCGTTTCTGTCCGGCTTCTGTCGTTTCTGTCCGGGTTCTGTCTTTTCTGTCTGGGTTCTGTCTTTTCTGTCTGGGTTCTGTCTTTTCTGTCCGGGTTTTGTCTTTTCTGTCCGGGTTTTGTCTTTTCTGTCCGGGTTCTGTCTTTTCTGTCCGGGTTCTGTCTTTTCTGTCCAGATTCTGTCGTTTCTGTCCGGGTTCTGTCTTTTCTGTCCGGCTTCTGTCGTTTCTGTCCGGGTTCTGTCTTTTCTGTCCGGGTTCTTTCTTTTCTGTCCGGTTCTGTCGTTTCTGTCCGGGTTCTGTCTTTTCTGTCCAGGTTCTGTCTTTTCTGTCCGGGTTCTGTCTGTCCGGGTTCTGTTGTTTCTGTCCGGGTTCTGTTGTTTCTGTCCGGGTTTTATCGTTTCTGTCCAGGTTCTGTCTTTTCTGTCCGGGTTCTGTCTGTCCAGGTTCTGTCGTTTCTGTCCAGGTTCTGTCGTTTCTGTCCGGGTTCTGTCTTTTCTGTCCGGGTTCTTTCTTTTCTGTCCGGTTCTGTCGTTTCTGTCCGGGTTCTGTCTTTTCTGTCCAGGTTCTGTCTTTTCTGTCCGGGTTCTGTCTGTCCGGGTTCTGTTGTTTCTGTCCGGGTTCTGTTGTTTCTGTCCGGGTTTTATCGTTTCTGTCCAGGTTCTGTCTTTTCTGTCCGGGTTCTGTCTGTCCGGGTTCTGTCGTTTCTGTCCGGGTTCTGTCTTTTCTGTCCGGGTTCTGTCTTTTCTGTCCGGGTTCTGTCGTTTCTGTCCGGGTTCTGTTGTTTCTGTCCGGGTTTTATCGTTTCTGTCCAGGTTCTGTCTTTTCTGTCCGGGTTCTGTCTGTCCAGGTTCTGTCGTTTCTGTCCAGGTTCTGTCGTTTCTGTCCGGGTTCTGTCTTTTCTGTCCGGGTTCTTTCTTTTCTGTCCGGTTCTGTCGTTTCTGTCCGGGTTCTGTCTTTTCTGTCCAGGTTCTGTCTTTTCTGTCCGGGTTCTGTCTGTCCGGGTTCTGTTGTTTCTGTCCGGGTTCTGTTGTTTCTGTCCGGGTTTTATCGTTTCTGTCCAGGTTCTGTCTTTTCTGTCCGGGTTCTGTCTGTCCGGGTTCTGTCGTTTCTGTCCGGGTTCTGTCTTTTCTGTCCGGGTTCTGTCTTTTCTGTCCGGGTTCTGTCGTTTCTGTCCGGGTTCTGTCGTTTCTGTCCGGGTTCTGTCGTTTCTGTCTGGGTTCTGTCTTTTATGTCCGGGTTCTGTCGTTTCTGTCTGGGTTCTGTCTTTTCTGTCCGGGTTCTGTCTTTTCTGTCCGGGTTCTGTCTTTTCTGTCCGGGTTCTGTCTTTTTTGTCCGGGTTCTGTCGTTTCTGTCCGGGTTCTGTCTTTTCTGTCCGGGTTCTGTCGTTTCTGTCCGGGTTCTGTCGTTTCTGTCTGGGTTCTGTCTTTTCTGTCCGGGTTCTGTCTTTTCTGTCCGGGTTCTGTCTTTTCTGTCCGGGTTCTGTCGTTTCTGTCCGGGTTCTGTCTTTTCTGTCCGGGTTCTGTCGTATCTGTCCGGGTTCTGTCGTTTCTGTCCGGGTTCTGTCGTTTCTGTCTGGGTTCTGTCGTTTCTGTCCGGGTTCTGTCGTTTCTGTCTGGGTTCTGTCTTTTCTGTCCGGGTTCTGTCGTTTCTGTCTGGGTTCTGTCGTTTCTGTCCGGGTTCTGTCGTTTCTGTCCGGGTTCTGTCTGTCCGGGTTCTGTCGTTTCTGTCCGGGTTCTGTCGTTTCTGTCCGGGTTCTGTCTTTTCTGTCCGGGTTCTGTCTTTTCTGTCCGGGTTCTGTCTTTTCTGTCCGGGTTCTGTCGTTTCTGTCTGGGTTCTGTCGTTTCTGTCCGGGTTCTGTCTGTCCGGGTTCTGTCATGTCTTCCCGGGTTCTGTCCGGGTTCTGTGGTGTGGGTTGGATTTCTCTCCCCTCTGTCTGTGGTTTTTCAGCGTTCTGCTTGTCGTTGGTCTTTAGTCGTGGTTGACGGGGAGCAGCTGCCACAGGTTTTTGTCAGAATGATGCAGAGAGACCAGCCTATTGAAATGCAGCTGACGGCAGCCAAATGGTGAGGGATTGAAATGTGTTTTATGAAAGCATGTTGTCAGATTTCACAAATGACTTCTGGTTTCCTCGTGGCAGTTTAACCTACATGTGTCGAGCAGGTGCCATCAGGACGGACGAGGGCTGCATCGTGCTGAAGGTAGGCCCCTCTGAAGCCGAACCCGGGTCCTGACGGGCTGTCCTCTGAACCGCTGGTGTTGTGGGTGCAGACTCTGCCGTGCCTGGTGCGGATGTGCAGTAAGGAGCATTTGTTGGAGGAAAGGGTGGCGGGTGCGGAGACGCTGGCCTACCTCATGGAGCCGGATGTGGAGCTACAGCGGATTGCCAGCACCACAGATCACCTCTTGGCCATGCTGGCCGACTACTTCAAGTACCCCAGCTCCGTGTCGGCCATCGCTGACATTAAGAGGGTGAGTACAGGCAGTTTCTCTTTTTGGGTTAGGGTGAACAGAAAATGATGTTGTTGGGTTTGACAAAAACAGCACAAAGCCTTATAAGGCTCTTGCACTGGAGCAGTGACTTGGACTTGGGCCCAGACTTGAGTCCCACTTAAAGACCCGATCCAATGAAAATGGCTTTTTTGGTGTTTACATGTTCCTGTAGCATTTTTCTCACAATGAAGGACATGCATTAAGAAAATTAAGATTAAAATAACTTTTCTGAGTATTTCTTTATTAAAAATAGTAAAATAGTAAAATATAAAATAGTTAAAAAATAGTTTGTGAAAAAGCTTTAGTTGTTGCATACAAACTACAATCTGCAGGCCAGAAGCTCCGTCCTCTGCTCCTTTCTGATGCATCCACCTGCAGACAAATAGATCCATGTATGAGCTAGCATCTGGCTCAAAACTGGATGGCTGGATTGCGCCAATATAACACTGCTGCTAAGAAAGGTGTTAACTAATGATTGTAATTCAGTCTCCAAGAATCTACAGAAACCCTTCCCTCAGCTTCCATAAGCCCGCCTCTGATTTCTCGTGTTGTTGTCTGCAGCTGGACCATGACCTGAAGCATGCGCACGAGCTACGACAAGCCGCCTTTAAGCTTTACGCATCGCTGGGCTCCAACGATGAGGACATCCGTAAAAAGGTTTGCTCTGTTTTTCCTCTCATCTTGAGCAGTCCAGCTGCTCCATGTGTCTTTATCCTGCTTCATATCTGCCGGCCGCAGATCACAGAGACGGAGAACATGATGGACAGGATCGTCAGCGGCCTTTCAGAGTCTAGCATTAAAGTACGACTGTCTGCGGTTAGGTAAGACATTCATCCATCCACTCACGCATCTACCCGTCATCGTGGAGGAGAAGCAGATCTACTCTGGGTTCATCAAGAACATACGAGCTTAATCCTTGGACATTATTTCGACTACCGTCACTCTTGAACCGTGCTGCCAGTATCATATAAAAACACGATTGTGGTTCTTTGTAGCTCAGATCCGAACGAGTGAAGCTCTGCAGCTGCACAGCGGCTAATGCACGGAGCCAAGATGCTGTTGGCAGAGCGGGCCAAAGTTCTGCAGAACCTCCCAGATATACATTCTGGATCAGAGACCTGATGGATCACAGTAGGGCTGCATGATGTGAGGAAAACTCGCGATATGTGATATTAGTGATCAATATTGCAGTGACGATATAAGAACAAATAGCAAAACAACCAAAAACATCCTTTCTAATTCACTGCAACAGTTTAGAAATGAATGACCATCATCTGCATAGGAGGAGATTATCTAACATAAACGGCTCCATCTGATTGGTCAAATGCATAAAGGGATTTATTTGGTTTGTTAAACACTTCAAATGGCCATACGACTGTTTTAGCATCATTTATCGCAATTTTTGCCGTCTTTTGCGACATGCATATTGCACAGCTTTAAGTTGTGATGAAGATAAATTTGCGATATATTGTGCAGACTTGGATCACAGTGATGTGTCCAACACTCTGAAAAAAGGCCGACGTCATGGCGATGAGCGGTGAAACCCGTGTTTACTTCCACGTGTGAGAAAGTGCAGCTGCAGAGCAGACGTCATGGAAACGAAGCATCAGAGCCACATTCATCCTGTCATCCTCATCATCATCACTTTATTGATTCTGGAAAGAATTGGAGTTTTTTTTTTCTTTATTTTTGAAGCACCGTTCAGACTCCTGAACTGTTCTGGAGAAGCTACATTAAGCAATATTGAAAATAAGCAGCACTTTATTAACTTAATCATACTTTTAGAACCTTATCGGTTTCATTCTAATTTGTTTTCATAGACTGAAAAATATTTTGTTGTGGAAATCAGAAGATGTTGACTCTTCCCTTTCTATATTTTAAGTTACCAAAATAAAAGCACTGTGAATTTGGGTAAAAGCAGCTTATATGTGAGATACAGTTGCAGTGCTTAACATTGTGATCATTAAATAAACTGAATTTGACCGTTTTATTACAATGAAAGACATATTGATATTCAGGAACTGTTGTTCTCAGTCATACTCTTAAAAAAAACATGTTTCGTAGGTGAATTGGCAAATCTAAATTGTCCCTAGGTGTGAGTGTGAGTGGGTGTGTGACAGACTGGTGACCTGTCCAGGGTGTCCCCTGGCTTCGCCCACAAGTGGCCAGGATAGGCTCCAGCAGCCCCGTGACCCCGAAAGGAACAAAATGAATGAATGAATAAATGTTCCAGTACAATATCAGGATATGTATCGTATCACCAGATTCTTGCCGATACACACTCCTACTTTTAACCAGTGCTAACCGGAGCTTCCTTTAAACGTTTTCTCGCCCTCCTTATAAAAAACACAGAAGATGCTGAGAATCCCGTGTAGTTATACTGAAGAGCTCCACAAAGCTGTCGGCAAACTGCTCCATAGTCTCTACATTTTCAATAAAAGTGATGTTAATCAGCTGTAATGCTGCATGAATGTTTCAAATGCTTTGGTTCATGTGTTTATGCTCATGTTTGTGCAGATGTCTTCACAGTCTTTCACGCTCCGTGCAGCAGCTCAGAACCAGCTTTCATGACCATGCAGTCTGGAAGCCCCTGATGAAGGTCAGTTAGTGACGTCCAACCTGCATTCACTACAACAGACTGCCTGGAAAGGAAGCTTACGTCTGTCTTTGTGTGTAGCTGCTCCAGAACGCCCCAGATGAAGTTCTGGTCATGGCTTCTTCTACACTATGCAACCTGCTGCTGGAGTTCTCCCCCAGCAAAGAGGTGGGTCCACAAACAGAATCAAACAACTGCCTGAGAGCCTCTTCTGGAAGTGGTGCTTCATCCTTGGTGGTAGAAAACAGAGACACGGGTGGAGGGTTCTGTCAGATCTCAGTGATGTCACAGACGTTGCAGGGACTCGTGCAGCAGCAGCAGCAGCAGCAGCATGCAGCAGCAGCAGCATGCAGCAGCATGCAGCAGCAGCAGCATGCAGCAGCAGCATGCAGCAGCATGCAGCAGCATGCAGCAGCATGCAGCAGCATGCAGCAGCAGCAGCATGCAGCAGCAGCATGCAGCAGCATGCAGCAGCAGCAGCATGCAGCAGCAGCATGCAGCAGCAGCAGCAGCAGCAGCAGCAGCATGCAGGTCATTGTGTGGCTGCTTAAACGCAGCTCTCTGCATGCATAGCATGCAGCCGTGTCTATGGTCATTCATGCATGAAGCATGCTTCTAGAAATGCCTTTTTGGTCCTAGACCAGCACAGACGTGGCTTTGTGAGGGTCCATACATGTAGGCATATCAGTGAATGAGCTGCATTTATATCTGTTTTGAAGTGAATCTAGAGGACTTGGCCGGGTAGATGTGTGTAATAATAAAGGACCATCAGAAGGAGGAAATAACATCTCATGTCCTCTGATTGTTGTCCGGGGCTCCTTTCTTCACGTCTTTTTGGTTCCCTCACTGCTGCAGTCACTCAGACAGCTGTGAAGGGAAGGCTCCAGTTCCTGAGCAGAGCTGGGGTCCACTCCGCTTGTGTGGATGATGTTCTACCCGACCCTCACGTTGTGAACACTGGAGCTGCTTCTTGTGTGTCTGCAGCCCATCCTGGAGTCCGGGGTGATCGAGTTACTGTGCAGTTTGACGCAGAGCGACAGTCCGGCACTGAGGGTGAACGGGATCTGGGCCCTCATGGTTGGAACTTCTCCCATTTTCCTTCAAATTCCAGCTGTAATGATTCCGCTCTTGAGCCGTCCTGGTGTCTCTGTGTCTGAAGAACATGGCGTTCCAGGCTGACCAGAAGGTGAAGGTGGAGATCATCCGGTGTTTGGGCACGGAGCAGCTCTTCCGCCTGCTCTCTGATCCTGACTCCAATGTGCTGATGAAGACGCTCGGCCTTCTGCGCAACCTGCTGTCCACCCGGCCGGTAAAAGCCCTGGCACAAACGCCACGGGGGCGGGAGGGGTGTTGCTATTCTGATGTCACGAGGCATCCGTTTGTATGAACCACCGTCGTGAACGGATGTTTGTTTCCCCCCCGCTGGCAGCACATTGACCAGATCATGGCCTCTCATGGGAAGCAGATCATGCAGGCAGTGACCCTCATCCTGGAAGCAGAGCACAGCATAGAGGTCAAGGAGCAGGTGAGGCCGCTCTGCCTGCAGGGACCTGCGTTCACTCAGCAGCCGGCTGAGGCTCCGCCTCCATCACAGCTGTTTTTGCATCCTCCAGACGCTGTGCATCCTCGCCAACATCGCTGACGGGAACACGGCCAAAGACCTGATCGTGACCAACCACGACATGCTGCAGAAAGTCAAGTACTACATGGTACCGTCCATCCGTCTGATACATTAAGCCTCAACAGCTGCAGCAAACGGGAAGAACAAGCAGGACAATCTCTAGTGGGAACACGTCCTGCTTTTCTTCAGCCTGTCAGAGGAAACTCTATCCATGTACAGGACCGTATATTACCTTTGGACACTAAACAACCATTTTTCATAAAATATCAGTTATTTTCAGCTCAGTTTCTTACCTGGAAATAAGACGACTCGGTCTCTGAGGCTCCGCCTTTCTCTCCTGGTGGGTGCCGCCCATTTCGTGATGTCATCCTAGAGCCGGCCTCTGCAGCGTGTCGGCGTTTCATCCATGAAAACTAACATCTTTACAAAGATGGATGTGCAGATTGTGCGTATAAAGGGAGAAGGTTCATGCTGAACACCGCTAGCTCCACAGAGAAAGTGGGCGTGTCTGTTAGCCTGGAGGCGGAGCTGGTATTGAAGGCTCTTCCTGGTTCCTCACTTTGTGACATCACAATGTGAGGACCCACCCGTTTTCATGGATTGGGAGGGGCTGGTGCTTAGAGAGCAGGAATCCTCAGAGATGGATGATTGGATGAAAATACTGCACAGGGTTTGTTTTGGTGAGGAATGAACATTATGATGCAATTAAAAGATAAAATGGTGATTTTGCATAATATAGACCCTTTAATGAAAAACCTTGAAGTTATGGGGTAAGAGGTAATGACTGATCCTTCTGGGACGCTTGACTCTGTTTAAATGTAGCATCATTGACATGAATGGACCATCAAACGGGTTTCTCTCTTCTTCACCGTCTCCCTCCTGCAGGGCAATTCTAGTGTGAAGCTGCAGCTGGCTGCCACCTTCTGTGTGTCCAACCTGATCTGGAATGAGGATGACGGTGAGTCTGCAGTCACTGCGACCAAGAAGCTGCTCTCTTTTACAGACTTAAATAGCTAAGCCCCCCCCCCCCCCCCCCGTTAAAGTGGGTGTGGCCTGACCTTGGGTGCTGGGGGGCCTTGAGCTTTTCTGTGCCTCTGTCTCTCAGGCGCTCAGGAGCGGCAGGACAAGCTCCGGGAGCTGGGCTTCGTGGACGTCCTGCACAAGCTGACCCTGTCCTCCGACCCCAACCTCAGCGACAGGTGGGGCGCGTGCACGTGTGCGCGTGCTCAGGGGTTCGGCCGCTCACTCTTGTCCGTGCTTGTGTGTGCGTCAGGGCGAAGACGGCGCTGCAGCAGTACCTAGCGTGACCACAGGGGGCTGCGATCCTCTTCTGGGAGATCAACGGACAGCCTGGGGGGCGCGAGGCCCGGATTCCGGGTCTGGAGGTCCGAGGCGGCTCGCCACACAGAGACGCCTCCTTCTGGTGGTCTGGAGGCTCCCCCCTGAACCCGTCCACACGCTCTGCTGAAGATGATGAGGGAGGGGGGGCTCCTGCTCTGTTCTTCCCTCTGAGGGCGCCCCCATCTGGGCGTGAAGTGGGAGGGAGACAGCAGAGCCTGATCCTGTCTCTAACTCTGAATATATGAAGCATAAATATATTTTTGAAGGTTGATGCCCCCCTCCCCATGCGTTCTGGACCCTCCTGTGCACATTGGAGGGAGGTGCACGTGTCACCTTATGATCCCCATGGGAGATGTAGTTTCATAGCTGAGCCCCCCCCCACAGGCCTCAGCTCTTCTCCTGTCAGACTCCTCCAGCTCTGATTGGACGAATGTTTCCTCAAATATATGCAGATGAGATCATCCTGTGTGTGCGGCTTCTTTGTGTGTGTGTGTGTGTGGGGGGGGGGGGGGTCAGAGTTCATACAAAACACGTCTTTATTTCAACCACAGCTTTATAGAAAATACATCTGAAAGTAGCCCCCCCCCCCCCACGCACAGTGGAGATGCTGTCATGCAGAAAAAAATCACATGCATTAACCCCCCCCCCCCCCCAATATCTGAGGCATATATTTGACAACAAGCCCCCCCCCCCCTCCAGTGTATTTGATCAAATGCATGCAAGCCCCCCCACTCCCAGAAAAGCCTCAGGAGGCGTCTAAAACTAACTGGGGGGGCACCTTTCCCTGAAGAAGGCACACATGGCTGAATGGCTAAAGCTGGGGGGGGGGGGGGGGGCTGTGTGTAAACAGTTACCTGTAAACTGGATTCTCTTTGGCTCCATCACCCCCACCCCCCCACCCCCCATCACCATCAAATGACTGCCCCCCCCCCGTGAGTCCATGCCCCCCCTTCCCTCATAAGCCCGGCTCTTCGTCAATGAAGCTGATGTGTTGGGTGGAGGAGGCGCCCCCCTCCCACCATGGCTCCCACCTCTGCATCTCCAGCTGGGAGTCACTCCTGGGGGGGGAGTCTGTTGTCCTCACCAAGTCCAGAGGCAGTGAGGGGGAGGAGGGATGGAGGGAGGCAGCGGGGCTGTGTCTCCGTCCTGGGGAGGACATGAGGGATGCGGGAGCTGAGCGGCGACAGGCCGATGCAGGGGGGCTGTTCTGTGTGGGAGGTGGGCGGGGCTGGCTGGAATGTGATGGGTGGGGGCTTTGGAATGAGGAGGAGGAGGGAGACACTGACAGAGATGGTGAAGGGGGGTGGGAGGCCAGGGGGGGCTGCTCCAAAGAGAGCAGAAGCAGCTCATAACTGGAGGGGGGGCTCTGGGAAGTGCCTGGGTATTCCTCATTAGGGGGTGGGCTGCCCCCTGTGTGGTCAGGAGGGGGCAGTGTTGATGTCGGGGAGGAGTCTGGGTTTTGTGTTGGGAGAAGGCACCCCCGCAGATCCACCGGCCCCCCATCCCCACCGTCCAACAGGGAATGGGGGGCACAGGAAGGTGGGGCCAGTGGGCAACTGCTGGACGGGAGGGGCCTGGCACTGCCCTGGCTGGGGGGGCTAACCAGAGGGGAGGGGGGGGCTTTTTGCAGTAGGAGGGGCTTCAGCAGGCGAGACACCTCCTGCAGCTCCTGACTGAGTCTGGACACCTGCTTGCTCAGACTGTGCACCTGGGGGGGGACAAAGACAGCAGGTCAGGGTCCAATGGGATGAAAGGATGCAGAAGCTACACCCCCCCCCCCATCTCCCCTGAACCCCCCCCCCCCCACACACACACACACACACACACAATTCAGAACAATAAATAGAAATAAACAGTGCAAACAGAGGATGAAGAGGGTGCAGGTAATGGACATATAAGGGAAAAGTTTAAGGGGGGAGGAATTAACCTCCTAAAGGTGGAAAGATTTCATGTAATCCATGGACACCAGTGAAGATCACAAATCATTGAAGAAAAAAGGTTCAGAGCACTGTCTAGAACAGGGGTCGGGAACCTATGGCTCGCGAGCCATATATGGCTCTTTTGATGGTCACATGTGGCTCGCAGACAAATCTTTAATTTTACTTTTTTTCATTAGACCAGTCCTTTTCGGGCGCGATGCGATGCCAGAGGCGCGCAGTAGTAGCGGTGCTTGGAGAAAAAACTATCAGTTTACTATTATCTATTATTTCACAGAGTTTGTACCACCCGGAAACCTGTGAATTGACGTGCCTAAAACTGCGCGCTCTTTCTCCGCGCAGTTGCGGAGACGGGAGTGTGAGGAAGAAAGCAGAGGGTGGGGGTGAGGGGTTGTGGGGACAGGCTGCAGGTGAATCGCGCAGGGATTGTAAAAACGTAAAACCCGCTGCCCGTCACTCACTGCAGCGTGTGAGTGTGTGTTTGGCTCCAGGTCCGCATGTGATCAGTCTTTGTCACATCTAAAGAACATTCAGACCAACGATCACGTTTAAAGTCTCAACGCCTGCATGAAGCAGAAACTCACCACGTATCAACCAGACTAGACCATCAGCAAAACTACCACGAGAAATACTCACCATTTATTAGCAACAGCATAACAATGTTATTAAAAAGGATCCACAGACTTATTGTACTTTATAAATGTTGAATTACATCAAATGCACACATTCACTTGTATATTTAGTTTTAAAAATATTGTCGCGGACTGAGTTTAACTTGGCTGTTGGGCCGCGTTAAAAGTTCTGGGGTTCATTGAAGGCATCAAGCAGAGATCTGATTGGCTCTCAGTTCTGTCGCTCAGCCTGTTGTTAGGTAATTTGGACCAATGGGGTTCAGCTATGGGCCGAATAAGGGAAATGGGAGGGCTGGAGCGGGAGCAGGTGAATATAAAGTTGGGAGAAGCGCTCTCTCTCGTCTCGGCAGGAGAGATTCAGGAGTTGATGAATTAGTTGTACGGCGTTTGTTGCGGTCTGCAGTAATCAGAATAAAGAACTTTAAAAGAGGTTAAGTCTCCGTGCCTCAGTGTGGGAAAGAGACACAACATTATTGTATGGCTCTTTCGAAATTACATTTAAAAATATTTGGCGTTTATGGCTCTCTCGGCCAAAAAGGTTCCCGACCCCTGGTCTAGTGGGTCTAGATGACCCACCTCCCAACGGTAAAGTGCCTAGGATAGAACAAGGGTTACAAAGTGTTCATGAGAACAGAGGGACAGAAACTGTTCTTAGGTTCCTGTTTGAAGTCACTCAGATGTTTTCAGTCCACTGCAGAAAAACCCAAAGAGTCGCAGTTTTAGAGTTTCACCGAGAAACAAGCTTTGAAAAAAAAAACACCTAAAGATTCATGGCTGCACTTTGCTGCTGAGCTCCATGTTAGTAGATGTAGCAGCAACACTATAAATTCAAGCTCAAGTCCAAGTCCCTCCCAGCAGCAAAAGACGACAAATTTGGGCTTTGAAGGACAAGAAACACTAAACCAAAAACTAAAGTCTGCACCCATAGCAGAGGGAGCTGATTGGTCAAAGTGTCTGTGAATGAACCAATGGACAACCTGAAGGTGAAGAAAGGCATGAAGGAACTACGGCAGACAACCTCAGGAGGTGAAAGGTGAACTCTACACCTTCCTCCTCAAAGCAGAACTCCATGGAAGAAGAGGAGGCAGACCTAGGATTCTTGGAGGACAGAATGTGACCCCCCCTTCATAAAAATGTCCAAGTAGAAGATGTGGAGGACTTCCGGTGATGCAGAAGTTATGGGGAATTGAACCTTCAAGTCTCACAAGGAAAACGAATCCTAAAGAAATCCACCCATCCATCCAGAAACCTCATGTAACCCTTGTTCTATCCTAGGCACTTTAACGTTGGGAGTTGGGTCATCTAGACCCACTAGACAGTGCTCTTAACCTTTTTTCTTCAATGATTTGTGATCTTCACTGGTGTCCATGGATTACATGAAATCTTTCCACCTTTATCCACCTTTGTCATGGTGGGGAGAACACCTCAATGGAAGGGGGGGGGGGGTCATATAGGATAGCACAAGGGTTAATCCTAATCTAAGATGAAGATAGTGACAGCAGAGTACAAAATAGTACAGAATGTCTAAAGTGATTTGGATCAGATTCAACCTGCTTCATGTCTGAGGAATGTTAGCTGTGATTCAGGAAGGACAGGGGAGTCAAAGGTGGAAGACTTCAGCCGAGCTCACTGGAGAATAAAGACATGTCGACGCATGGGCGGGCAAAGTGGGAATCAAACTTGCGATCTTCTCATCAGAGGTCAACCGCCCTTCCGCTGCACCACAGATACACTGATGATGATGTTGAGAGAGCTAACTCAGCGGACAGCCAGAAAGGTTCATGTGTGGATTTAACGAGCAGATTTCAGGCCAATGAGCAGCGCTCAACACGAGGACGGTTGAAATCCTAGTTTCCACTCTCACAGCCTCCATGGTCGGCGTATAAGCCCCGCCCATATTTGTACACGTACCTCCCCAGTCAGCTGGCAGACGCTCTGCTTGATCTCAGCCGTCTCTTTAGTTCCTGCAACACAAAATGTGTGCGTGTGATTGTGTGTTAAGCTGCTGGTCTGTGTGTGTGTGTGTGTGTGTGTGTGTGGTGGGGAGACCTGTACCTGGGTGGGGGGGCAGGCTGGGGCCAAACTCAAACCTCTGGGAGAGGCCGGACACGCTCTCGGTCTCGATTCCATCCACGAACCTGCAGGACAGACCAAAGTCAGGCCTGCTGGCACCACTTCAGTGCATGCGCATGCTTCCCCCCCGCAGCACATGTTTCCATGGAAACCAGAGCTGCAGCGTCTCCTCGGGCTCAGACACTGTGTGTGTGTGTGCGTCACCTTGGGCTGAGCTCCGGCGGCACGCCGCTGAAGCTGACCGCTGGTATCTGCAGCGTGCACGGACGCACATGCTCAGAGGGGGCCCGGAGGGGGCGCGGGGCCAACAGCGGGGACCGCAGCGGGGAGCCGAGAGCCCGGCCCAGGTGCAGCGGAGATCGAGGGGGGCGGGACGCGGTCCTCTGTTCCTCATCGCCCTCCTCATCCTCGCGGATGGATGGCAGCTTCTTCAGCAGAGAGCCGTTGCTGTCCGAGTCCATCTGAGGACACAGCAGGACACCTGCTGTCACTACAACCTGCCAGCAGGGGGCAGTGGAACCCAACAGATGAAGTCAACGGTGATCATCCCTCCAGATCATGCGTTAGAGATGTGTTACAGCTCATTTGTGTTACATTTGTCTGTGATGCACCTCCGTCAGGCACAGCTCTGCTGTCTTCTCCACAGATCATCATTATTCTCAGAGTCACAGTGAACAAATGTGACTGCAGCAAATGACAGAGCGCTCAGGAAACAGTCTGTCCCACTTCTCAGAACATGGAGGAGAGAAGATCCTCCTCCTCCTCCTGAGTTATTTTTATCCCTCAAAATCCAATCTTAGCAGCAGGGACCTGTGGCAGCCAGTCAGGGAGAGCCCTCCCCACTTCTATTCTTAGAAACAGGAGAGCTTAAAATAGCAGCACGTGTCTATTCGAGTCCTTTGCTGCACGTTGAAAGGCTGCAGCAGAGTTTAACCTCTGCAAAGTCCTGGTCAGAGGCAGTCCTGCTGCTGCTGGACGGGATGTCTCTACCTTACTCCCATCAGTGAAGACACACCTCAATGAGGTGTATTGATCTGATATTTGTTGATAATAAAGGCAGAACGGTGGCTTTAGCAGTCACCTGTTTTCTATAACTCTGCTTTGGTGAGCATCATTTCTGCTCTCCGGTCCATGATGATGCAGATTTAGACCTGATCACATCTTCACGTTTCTGCCGTATCAGGAGGAATTCTGGTCCACTCTTCTATGCAGATGACTCCTAAACGTTCAGACTCGGTGACCTTCACTTGGTAACTCTGAGCTTCAGCTCTCTCCATCTACAGGACTGAGGTCCAGAGTCTGGCTGGACCACTCCATGACCTTCCATGACCTTCTGCTTTCAGTGGAAGGGGTGTGGCCTTCCAACAAGCTCACTCCTAATTAGTGACAGCAGTTGCCATGGAAACACTGATTCAGTCCGACGCGGACCAATCACTGCTTACTAACCTCATCTGGCTCCAAACGGCGGCGTCTGTATCTCGGAGAAATGACGACTGAATTGACTTAATGCGGTTGGAGCCAGAAGTGAGTCGCTCACATTGGTTCAGTCCAGTTCTCTGATACAGTCCGGCTGTTGATGCAAACTTGCAAAAGAAGAGCGTGTTGGGCAAACAGAGAACAGCTGAGTTTGGACTGACGGAGAATTCTGAAGGTCCTAAGGCCAGGAGGAACCCGGAGGAACCAGGAGGAACCCGGAGGAACCAGGAGGAACCAGGAGGAACCCGGAGGAACCCGGAGGAACCCGGAGGAACCCGGAGGAACCAGGAGGAACCAGCATGCATCACTGCTCAAAATCATTGCAGATCCAAAGACATCTAAACTGAGACCAACGACAGCAGCCGTTATCGGCCTGACTGACGTTAGACCGGCAGAGCAGCAGCAAAGCTTCATGGGATTGTCTGAGGAGAAGGCGTCATGAAGGCTCCAGCAGTCGCGTCGTCTATTCAAGACTGAGCTGCAGGTTGTGACGCTGCACAGCGGCCAGCTCCAGCTATTTGGTTTTGGAGGAAATCGGTCAGAGCTGCAGCTGAAGGACGTCAGACGAACGGCAGACGCCGGCTCTGATTCAGCCTGAAGGCGGCAGAGGCCCGGTGCTGCAGAGCACTCCGGCAGCCTCTGCATTCGCCCCCCAACCCTGGAACTGCACAAAAGCCCCACATGACAACTGCGATCACGTCTGCCTGCAGAGACGAAGACGGCGAGAACAGCTGCTGGACCACGTTCCCCCTGACGGCGGCCACAGGTACTCACGTCGGCTCCGTGGCCCTCCCGCAGGTTGTAGGTGAGGTCGTGCTGGATCTCGCTCACAAACTTCTGCGCGTACTCGGGGTAGAGGCGCAGAACCTCACGCAGCCCCTTCAGGCTGATGTACTGCAGGTCGCAGTACGTCAGCGCCTTCACGTTGGCGTTGGTCTTAATCACCTGCTCTTTGGTCAGCGAGTCAGAACCAATCAGATCTCCTTTACCTGGGGAGGGGGTGCAGAAAAAGGAGGATGTCAGAAGGGTCTCACAGAGGGGAGGGGGGGACGCAGACTGAAGGAATCCTCAAAGCTTCAGAAGATGCAGCAGCCGTCTGGTGGAGGAGTGATGGACATCATGTGGATCCAGGCCAATAACCAGATTTAGAACTCTGTGTGAATTGTAGGGGGGGGGGGGGGGGTCTGGAGCTGCAAACGGATGAAACATCAATGCAAGTCAAAGGATGAAGATGGACAAGATCCTGAGAATCCGTCCGGCGTGTTTACATGACGTGTTTTATTCTGACCAGGTGTTCATTCAGATTACTTTGTCCACGTAAACAGAGCTACTGTTGAGCTGAAAACCAGACACTTACTAGAAACAGAAAATAAGACCTGGAGTGACTGACAGGAGACAGAACAAGACCAAAAACAAAAGTTCTGTATGCAACTACAGTTCTATGAACCCGGACGACCGCCGGAGGTGGTGCTTCAAACACTGGACGGCCAATGCCAACAAAGTCCTGAGGGGTCCAGAAAATGGGACACAGCCTCACCTCAGAGCGTCTACGTCCAAGACGCCATCCATCGGGTTGGGGTCAGGCACATTCACCCCTTAGAACCTGGGAAGGGGTACCATGGGACCAGGAGGCAGCCGCAGATGGAGTCCAATGGGACCCCATGGGCAGCAGCCCAGGATGTAGACACAGCCCAGGTAGAATGATGAGAGACCCCTGATGGCTCAGGGGTCTCTCATCATCAGGGGACCATCAGTAAAACTACGCATGCGCAAGAAGGATCATTCAGTCCTGGAAGCTCCGCCTCCAGCAGTCAGGAGGGACAAAACAGTACAGAAAAACCAGACCAAACCGCTCAATCCTCACAGCTACAGTACGATTAGAACATGAAGTATTGCTGTTGACGTGAAATGTCCGTGCTACTTGCTGCTGTAAATGAGGAAATTAGACAAAGGTTGTGTCTGAATTCCTTCCCTCCCCTCTACATAGAGCGTTCACCATTTACTAGCACCGTCCAAATCTACGATTCCAAAATCCAGAGCCCTAGAAATTTACCAGAAGTCTCTATGAAAAACCAGCATGCGTCGATGCTCACTACATTCAAGAATATAGACCACAATGCATTGCGTTTTTAACAGCTTTTGCAAAAACAATGTACTTTAATGTATTTTTATTAAAGCATCAATGTTTCCATCATCGGAGCACAGTGTATTCATAAAACACTCAAATCAGTTTGATTTTCACTTTGTGAAATCGCTGACGTCATATTTACTGTTTAAAATCAAAGTAGTGAGCAACTGCTTTAGTTGCAGCATTGGTGAGGTCAGACCCACACCTTACTAATGACCGGCGTGTGGCATGAGGGCCGCTGTGTGACGGCATCGCCCCGACATCACAAATGCACATGACTTCCATTATCCTCACAAATATGTCATGATACACTTAACACGCACCACAATGGTACGTTCCACCATTGGAACGTACCATTGAGGTGATCGCAGGGGCCTCAAGGCAAATGCAAGACACACCTGCGCTCCTCTTAAGAAGCAGCCCCCCCTCTCTACAGCTGTCTACGGGCCATGACGACCCAGACGCCCTCAGCACCGGTACTGGGTTGACGAATGCATGTGAGAAAGACATTGGAAAGGTCTTCTGTAAGGCAGACGTCCCAGTGAAACCTTCAACTACCCCCCAGCACTCAGCAGCAACACTGAAAGCATGGCTCAGTGAGAGAAAGTGAGAGAGCCATGAAAATACAATCGGACTCACCCAGAATAGCCAGCACGGTGTTGTCCTTCAGCACCTCCATGGACCCTGAGCACACAAAGTAGATGGCCTGCAGGGCGTCCCCCTGCCGGATGAGGAACTCTGCAGGAGCGCAGAAGGAGGTCTTGATGATGAGGGAGAGGGAGCGCAGGCAGCCTCTGCTGGCCGACTCAAACAGCGGCAGCTGGAGCAGCTCCTTGTTCAGGTGCATGGCGATGTCGGCGCGCAGCTCATCGGGGAAGTCCTTCAACAGCTGGGGAGTCAGACATGACATGGTCAGGGCTTTCAGGAGAGGGAAGCTCCTCTCCTGAGGCTCCTCCCTCCCATGATTTGCTCGTCCCTCTAAAGTTTGGCCCCTCCTTCGAAAGCTTGGCCCCTCCGTCTCCTGTTTGGCATCTCCTTCTCATAGCTGGCGCCTCCCTCTCATCATTGGCTCTTCCCTCTAAAGCTTGTCTCTGCCCTCTAAATCTTGGCTCCTCCCTCTCATGCTTGGCACCTCCCTCTCATAATTGGCTCTGCCCTCTAAAGCTTGGCTCCTCCCTCTCATTTCTGGCTCCTCCCTCTCATATCTGGCTCCTCCCTCTCATTTCTGGCTCCTCCCTCTAAAGCGTGGCTCCTCCCTCTCCTGCTTGGCTCCTCCCTCCCATGTCTGGCTACTCCCTCTCCTGCTTGGCACCTCCCTCTCATTCTTGGCTCCTCCCTCTAAAGCTTGGCTCCTCCATCTCATTTTTGTCTCCTCCCTCTCATCTTTGGCTCTTCCCTCTAAAGCTTGGCTCCTCCCTTTCATTTCTGGCTTCTCCTTCTAAAGCTTGGCTCCTCCCTCTCATGCTTGGCTCCTCCCTCTCATGCTTGGCTCCTCCCTCTCATAATTGGCTCTGCCCTCTAAAGCTTGGCTCCTCCCTCTCATGCTTGGCTCCTCCCTCTCATAATTGGCTCTGCCCTCTAAAGCTTGGCTCCTCCCTCTCATTTCTGGCTCCTCCCTCTCATTTCTGGCTTCTCCCTCTAAAGCGTGGCTCCTCCTTCTCCTGCTTGGCTCCTCCCTTCCAATGTCTGGCTACTCCCTCTCCTGCTTGGCACCTCCCTCTCATTCTTGGCTCCTCCCTCTCATTTTTGTCTCCTCCCTCTCATCATTGGCTCTTCCCTCTAAAGCTTGGCTCCTCCCTTTCATTTCTGGCTTCTCCTTCTAAAGCTTGGCTCCTCCCTCTCATGCTTGGCTCCTCCCTCTCATGCTTGGCTCTTCCCTCTCAGAATTGGCTCTGCCCTCTAAAGCTTGGCTCCTCCCTCTCATTTCTGGCTCCTCCCTCTCATATCTGGCTCCTCCCACTCATTTCTGGCTCCTCCCTCTAAAGCGTGGCTCCTCCCTCTCCTGCTTGGGTCCTCCCTCCCATGTCTGGCTACTCCCTCTCCTGCTTGGCACCTCCCTCTCATTCTTGGCTCCTCCCTCTAAAGCTTGGCTCCTCCCTCTCATTTTTGTCTCCTCCCTCTCATCATTGGCTCTTCCCTCTAAAGCTTGAATCCTCCCTTTCATTCTTGGCTCGTCCCTCTCCTGCTTGGGTCCTCCCTCCCATGTCCAGCTCCTCCTTCTCCTGTTTTGCACCTCCCTCTCATCATTGGCTCTGCCCTCTAAAGCTTGGCTCCTCCCTTTCATTTCTGGCTTCTCCTTCTAAAGCTTGGCTCCTCCCTTTCATTTCTGGCTTCTCCTTCTAAAGCTTGGCTCCTCCCTTTCATGCTTGGCTCCTCCCTTTCATTTCTGGCTTCTCCTTCTAAAGCTTGGCTCCTCCCTCTCATCATTGGCTCCTCCCTCTCATGCTGGTCATCAGCCTGCTTACACTCTCCCATAGAATTGTTCCAGTCTTTAACCAGCATCGTATTTTGGTGCTTGGTGGCCCCTCTGGCAGGACCTGCAGCGACGAGGCTGGATGTCAGACCTCCTTATGCTCTTCACTCCCAGATCCTGGAGGTTCTCTCTTAAAAACACTGTGGAGGGGGTGGAGTGTTCTTGGGAAACTGTTTGGTCCCAGACTGTGGAGTTATGGGACTGTCAACACAAATGGGCTGATTGTGTCGGACAACCATGTGGGGCCACCTAGCAACTCTATGAGACCAGAGCTAGGAGCTGAACCGCTGTGTAGTGGTCAGCACTCACAACCCCTTTCCGGTTCAAATCCCACTCCTTGTGGACTGTGTATGTTCACCTTGTGCATGTGGCGGTGTTTCTTCTGACAGCACATACTTGGTCTATAGTATACATACATAATATACTTATACTTAAGTATACTTCATAAAATAAACTTCAAGGGGTACTGAGGAATCCTTTCTCATCACTTCATTGTGTGTGAGTAAACTCAGAAATAGTCATAAACCTTCTTTCTAGGTAAGAATGAAGTTTATAGTAGATCGTTTTAAAATCATGGTCAAAACTTATTGGAGCGTTTTTGTTTGTATGAACAGTTTGAAAACGAGGCCGGACGTCTCCCATTTCTTTGGTGTCTTTTGTAGTTACGAGCTTCCCAAAGGCTCAACCAGTCTGTGAACTGGAATGAAGCCTCCATGTAGGATTGTTGAAGATGTAAGCCCGCTGTCTCCTCACCTCATTGACATCTATGCCGTTATTGACTGACCACGTGGTCTGGAAACACTCCAACATGCGCTGCTCCAAAGCTTTGGGAAGCCGGTGGACCCGGATGAAGTCCTTCAAGTCTTTGGTGCGAGTGTGGTAGAGCGAGCGGCGCGAGTACATCCTCTGGATGATGGCGGTCACGTTACCAAAGACCACAGCGTGCATCAGTGCTGCAGAAACAGGAACATAAGAATGAGTTCACTGGCTGGCTGGCTGGCTGGCTGGCTGGTTTGTTGGTGATGTGGCTGGCTGGCTAACTGGTGGGTCGTAAGCTGTTGGCCTTCGATGTTATTCATAGCAGAATTGTTTGTTTTATTCTGTTTGTCTCAACCTTTTTGAAGATGGAGTTTACTGAAAGGACGAGTGTCCTGCACAGCTTTTTGCATCTGAAAAGGTGAGTAGTTTGGATGAAAGCAACAGTGGTTGGTGTTGGCAGCCTGGAAACAAACAGAAGCGGCAGAACCAGGAGAAAGCTCAGAGCGGCCATGTTCCTTTCAGAACGCACAGGTTTGCAGTGTCTGGGCTCTGACAGCAGACACTGTGCTTCAGAATCAGCATCTTCCATGAGAAGCACATTCAAAGACCAGTCCATCCTGGTTTTTATCTGAAAACAAGACCTCAGCGTGTTCCCGTCTCGCCGTCATCTCACCTCCTATCAGCATCGTACAGATGGAGAATATCTTCTCAGAGTCTGTGTTGGCCGACACATTTCCAAAGCCCACACTGGTCAGACTGCTCAGTGCGAAGTACAGCGAAGTCACGTAGCTGCTGCGCATGGAGGGGCCACCCCCCAGCATCTTCAGAGCGCTCGTCTCTGACGCGCCCGCTACTCCAGTATTGTTCCCAAAATCTTGGCTGGAGTTCCAGGTTCCCGGCCTCGCGGCTTCTGACCCCGACACGTTCCACTGGCTGCTGTTGGAGGGAAGGCTGCTTGCAGCGGCGGGGGCTGCCGTCATCAAGGGGGACAGGAAGTAGGGTGTGCCCAGGCGCTTTGCCAACTCATGGAGCCAACCTGAGGGAGCCAGGGAGACAAGACAAGACAGCTTTGTGTTAACATCGTAGGTGGAGGCGGGCTTTTGTGATCCACTTTGAGGTTAAGAGCTTCAGGGTTTTTCACTGACATCATCGTAAAGGACAGACAAAGAGCTTTTCTCTGTCTGTAACTCATTATGGACACAGTGTTGTTGCTCTTCACTGCACTGTTACAAAGATAAAGAACAGAAACAAAAAAACTCCTTAATGTCACTTAAGAAACACACAAACAAATGAAACTAAATCCCCAAATAAAGTGACGAGGCCACACAGGGAAAGGATTGAACCAGAGGACATCTTTAGCATGAAACACCATCATAAACAACAGAAAAACCATTGAAAAAGAAAGCAGTGCATCAAAGTCAGACAAATCCACACAAACCATCCCTCGTGAACAGAGGTAGCTGTTAGAGGATCCTTCTATCTCACAGGAACACGGCTCTCCTCCGGTCCTGGAACGCCTCTCTCTGGCTGAGACGGTTTCTGTGACTCGCTTTGCTATAAAGATCCATCATTATTGTTTATGTCACGCTTTCAGTTGGTTACAGATATTTTTTCTTCTTCTTGCAGCTGACTTCAGAGGGACTTCCAAGTATATTCTTTATTTCAGAAACCTTGGAAGCTGGCAGAGCTGCTCAGCAGTCTGCTGATGCCGTTACACCTCTGGACCTCTGCTGCACCGTTAGGGATACAGAAGAACTAACCGATGTCCCAGGAGCCTGGGCTCTCGATCTCCCGGCGACCAATGAAGTACCACACGCAGGCCATCCAGTGGGCCAGCAGGGCAAACATGGACATGAGCAGCGTGAGGACCACAGCGCTGTACTGGGAGTAGCGCTCCAGCTTCTGAAGCAGCCGCAGGAGTCGCAGCAGCCGCACCGTCTTCAGCAGGTGGACGCCAAAGTACTGGAAACACAATCACAGCCGATCAGTTATACAGTGTTCTGACTCTGAAACGCAGCTGAAGAGCCAGAGGAAAGCTTTTCTGACTGCTGCAACGATGAACAATGCACCGCAATGGTCACCGGAATTAGGACATGATTACTAGAGGCGGCGGTGGGTCACGGGTAAGGCGGTGGGTTCCTCCTGCCCACCCATGTGTGCCTAAGCATGACGCTGACTAGCACTGATGCCACCATCGGTGCGAGGGGAAAAAGTGCCTTCCCCAAGAGGCAGAGTTGCTCTGTTCTATTGTTGATGAGAAGATCTTCCAAGCTCTCCAAAAGGCGGCACTCCTCTTAGCTCAACGCACCAAAGAATGCGGTTCTGTTTCTCCAGAGAAAACAAGAAGAGAAGATCGTCCTCGTGCCATCACACAGGTTCTGTGGCGCTTCATAGACACTCTAGACATGACACTCGTAGGGAGGGGGCACAGGATGCAGGAGGAAAATACAACACTGCTAAACATCTAGCTGCAGAGCCAGAGTGCTTTTAATTCCAGATTCCTTCTAGTCTTAAAGGGGGCGGGGCTCAGCATCAGACCCGCATGCTTTCAAAGTCTAAAGAAAGTTGAGTTGGACTCATACCGTCTGCACACAGACTAATGTTGAGGGGCTTTTCCTGTTGCCAATAAAGTTCTAACCATGAGATGGTCCTGCTCTCCAGACTCTCCTCGCTGCAGGAAGAGGAGACGATGGCAGCTATGGATGTCAACCTGTTTGATTCAGGCAGAGACCAGTCTGTGTCTCAGGTTTTTATCCTCCATCATTCAGGGTGCAACACTTGGACCTAAAGCCCTGGAGCATGAATGGATGGATGACTTAGTGCTCTTGAGCAGCAGAGGCAGCATTTCTTCGTTTTGGTGCCTTCCTGCTGGCCCAGGAAACACTGATTGGTTGGGATTTCCGGTCTGCATCACAGATGAACTGTAAGACATTCCACCCCCATCCAGGTACCATGGCTCTATGGGCCTGTCCCATGAGAGGTTGAGCCCCCCCCCCCCCCCCCCCCCCCCCCCAGAGAATCAACCAAAAGTGACAGGACAGATGTTTCTATGCATCCGGATTTGCAAGTAGAACTTTGACTTCTTTGGTACTGAAATGAAATAAATCATGAAAATCTCACTGATGTTTCATGTCAGGTCCTTCACAATAAAACTTTTTACCGAAATGTCAGAGGTCAAAATTCTTGGGAATTTGGGAGATTTTGCCGTAAATCTACTGTTAGAATGTGTTGATTGACAGCTTTATTGACCCGTGAAGGAAGTTTTCTCTGAGTCAGCAGGGAGCTACACCAAGCAGACGAGACCAGAGGAGAAACACGCAGATAAACGTCCCACACGCCTTCAGACGGCTGATTTGCTCCTGCAGGGTTTTCATGGTCCAGCTTCAGAAATGAGATTCTTCTTCCCAAAGTGTTTTATGGAGTGATCGGGTTAATTCTGGTTTTATGTGGTAACTCTCTGAGATCTCTCGCTGATCTGTCTTTGGCTGAGATGCACAGCGACCCCAGGAGGCCTTAAAGACCCTCTGGGTGTGCGTGGGCTTAAGTCTATGGCTCAGGCTTGCTCAGTAGCACAGATAGCAGGGCTCTAGCTGATTAAACAGCTTTGTAACATTCAGTCTGGATTACATTAAAAAAGAGTAACAAAGATGAAAGCTGGAGGTGATCAGACCAGAACACGGAGTCAGGAAGGTCAGAAAAACTGCAGATAAACTCGGAAACTGGATCAGACTGACTTTATGACTGACATACATGATGATGTATGCTTGAACATCAATGTCAACTTTAAATAAAGGCGGGTTTCTTTCCTCTACAACAAAACACACAGCAGGACAAGAAATGAGAAAACAGAAGGCGGTCAGAGCAACGCCTGCCCCGTTCTGTCTTCATTGGCATCTGTGTTCGTGTTGGATGGAATTTGTTCTCAGACTCACCACGCTGATGTTGAAGGCATACAGCAGGTCAAAGGGCAAGGCGGCGATCAGGTCCACAAACAGCCAGGTGGTGGCGTAGTGGACGCAGATGGAGCGGGCGTCATACACCACTTGACCAGACATGCTCACAAATGTCGTCCGAAAGTTCAGCAGGATGTCTGCAGAGGACAAAAACAAGTGTGCAGCTCCAGAAACACACCAGTACCACACTGTGATAGATGCTGGCTTTTCTGTAGTCCAGCTGCCTCACGTATTTAGGTTCCACTGGAGATGGAACCGTTTTCTGTCCTGTTTTTCGCTGCAAACACATTCAGAAAAAACATTTTAGCTCTGGAGGCTGCTGTCAGGACAAAGCGCTGAAAACACGGCGTCGGAACCATCACATCTGGGGCTTTGTTGGTGTTTCTGTGAACCATCAGAGTTTGAGACATGATGATGAATTCCAGAACAGACCTGGTCTGCCGGCCCGTCAGGATCACTGTGGGAAGGTCTGAAAGCGGGGAAACTGAGCCCCAAGACCTGTTGGATTTTGCACCTCCAAGTTTGAGGCCATTGTTCTTGTTGGGGTAGGTGTGGAGTTCATGCATCAAGTGGATGGGTTTTTGTATTTTGGGCTCTTGTTCACAAGGAAGGACAGGACGGAGCGTGAGATTGACGAACTGCAGCAGCTGCACCAATGCTGTATTGATCTGTTGCACTGAAGAGGGAAGTGGAGTGAAAAGCAAAGCTCTCAGTTTACCGGTCAGTCTGTGTTCCTAACCTCAGCTACAAACATTCATGAGTTGTTGAGCAATGCTGGTGAGTCTTCGTGCTACTTTGGTTTGCATCGTCAGGCAGGACCGACGGCTTCATTTCATGTTCAATCCCCTCTTCCTGGTGTTGCTTGAGAGCTGCTGTCTCCAGCTGCCTTTCTGGAGTCTTCTGTATAGTTTTCTACAGTCTTCTGTAGAGTTTTCTAGTCTTCTGTATAGTTTTCTACAGTCTTCTGTAGAGTTTTCTAGTCTTCTGTATAGTTTTCTACAGTCTTCTGTAGAGTTTTCTAGTCTTCTGTATAGTTTTCTACAGTCTTCTGCAGAGTTTTCTAGTCTTCTGTATAGTTTTCTACAGTCTTCTGTAGAGTTTTCTAGTCTTCTGTATAGTTTTCTACAGTCTTCTGTAGAGTTTTCTAGTCTTGTGCAGAGTTTTCTACAGTCTTCTGTAGAGTTTTCTAGTCTTCTGTATAGTTTTCTACAGTCTTCTGTAGAGTTTTCTAGTCTTCTGTATAGTTTTCTACAGTCTTCTGTAGAGTTTTCTAGTCTTCTGTATAGTTTTCTACAGTCTTCTGCAGAGTTTTCTAGTCTTCTGTATAGTTTTCTACAGTCTTCTGTAGAGTTTTCTAGTCTTCTGTATAGTTTTCTACAGTCTTCTGTAGAGTTTTCTAGTCTTGTGCAGAGTTTTCTACAGTCTTCTGTAGAGTTTTCTAGTCTTCTGTAGAGTTTTCTACAGTCTTCTGTAGAGTTTTCTAGTCTTCTGTAGAGTTTTCTACAGTTTTCTGTAGAGTTTTCTAGTCTTCTGTATAGTTTTCTACAGTCTTCTGTATAGTTTTCTACAGTCTTCTGTAGAGTTTTCTAGTCTTCTGTATAGTTTTCTACAGTCTTCTGTAGAGTTTTCTAGTCTTCTGTAGAGTTTTCTACAGTCTTCTGTAGAGTTTTCTAGTCTTCTGTAGAGTTTTCTACAGTCTTCTGTAAAGTTTTCTAGTCTTCTGTAGAGTTTTCTACAGTCTTCTGTAGAGTTTTCTAGTCTTCTGTATAGTTTTCTACAGTCTTCTGTAGAGTTTTCTACAGTCTTCTGTAGAGTTTTCTAGTCTTCTGTATAGTTTTCTACAGTCTTCTGTAGAGTTTTCTAGTCTTCTGTATAGTTTTCTACAGTCTTCTGTAGAGTTTTCTAGTCTTCTGTATAGTTTTCTACAGTCTTCTGTAGAGTTTTCTAGTCTTCTGTATAGTTTTCTACAGTCTTCTGTAGAGTTTTCTAGTCTTCTGTAGAGTTTTCTAGTCTTCTGTATAGTTTTCTACAGTCTTCTGTAGAGTTTTCTAGTCTTCTGTAGAGTTTTCTACAGTCTTCTGTAGAGTTTTCTACAGTCTTCTGTAGAGTTTTCTAGTCTTCTGTATAGTTTTCTACAGTCTTCTGTAGAGTTTTCTAGTCTTCTGTATAGTTTTCTACAGTCTTCTGTAGAGTTTTCTAGTCTTCTGTATAGTTTTCTACAGTCTTCTGTAGAGTTTTCTAGTCTTCTGTATAGTTTTCTACAGTCTTCTGTAGAGTTTTCTAGTCTTCTGTATAGTTTTCTACAGTCTTCTGTAGAGTTTTCTAGTCTTCTGTATAGTTTTCTACAGTCTTCTGTAGAGTTTTCTAGTCTTCTGTATAGTTTTCTACAGTCTTCTGTAGAGTTTTCTAGTCTTCTGTAGAGTTTTCTACAGTCTTCTGCAGAGTTTTCTAGTCTTCTGTATAGTTTTCTACAGTCTTCTGTAGAGTTTTCTAGTCTTCTGTATAGTTTTCTACAGTCTTCTGTAGAGTTTTCTAGTCTTCTGCAGAGTTTTCTACAGTCTTCTGTAGAGTTTTCTAGTCTTCTGTATAGTTTTCTACAGTCTTCTGTAGAGTTTTCTAGTCTTCTGTAGAGTTTTCTAGTCTTCTGTAGAGTTTTCTACAGTCTTCTGTAGAGTTTTCTAGTCTTCTGTAGAGTTTTCTACAGTCTTCTGTAGAGTTTTCTACAGGCTTCTGTAGAGTTTTCTAGTCTTCTGTATAGTTTTCTACAGTCTTCTGTAGAGTTTTCTAGTCTTCTGTATAGTTTTCTACAGTCTTCTGTAGAATTTTCTAGTATTCTGTATAGTTTTCTACAGTCTTCTGTAGAGTTTTCTAGTCTTCTGTATAGTTTTCTACAGTCTTCTGTAGAGTTTTCTAGTCTTCTGTATAGTTTTCTACAGTCTTCTGTAGAGTTTTCTAGTCTTCTGTATAGTTTTCTACAGTCTTCTGTAGAGTTTTCTAGTCTTCTGTATAGTTTTCTACAGTCTTCTGTAGAGTTTTCTAGTCTTCTGTAGAGTTTTCTACAGTCTTCTGCAGAGTTTTCTAGTCTTCTGTATAGTTTTCTACAGTCTTCTGTAGAGTTTTCTAGTCTTCTGTATAGTTTTCTACAGTCTTCTGTAGAGTTTTCTAGTCTTCTGCAGAGTTTTCTACAGTCTTCTGTAGAGTTTTCTAGTCTTCTGTAGAGTTTTCTACAGTCTTCTGTAGAGTTTTCTAGTCTTCTGTATAGTTTTCTACAGTCTTCTGTAGAGTTTTCTAGTCTTCTGTATAGTTTTCTACAGTCTTCTGTAGAGTTTTCTAGTCTTCTGTATAGTTTTCTACAGTCTTCTGTAGAGTTTTCTAGTCTTCTGTATAGTTTTCTACAGTCTTCTGTAGAGTTTTCTAGTCTTCTGTATAGTTTTCTACAGTCTTCTGTAGAGTTTTCTAGTCTTCTGCAGAGTTTTCTACAGTCTTCTGTAGAGTTTTCTAGTCTTCTGTAGAGTTTTCTACAGTCTTCTGTAGAGTTTTCTAGTCTTCTGTAGAGTTTTCTACAGTCTTCTGTAGAGTTTTCTAGTCTTCTGTAGAGTTTTCTACAGTCTTCTGTAGAGTTTTCTAGTCTTCTGTATAGTTTTCTACAGTCTTCTGTAGAGTTTTCTACAGTCTTCTGTAGAGTTTTCTAGTCTTCTGTATAGTTTTCTACAGTCTTCTGTAGAGTTTTCTAGTCTTCTGTATAGTTTTCTACAGTCTTCTGTAGAGTTTTCTAGTCTTCTGTATAGTTTTCTACAGTCTTCTGTAGAGTTTTCTAGTCTTCTGTATAGTTTTCTAGTCTTCTGTAGAGTTTTCTAGTCTTCTGTAGAGTTTTCTACAGTCTTCTGTAGAGTTTTCTACAGTCTTCTGTAGAGTTTTCTAGTCTTCTGTATAGTTTTCTACAGTCTTCTGTAGAGTTTTCTACAGTCTTCTGTATAGTTTTCTAGTCTTCTGTATAGTTTTCTACAGTCTTCTGTAGAGTTTTCTAGTCTTCTGTATAGTTTTCTACAGTCTTCTGTAGAGTTTTCTAGTCTTCTGTATAGTTTTCTACAGTCTTCTGTAGAGTTTTCTAGTCTTCTGTATAGTTTTCTACAGTCTTCTGTAGAGTTTTCTAGTCTTCTGTATAGTTTTCTACAGTCTTCTGTAGAGTTTTCTAGTCTTCTGTATAGTTTTCTACAGTCTTCTGTAGAGTTTTCTAGTCTTCTGTATAGTTTTCTACAGTCTTCTGTAGAGTTTTCTAGTCTTCTGTATAGTTTTCTACAGTCTTCTGTAGAGTTTTCTAGTCTTCTGTATAGTTTTTTACAGTCTTCTGCAGAGTTTTCTAGTCTTCTGTATAGTTTTCTACAGTCTTCTGTAGAGTTTTCTAGTCTTCTGTATAGTTTTCTACAGTCTTCTGTAGAGTTTTCTAGTCTTCTGCAGAGTTTTCTACAGTCTTCTGTAGAGTTTTCTAGTCTTCTGTAGAGTTTTCTACAGTCTTCTGTAGAGTTTTCTAGTCTTCTGTAGAGTTTTCTACAGTCTTCTGTAGAGTTTTCTAGTCTTCTGTAGAGTTTTCTACAGTCTTCTGTAGAGTTTTTTAGTCTTCTGTATAGTTTTCTACAGTCTTCTGTAGAGTTTTCTAGTCTTCTGTATAGTTTTCTACGGTCTTCTGTATAGTTTTCTAGTCTTCTGTATAGTTTTCTACAGTCTTCTGTAGAGTTTTCTAGTCTTCTGTATAGTTTTCTACAGTCTTCTGTAGAGTTTTCTAGTCTTCTGTATAGTTTTCTACAGTCTTCTGTAGAGTTTTCTAGTCTTCTGTATAGTTTTCTACAGTCTTCTGTAGAGTTTTCTAGTCTTCTGTATAGTTTTCTACAGTCTTCTGTAGAGTTTTCTAGTCTTCTGTATAGTTTTTTACAGTCTTCTGCAGAGTTTTCTAGTCTTCTGTATAGTTTTCTACAGTCTTCTGTAGAGTTTTCTAGTCTTCTGTATAGTTTTCTACAGTCTTCTGTAGAGTTTTCTAGTCTTCTGCAGAGTTTTCTACAGTCTTCTGTAGAGTTTTCTAGTCTTCTGTAGAGTTTTCTACAGTCTTCTGTAGAGTTTTCTAGTCTTCTGTAGAGTTTTCTACAGTCTTCTGTAGAGTTTTCTAGTCTTCTGTAGAGTTTTCTACAGTCTTCTGTAGAGTTTTCTAGTCTTCTGTATAGTTTTTTACAGTCTTCTGTAGAGTTTTCTACAGTCTTCTGTAGAGTTTTCTAGTCTTCTGTATAGTTTTCTACAGTCTTCTGTAGAGTTTTCTAGTCTTCTGTATAGTTTTCTACAGTCTTCTGTAGAGTTTTCTAGTCTTCTGTATAGTTTTCTACAGTCTTCTGTAGAGTTTTCTAGTCTTCTGTATAGTTTTCTACAGTCGTCTACAGAGTTTTCTAGTCTTCTGTATAGTTTTCTACAGTCTTCTGTAGAGTTTTCTAGTCTTCTGTAGAGTTTTCTAGTCTTCTGTAGAGTTTTCTACAGTCTTCTGTAGAGTTTTCTAGTCTTCTGTATAGTTTTCTACAGTCTTCTGTAGAGTTTTCTACAGTCTTCTGTAGAGTTTTCTAGTCTTCTGTATAGTTTTCTACAGTCTTCTGTAGAGTTTTCTAGTCTTCTGTATAGTTTTCTACAGTCTTCTGTAGAGTTTTCTAGTCTTCTGTATAGTTTTCTACAGTCTTCTGTAGAGTTTTCTAGTCTTCTGTATAGTTTTCTACAGTCTTCTGTAGAGTTTTCTAGTCTTCTGTATAGTTTTCTACAGTCGTCTACAGAGTTTTCTAGTCTTCTGTATAGTTTTCTACAGTCTTCTGTAGAGTTTTTTACAGTTTTCTGCACATGTGTTGACAGAGGTTGTCTTATCACATCGCTGTGATGAGTGCTTGCAAAAGAGCAACGGAAGCAAACGAGTCTGGGCTGCCTTCTGGATTCGTTCCGGCCCACATCTGAGCTGGGAGAAGGCAGGGTTTGGATGACATCGAAGCTTGCAGCGCATACAGGGGTGTGGGAAATTTGGACGGAGCAGCACAACAGGGGCAGTCGTCTGTGGGTCATTCTGACGGTTTGACGGCTGCTACTGCCGGGCTGTCAGTGAGCCTCTCACATTACCCCACACCGTGAGTCCGGAAAGGGACTTGGCCGACACGAAGGAAAGTTGTGTGAGGGCTCAACCCCCCCATTAGTGAAGGTGGAAGGGTAAGGCCCATCTTTGTCATCACTGTCCTTTCCTATTGGAGGCGTCCCTCTTGAGGAAACTCAGACTTAACGTGGAGTCAAAGAAACAAACATGAAATCTCACCCAAACCGACCGGATGCAGACGGACTCACCCAGGATGAAGAGGATCTCCACCAGGATGTCGCTGATGCTGGGCGGACTGCGGGGGGTGCCGCTGCCTTCGTCTCGCCCACCCCCGACCATGAAGCAAACATTGTAGGGCACGGTGACCGCCACATAGAAGGTCGCCAGCAGAATCAGCCAATCCCAGCCGGCCTTGAAGGCTCCGTAGTGGAGCAGGATGAAGCGGGATTTCTGAATGGCGGCCACTTTGTACTCTGGGATGGGGGGCGTCTGACCGAACATGTTCTGGAGCAGACAGAAGAGTAGCAGTGGGTGTAGACCTTAAGGCCAGCGTTGGTAAAACACCATTTGAAATGACGTCAGGGAGAAGCGCCGTTGTTTTTTTCTGTAACACGTTTTCCCATTTCTCTTTACTTTTGTTGTTCCTCCACTGTTACCATGACGACGCGTTGAACGCAGTGCGATACTGTGAATTGATGGAATAAGATTATGGCAGATATGTTTATGTCATGATCAGTTATAATGATGGACCTCGAGCAGCCTGAAGCTGCTTCTTAACACTTTTCCTCCAATGAAGCATCTCAAAGTGCTTCCCATAATCAGATAATAGTAGTTAAATATATGTAGTCCCCCCCCCCCCCCCCCCCCCCGCCCCATGCTTCTGCAATCATCCTGAAACTTATTTACCCCCTTTTTTGGACCCTTGCCCCCCATTCCCTACTGCCCCGCCCTCCCTATCTTTTGTTTCAGTCCAAAATAGAAATCCACACTAATAAAATAAAATAAAATGTTTTCTGGGCATTTTCTACACTGCTCAACATGTGGTTAAGAGAGAATCTGAAAGGCATTAAAACCTTTATAAAAACAATAAATGATTCAGTTTGGATAAAGAAAAGAGTGATCAGAGAAAAGGGTCTACTTCTGCATCCCCATGAGTTTATTCACTAAACAACTGAAACAAACCAGAGACCAGATTTCACCGCAGAGTCACGACGCAGAATCATCTGCAAAAAAAAAGAATCCCAGTCTTTGCCTCCTTTGAGGCAAACTTTACTATTTTAGTTTCCACTTTAGGCTATAAAGTCTCAGACTTTGGTCTGAGCAGCTTCACCTGAACTCCACTTTCTTCTGCCTCCATTCAAAAGAAACTTTTCTGTCCACGTCTGCTCAGTCGTGGAGCTTTTTTTTTTTATTAACTTGTCCTGTCCAACAGCTGGGCAGGCAGATGAGAGCTGAGGGCCTCTTGTGTTGGACATATTTTATTTTAACAAGAGGGGTTATTAATCTTCAGACAAACCAAAGGTATGTCTGAATAAACCCCTTTTGGAATTGAGGCCAAACTTTATTAATTTCAACCATGTCTGAAAATCTTTGGTGTTGGACCGGACGGAAAAGGAAAGAGGGGAAGAAGAGAGAGGGGATGTTAGAGAGAGGGGGGGTAGGAGGGTGATAATAGGAGGGGAAGGGGGGTAAGACCATGAAGCAGCATAAAGCAACAAGTTTACTGGTTGTTAATCATTATGGTAAGGTTCAAATGTAGTACAAAAAGGGCGGGGCCTGTCCACACACACACTCAAATGTTATAAACACACCTGCTAGCTGCAAAAATGTCCACCTGTGGACATGTACACAAAACAGATAGTGTTCACGAACGCATACCTATGCCTTTAAACCAACTAGTGTGAAATATTTCAGTCATTCAATCATGCAAACTGTTAGTGCAAAGGTGAGCTAACACCTGTGCTCAGGTGAGTGTTTATGTTCTTCTAAAATGGATGGTGGAACGTGAAAAGAAGGAGGGAGAGTGCCCAGCCACCCCCACACCCAGACCCCCGCTGCAGCAGCAGCGGCAGCCGGAATTCCCCCAACGCCACACGGGAACCGGCAGGGAACAACCGCCCCCCGGGCGACCAAGACCGCCACCCAGGCCAGAACCAGCAGGACCCACGTCTGCTCAGTCGTGGAGCTTAAACTCACACAACAGTAACAGTAACAGAGTCACGGCTTGAGGACAGATTCTGCATCTTCCAGCAGACAGACTCACATTATTGATCTTGAGTTTGTTCTTGTCCTGTTTCTGCAGATGTCCGGATAGCTGGTACAGAACGGCTCGACTGCGGCGCCGATTGGCATTAAAGCCTGGGGGGGCAGTTATGTGATGCACCTCTAAATCCGTCTCCTCATCTGGGAAGAGAAGGACAAGTGTCAGAACCGTCAGCATCCTCCCAGAGCTGCCATGAAAGATGTCGTTTTCCATTTTCCTAAGGAGGGTTACAAAGGTAACAGACTAAGGTTACAGACTAAAGAAGGTTACAAACTCTCTGAAGTGAAGGAGACAATGAAGGGGTGTAGAATAGTGGTACCCACCCCCCCGGTACGGTCCGTGGGTCAGCACAAAGTCTACGTCTAAACCAGCCGCAAACAGTGAATGAAGATTCAATCAAATTCAGTTGATTCTGATTTCTTTGTTGATTTTGATTAAAGAGCAAATTTCTTACTTTAGCACAGAAAATGTTCCTCTGTGTAAAAAACAAAAACTATCAGGATTGATGGAAAAAACAAATTCGATAAGTTTCTTTGCCCCAAAAGATGATCTGAGGCTGTTGAGGTTTCAATGTTATAATGTATATAATATATTATATATAATAATATAATAATGTTATTTGTTCTATGAACAAAACGGTAATGTTAATTTACAGAATTATGTACAAATCAGAAACAACCACAGAATGTGGTTTGACTACAATAAAGTATCTTTGAATCTAACTAAAACAAAGTTTATGGTGTTTGGTAATAAAGAAAAATCAGAAGTGATTTTGTCCACAGAAACATAGAACAGGGGTCTGAATTTACATTTTTAGGGATTATGTTGGATGACAAATTAACATGGAAACCTCATATTTTATGTAAAACAGAAAGCAGCCAAGAGCCTTTTTGTTCTGGACAAATCCACAAAACAGATTTCCGGAACAACTAAAGTTAAAGTGTTTGTCTATAGTCGGGGTAAAAATGTGGAATTCCCAGGAGAATCAGGTAAAAAGTGTCAAAATATTCCATTTAAATTTAAACTAATTAGTTTGTACAAACTTGATTGTTGAATTGAATGTATGTATTAAATGAATGGAATGTATTTACTGTTTATTCGAACTGTATTTGGTTAAATCTGAGAACAGATGATGGTGAGAAATGTAAATATGATGAAATGTTTAAAAGGAAGCAGACAATTGGAAGAATTATATTCTTGTCTTTACATCATGCTGATTGTTTATGACAGAAACACTAAAGATAGGAATTCAGTAGTTTAGCTCTGACTGGTTATTAATTAGAAGAATTATATTCTTCTAATTGTCTGCTTCCTTCCTATCATGAAAATGTTCAATATTGTAAGAAACATGTAAACATATTGGACATCAATAATTATAATGAAAGGAACAAATAAGTGAATGAAATGAAACTTCTAGAAATCAACAACTTTGTTTTATTGAATCTTTGTCATCTGTATAATAATCTACTAATGTTTTCAGATTTTATCTAAATTAAATTTCTTGTTGCAGTTTAATTGTAAATCTAGATTTTTCTGAAAACTGAAGCTTAAACACATTAAAGGAAACGTCTGCGCTGGAACCGGTCTGTGGGCTGAAAAAGGTTGGAGACCCCTGTCGGAAATTGAGATATGATCTTCAGAATAATAAAAAGGTCTCAGAAAAGTTCTGTCAGTGAAATAATCAGTAAAATAATCTGTCAAATTAATTTGTGCAAAGATCTGGGTTCAAATCTGAGAAGCAAAACCTGAAACTTAATCAATGGAATGAAATGATGCATTAAGAAAATCATGAAAACATTGAAAGATTTTCCAAAACAAGCAGTGAAACATTTTTCACACATAAAATGTTCTGAAAAGCCGTCTGTGAAACTGTTGTCAAACAGCCTTTATGACAGTTTGTAGAGTAATATTTACTGCAATCAGGGAAATATTGATTATATGGATATCGTTTTTAAAATAATCTTTCGTTCTATTTGTAAAATCTGTTGAATAATATTGAACACAATTTGCTAAACATTCTGTGGTTTACTATAGAAACTATTATTTGAAGCAATCGATGATGCAGCTTCTGTTTTTTTAAGGAAGACAATCTGAAAATATGTAAATCAGTGGATCAATATTTCTGAAATAACAGTTATCTGTAACATGAAGCAGCAATCTGTTGAATAGTTTTGAAATCTTGGAAATCATTCAGAAACTGTCTGGGCTGCTGGGGGGGGGTTGGGGGAGGGGCAAACCTTCCATCATCCCGTATCTATAATTCAGCCCTCCGGGACCAGCTGCTGGCTCTGGACCAGAACCAGAGTGGGGTTCTGGTGTTGGGTTCTGCAGCGGGTCTTGGTGCGGCACCATGTGACCGATCACAGGGGGCAGACAGTGATACAGAGGCTCTATTGCCCTGCAGCAGAGGCAGGAAGCTCCGTCTCTTTCATGGAAGCTGCAGCCTTCTTCTCCGTGTTGGAGGGGAGAGTGAGCCGCAAACAGCCTTTCAATTATTTAGCCAGTCCATCAACAGCAGCAGCACGTGCACGGACAGCCTGAACAGGTCTGTTTCCACAAGTGGTTCAGCGCCTCCTGCAGCAGTCCTGCTGTGTCCTTCAGGCAAGTGGAGATGGTTTCACCCAGAAACGAGATGACAGCCAAGGAGCAGACGGATGCAGCACAGCACAGGCTTGCAGTGGAGTGCGGTTTATTTGTTTCCACAGCATTCATCTGTTTCTCTGCAGCATATTCTGCATACGCTTCTGCAGAACCAGTCCGGCTGCTGGAGCCCAAATGAGCAGCATCTCCTTCATGAAAGACGTTTCTTCAAATCTGTTCTTGTTCTTCATCCTCTGCTTCCCTCCTGCTCCCTGAGCTTCCAGCAGGTGAACGTGTTGTGTCACATGGGCCGGCGTGCATCCTCACAGTGCACGCTCACATCTGCCACAAAGCCTCAAAGCTCACAGGATTTTCATGCAGGTTTACATTTTTCTGACTCAAAGAAAAGTGTTTCTTATTTGAACCAGAATTTTTATGAATATAGTTTTAGGACAGGTCAGAGTGCAGCCATAGTAACGGTAGGTTTTTGTTTCAAAGAGCAGCAACAAGACAGAAATACTGATTATTACTACCCCTGAAAAATTGAACAGCAGCTCTAACGGGAGCAGTCCGCCGCAGGATTGAGGGGGGGTTGTGTTTCCCCTGCTTCCCCCTCACTACATCGATGTGCGCTCATGTGAATGTACGGCTTAATTTTGGACGACCAAAAGTACAGAGAGTTAGGATCAAAGAGGAGAAGAGGGGACTCTGGAGGAGCGGAAAGCAGCAAAGATCAGTGAGGATGAAGTGAGGAAGACGCTGATGAGGAGGAAGAGCGGAAAGATGGTTGGTCCTGGAAACATAGCTGTGGAGGAACGGAAGAGTTTAGGAGATCTGGGAGTGTGAAAGGAGGAAGACGGAGAAACTACAGAGGAATGAAGCTGATGAGTCACAATGAAGTCATGGGAAAGAGGAGATCCACGCAGAGAAAGAGAAGCACAGATATTTGCTTTGAGGAGGTCAGGAGGAGGTCAGAGGAGGTCAGAGGAGGTCAGGAGGAGGTCAGGAGGAGGTCAGGAGGAGGTCAGAGGAGGTCAGGAGGAGGTCAGGAGAAGGTCAAGAGGAGGTCAGAGGAGGTCAGGAGGAGGTCAGGAGGAGGTCAGGAGAAGGTCAGGAGGAGGTCAGAGGAGGTCAGGAGGAGGTCAGGAGGAGGTCAGAGGAGGTCAGGAGGAGGTCAGGAGGAGGTCAGAGGAGGTCAGAGGAGGTCAGAGGAGGTCAGGAGGAGGTCAGGAGAAGGTCAGGAGGAGGTCAGAGGAGGTCAGGAGGAGGTCAGGAGGAGGTCAGAGGAGGTCAGGAGGAGGTCAAGAGGAGGTCAGAGGAGGTCAGGAGGAGGTCAGAGGAGGTCAGAGGAGGTCAGGAGGAGGTCAGAGGAGGTCAAGAGGAGGTCAAGAGGAGGTCAGAGAAGGTCAGGAGGAGGTCAGAGGAGGTAAGGAGGAGGTCAGGAGGAGGTCAGGAGGAGGTCAGAGGAGGTCAGGAGGAGGTCAGGAGGAGGTCAAGAGGAGGTCAGGAGGAGGTCAGAGGAGGTCAGGAGGAGGTCAGGAGAAGGTCAAGAGGAGGTCAGGAGAAGGTCAAGAGGAGGTCAGAGGAGGTCAGGAGGAGGTCAGAGGAGGTCAGGAGGAGGTCAGGAGGAGGTCAGAGGAGGTCAGGAGGAGGTCAAGAGGAGGTCAGAGGAGGTCAGGAGGAGGTCAGAGGAGGTCAGGAGGAGGTCAGAGGAGGTCAGGAGGAGGTCAAGAGGAGGTCAGAGGAGGTCAGGAGGAGGTCAGAGGAGGTCAGGAGGAGCTGCATGGTGTCTTTGTAGATCCAGGACCCAGAGAGGAGCTCTGGTTTGGAGGAGGAAGTCTGGAGCGTCAGAGAAGAACGTTGGAGATGTTAGACATGGATGGGAGCTGGAAGGCAGAGGTGAAGCAGAGGAGGTGGTGATGAGGAACTGATGAAGAACCGAAGGTGCATTTCAGGAGGAGCTGTTGAAGGAGCCAATGAACAGGGAGGGGGTCAGCAGCTCTTTGTGGTGTGTAATGATCGGAACAAATCCTCAGTGGGCGGTCCGGCTTTAGGCTAACTCGTGTTCGTTGGTCCCGTCTGATCGGAGCGTCAAACAGCCCCCGTGTGCGAGGATGCGAGGAACTCACCTGTGTCCGGCCCCCGCTCTGGATCCTGCTCCTTCTTCTTGTCTGTGATGTCTTTGTGGGATACGAGGAACAGAACCACCTCCCCCTTCTCGTTCTTAATGGGAACGATGTCCAGAAGACACCAGAACTTGGTACCTGCAGGAGCAGAGTGCAGACGGGCTCAGTGAGTTCTGTTCTGCTGAACCGGACCATCTTGCTGAATAAATGTCCTTGGAAAGCATTTACTGTATTTCTATTGTTCCGCTGACAGCTACAGGCTTTGCTCATCTAATAAACCTGGACATCTCTCCCAGTTTACAAGACTTTAAGTATGTCTGACAGATTTAAAGATTTAGAAGATTTCTCATTTTCTTTTCCTAAAGCGGCTGGTTTTAATTTTTATTTTAACCTGAGCGTTTCAGAGACTCGCTTCGTAACAATAGATTCACTCTGGAAGGCATCCAGGCCCAAAGTGAGAAACCAAAAGTCATTTTTGAAGAGTTTACATTTAACCTAAATGGAGTTTCTAGACCGTATTTCTAAAATCAGGAACTTCCTGTGTCAGAATCCAGCAGCGGGTTGACGTCATGTATCTGTTCCCTGAAGAGTAGACCGCTGTACCTCCGTACCATCAGGCTGTTTTAAAGCCTTCAGCTGCTCCAAAACACCACAGCCACACAGACTGAATGGAAACCATTAGAAGACCAGACTTCACCAATTTTAGCTCGTCTTCAATGCTTCCTGTTCAAATCCAAACCCCTTTAAGGACATTTAAATGACAAAGTTCCACCTCATCCCAAAGAGTTCATAGTTGGATGGAACACTTTGCTTTACGTCTGCAGGAACACTTGTTGTTACTCGGTTTAGTGGAATGACCCACTGGACACATCCATCAGAGATTTAAATCAGGCTTTTTCTGGCTTTGCAGCTATAGAAATGCATGATGTATCTGACAGACATGGATTGACAGAGGATCCATGTTCAGATCTCATTGTGTCATTGCCGTCCCATCATGCCTTGCATGTGGTAAACAGCCATCGGGCTTCTCATTTGAGGAATCGACTCCCTGTTTTAGTTCTGGAGACGGACAGCTTCTCTGTCTGACCAAACCGTTCTGGATGATGAAGCAACAGTTAAGGTGAAGCTTGGTGACCATCAGCCATGCTGCTGGTCCTGATGCTGTGGACTTAGAATGTATCTTGATGCCCCGGTGTTTTAGTGTCTACCCCCTCCATGTCCTCCCCGCCTCTGCAGAGTCTGATTCTGCTGCAGGTTTCTTTCAGTCGGCAGAGTTTTCCTCTCCAGTTTCTGACTATCTGACCTAATTGTAACCGTCAGGGGTTAGCAAAGGTAACTTAGGTTCTATTTATTCAAAGAGGACCTTGAGTACAGCAGGGTAGCCGCACTGGTAGCCACGCCTCTGTCAGTCTGCCCCGGGGCAGCTGTGGGTCAAAGGTTACCATGAATAATGGACATATTGGAAGAACGTTGAGCGTCTGGAAAAGCATAGATAAATCGATAATAGAGCAGGGCTGCATCCCTGTTCCTCTGTGGCTGATGTGGTCATTGCAGCATCTGCCTTTCAGGGGGGGTTCTGTCCCCAAACCTCTAGTGAGACCACAATACAAATGAGTCAAAGGACGCTGGTTCCGACCTTCCTTCTTGTAGAAGACCAGCTCGGTCTTGAACTCCCTCCTCTCATCCAAGGCCTCCTGGATCTGAGCCGTGCAGCCATCGCTGGTTTCTGGGCCGAACAGGAAGTGGCAGGCGCAGCTCTTCTGCATGAGCTCCGCCCGAGCGTACCCGGTCAGCTCGCAGAAGCCATCGGAGCAGTAGACGATGGGGTAGAGCGACTGCACCTGGGCGTTCCCCAGAACAAAGTTGCTGTCTGTGCAGAGAGAGAGGGGGGGGGGGTCACATATGATGTCTGGCACTGACAGAAAACGGGTTTCAGGGGGAAACCCAGGAGGCCTGTTCACGTATCTGACACACGAACACTGATGGGTTTCCTTGCAGTTGTGTCGTTTGTCATACTTGCTCTGAACCTTCTTGCCCCTTTGCCCCGGTGTTTCATGTATTGCCCATCTGTCACATTGATAAGTGTTTCAGAGTAAAACCAACATGAACTTCTTCAGAACATCAGGTTGGTCATCGGTCTCTAAGGGCATCAGAGGTCCACAGTACATGGAGGGGGTGGCTGTGTGTCTTTTCTAGTTTAAGGTCCGTGATTGAGACAAAAACCCTGTGAGCTTCAGGGGGGGGGGGCACATCAATGTCTGCAAACCCAACGTCTGACCTTAGAGTGCTAACAGCCCCCTTTTGTTTTCAGTGTAAAAGACGACATAAAAAAAGCTTTTTTTTTAAATCATGCATCACATGATAACAGGAGCCTATCAGGTTTCAGAGCCTTGGTTAGGTGCCGAGCATGAGGAAGGATAGAAATGTGCAGCACAGCTGCAGCAAAGTTGGCACATTTAAAACAATCACATCAGCTCCTCTGAAGATCCTGGACAGGAACGTCAGAGAAAAGGTTTCTGCGTTTACGTGCATGGAAGTGGAAAAGGTTCTGAAGCATTTTGTCTGTATGGTTATGACTGAAGGCAGCTGAAAATCTGAAATGGAATCAATTAGTATGAATAGACTGAGACATGACAGAGAGCTCAAAAGCTAGCTGAATGTGCAGCAGTGACTCAACCCCTCCCACAGATAGCTCAGTCAGGCTGTGATAAAACACGAGAATCTCACTCTGTTGTTTTCTGGTCCTGAATGCAGAAACGATATTCATTCATCTTCATTTTGTAGGAGCTTAAATACAAGGACTGGTTTTTATTTTTGCACACATCACTGTCTTTCACTGCAGGTTGACTTGGTGATGTCACTGAGTCACCCTTCGTTCTTAAAGCCCAGACGGATGAAGAGCCTGGTCTGTGCTCTTAGGATCTGACACTGAAAGACTGTTTTATGGTAGACTACAGCCACCTGAGCCAAAATGATCTGCCTTTTCATTTACACCTGACTTTCAGTGACGACACACTGCGATTCATTCACTCCCAGCCTGAACCATGACAGGCCCTCTCTCAACCTTCATCACTTTCCTTTCTTTATAATGCACCATCATGGATTCACACACAAACCCAGCAATAAAAACTAGCTCATTATTTAAAATAAAAAGCAAATGTCATCCTACAAAATCCTGTTTCTATTTGTTTCTATCCATGTTCCTCAGACTCTTTCAGCCTCAGTGACAGAGCACTGAAATGCTGAAACATATCAGATATCAGACTCTATGAAGTCCTGGGACGCTTTTGTTTGAGTCAGCTGTTGCTAGGATTTAGTTTCTGTCATACGGATTCTGCAAACATTTGGAGGCAAAAACCTTAAATTTATGGACTACAGTCCATTCTGCCTCTGGACAGCCGCTCTGAGGCTTTTTTTTTAAGTCCAAAGGAATTTCCCTGAATGGAAATGACATTGACACCTACCCCCCCAGGATTAAGGAGTCTAATAAACCAGAGACCATCATAATGGATCAGAAACACAGACAAGGAAGGAAGGAAGGAAGCTAACGGAAAGTGACCTTTACAGGAATGACCATCGGACCAAAAGGAATAAAGAATTCTGAGGAAAACCCAGATCACTGAAGAAGCAGAGAAAGCTTCAAAACACTGAGAGAGAAATTAAGATCATCATGGAACTAAACGGACCGAATCTAGCCACAGGGGTTGCAAGCCAGTAACTTCTGTGCCGGTCCCAAGCCCGGATAAATAGAGAGGGTTGCGTCAGGAAGGGCATCCGGCGTAAAAATTGCCAAAATAACCATGCGAATCATCCACAACACTTTAGACATACCGGATCGGTCGAGGCCCGGGTTAACAACGACCGCCACCGATGCTGTTAACCTACAGGGTGTCGGTGGAAATTTGACTACTGTTGGTGGAAGAAAGAGGGGAGGCAGAAGGGTCCGTGGCCAGAGAGAGAAGGGAAAAGGCAGGAACATAGGTTTGAGAATAGGGACTCTTAACGTTGGCACAATGACAGGGAAAGGCAGAGAGCTGGCAGACATGATGGAGAGAAGGAAGGTAGATGTACTGTGTGTGCAGGAGACAAGGTGGAAGGGCAGCAAGGCACGTAGTATTGGAGGAGGATACAAACTGTTCTATCATGGTGTTGATAGGAAGAGAAACGGGGTAGGAGTGATTCTGAAGGGGGAGTTTGTAAACAGTGTTCTAGAGGTGAAAAGAGTCTCAGACAGGATGATGAGCCTAAAGTTAGAAATTGAAGGGGTGATGGTGAATGTAGTCAGTGGGTATGCGCCACAGGTTGGCTGTGAGTTAGAAGTGAAGGAGAGATTCTGGAGTGAGTTGGATGAGGTCATAGAGAGTTTCCCCAGAGGAGAGAGAGTTGTTATTGGAGCAGACTTTAATGGGCATGTTGGTGAGGGCAACAGAGGTGATGAGGAGGTGATGGGCAGGTTTGGTGTGAAGGAAAGGAATCTGGAGGGACAGAGGGTGGTGGACTTTGCAAAGAGGATGGAAATGGCTGTAGTCAACACTTACTTCCAGAAGAGAGAGGAACATAGAGTGTCATACAGAAGTGGAGGTAGGAGTACTCAGGTGGACTACATCCTATGTAGACGAGGTCATTTGAGAGAGGTTATTGACTGCAAAGTGGTGGTAGGAGAGAGTGTAGCCAGACAGCACCGCATGGTGGTGTGTAAGATGACTCTGGAGGTCAGGAAGAAGAAGATAGGGAAAACAGAAAAGAAGACCAAGTGGTGGAAGCTACAGAATGAAGAAACTTGTGAGGAATTTAGGCAGAAGTTGAGACAGGTCCTGGGTGGTCAGGATGAGCTTCCAGAGGACTGGGAAACTACAGCAGAGATTATCAGGGAAACAGGTAGGAAGGTGCTAGGTGTGTCATCTGGAAAGAGGAAAGACGGTAAAGAGACTTGGTGGTGGAATGAGGAAATACAGGAATGCGTCCAGAGGAAGAGGTTGGCTAAAAGGAAGTGGGATGTAGAAAGGACTGAGGAAGGTAGACAGGAGTACAAGGAAGCGCAGCGTAGAGTGAAGAGAGAGGTGGCAAAGGCCAAACAGAAAGCTTACGATGAGCTAAATGACAGGTTAGACACAAAGGAAGGAGAAAAGGACTTGTACAGGCTAGCCAGACAGAGAGACAGAGATGGGAAGGACGTGTGTAGCCCCGAGAAGAAAAAAGAGGAGGATTAAACAAATTAATCCCATAAATGATCAATATTATTATTAATATTGATATTACAAAGTTACTAAAAGGAATATGTTTGAATAAGTCTAGAAGATGACACAGATTTAACCAGAAGGAAATGGGTTAAGTGTAAATAACAAGGTTATTGTTGTTTATTGAATGATGTTGATTATGGGTTTACTGTAAATAACAATGTTATTCTTGTTTATTGATTTGTTTTGGATTATGTAACCTCATCAGCGTCAGTTCACAGGACTATATCTTATTTTGAAGAAATGCGGAGTGTTCTGTGGAGTGTTCTTTGGTTTTGATTGGACTAAGCTGATTGGCTGAGGAGAGGATCGAAGAAAAAAGGAGAGAGAAAAAAAGGTCTGGACGTGGAAGCACGCGGGGAGGTGGAGAAGAAGACGGGAAAAAAATAAACTTTCTGCAGGCCAAAGTCAGGAGGAAAACTTGAGAGTGGTTTCCCGTGACAGAAAAGGTGACGGAAAGTTTCCCGTTTTGGAGTTTCTCACTTGAGCGTGAACCGGAGTCCACGGAGCGGAGCTGCAGCGCTGAGGACGTTGGATTTTCCCCCGCGACGGACGACAGGTGCTGTGGAAGGGCGGAGCAACGGCTAAAGCTGCACGGAGAACGCAGGAAGGCTTTGCACGGAAGGCTAAGGAAGTCGGTGATTTTTTTTTCAGGCCTGCAACGAAGTTTTTTCCCCCGGGGGTAATAACTGACTGTGTGAATGAGTGAGTGAGTATGGGCCCAGTTTGTTATTTTTCATGACGTGGTGAAGTATTGCAATATCTGTGTTTGAAACAAACTTTTGAAACGAACTTTTAAAACCAGTTTATGAATGTTCAGTTAAGTTGTGAAATTTACATTTACTCAAGGTTCATATTTTTTTTTCCCGTTTAAGAGGAAGAGTATAAAAACCAGATATATTGACCAATATTTTTGTTTGTTTTGAGGGTCAACTCTTTATTTTATTAAACCTGAAACTGTGTTCAGTTTAAATGGTTGTCTGGTGTCATACTTTTTAGGAAGACGTACTTGTCTACTGTGAGTTCTGTGACGTTGTAACTCTTTAGATTTAAATAGGTAACCCGATTGGGAGCTACCATAGCTCAACGAACCCAATCCCCCCCATCACGACTCCGTAGGTTACCATTTTGTTAAAGTATTGCTGAGTGATGGGGCTACATAAATGGAGGCACCGCTGGGATAAATTTTGAGTTGTTATAGTTTTCCTGACCCAGACAACCAGTAGGCCAGAGAAAGTCAACACAAAGAAATAGCTTCAAGTCTACTTTCTCAACATTGGGGTTGTTTTATTTTAACTCAAGTTTGGGTTATTATTCAAATTCAAATTAAGCATTGTGTGTAAACATCAGAGGTATCATTTACCTTAGTGATCATTAAAAGCAAATAAAATGTCTCAGTTATTACATTGGTGTAAAGGTGAGGGTATTGACCCTATACATGCCATTTTAGTCAAAGATGTCCCAGAGGACACCGATGTTGGTGTTATTGAAGAAACCTTGCAGAGCATTAAAGCTCTTGGACGTGTGAAAGTCAGAGGCAGGATGTTTGATCCTAAGAGCCAACGTTTAACGGTTTTATGTGAGTGTAGAGAACCACTAAACACTAAAGCTATCCCCTTGGATGTGTTGGCCGATGGTAGTGAGTCCCCTTGGAGGATTTTCGGGCATTCTGAGGTTGAGAGTAACCGTACCGACCAGGTAGACAGTGATGAGTTACAGAGTCAACCACCCGACCTTAATCTCTCCTCCCCCCTTCAAGCATCCAGTCCGGAAGCTATCATTAGAGCGGTAGGGGATGTGTTGCAGCTGGCATCGAGGCCAGGCAGTGATGCGGGTACTTTTAGGAGGTTGCGCACATTCTCAGGGGTGGTTCCAACACCACTTGGAGAGGAACATTTGGAGAACTGGCTGGAACAGGCTAGGCTGATGATAGAAGAGTATGATCGGCCAGACAAAGAAAAGAAAATTAGAATAATGGAAAGTGTAAAGGGTCCGGCATTGGAGATCCTGCAAGCGGTCAGGTTCAATAACCCTGATGCTACGTCACAAGACTATCTTGATGTGGTGGAAAACACTTTCGGCACACCAGAAACTGGGGAAGAACTCTACTTTTCATTCAGGATGTTGGGACAGCAGTCTGGCGAAAAGCTTTCAGAATTTCTTCGAAGGATGGAGAGGGTTCTCAATAAAGTGGTCCAGAAAGGGGGCCTGCAACCAGCTGTCAAAGACAGGACACGTCTTGACCAGCTCATTAAAGGTGCCACTAGGGCCGACATGATGATTTTAACTCTAAGGTTAAGAGAGCGACGAAGCAATCCACCTACTTTTGTGCAGTTGTTAAATGAGATACGCATTGAGGAGGAGCATGAAGCTTCTCGGCGTAGACTGAACCCCACCAAATCAGTGCATGTCAGAAGTGCTGCGGTAACAGCAGATAAGGGAGTTGAAGACCTTAATGCCGAGGTTGAAAACCTTAAGAGGCAAGTGAATGAGCTCACTGTAAGGTCAGCCATGCCATGTTTCCCGTCCACTGATGTGTCAGAGATGACTATTGAGCCATCAGGAGGAGACAAAGGCCTCCAGGCCCTCAAGAAAGAAGTGGTTAGATTACGAAAGCAGGTTTCTGTGTTATCTGTCAAGCCTACAGTAGCTGAAGCAACCCCACCAAGCCAACAGACTTCCTTTGGGCCTTCGCGACCTAGATCCACATCACAGCGAGAGTCCAGAGATTTTTTTTGTTATCGTTGTGGGGAAGATGGGCATTTTTCCAGCAAGTGTTCTGCTCCAGAAAATTATCCCCTGGTAATACAAAAACTGATCAGTGCTCAACGTAAGGGCAAGGCAGACCAAAGGGGCCCCAAAACTACTGCTGAGGGGAGTACCACCAATGCACATGTTAAAAGAAATGCTGTGAGCGTGCATAGTAATAGTTTGCCAGAAGGACTAGTAGGTCCACAATCTACCACTAGGGTGAAGGTTAATGGCACTCCTTGCGTTGCCCTTCTAGATAGTGGTTCACAGGTAACTGTGGTGTTTGACAGTTGGTATGCTAAGCACCTGTCACATGTACCCCTACATCCAGTGTCTGGATTAGCCATTTGGGGGCTAAGCGAGTCGGAGAGTAGTTATCCGTTTAAGGGCTACATCCAAGTTGAGTTGGAGTGTTTTGAAAAGACAAAAGGGAGGGGCACGCCTATTCAGGTGCTGGCCCTAGTGTGCCCTGACCCACGATGCTCAGATACACTACCAATGTTGATAGGCACCAATGTAACCAGAGTATGGCCACCACCCGCAAACTGTGAAAATGAGAGCTCACATAATGTTAACACAACAAGCATTTGTGTGACAGGGCCAAAGTTGAAAGCCCAAGACACATTAAATCTGCTTCCAGCCGAGGTGAGTGACAACCCTGTGGCTGAAGTAAGGTGGGTGGGACCAGGTCCGCTGGTCATTCCAGCAGGTAAAGACCATCTAGCTGTCTGTAAGGTCACAGAGAGGTACGCGGTGGGAGACACCATTTTAATAACTGAACGGGCGTCTTCCCCAGCCCTCCCTCCAGGGGTGTTGGTGCAGCCAACTGTATTATTCTCTAAGAAGCTGGATAAAGACAAATTTCTTGTTTTATTACGCAACGAGTCCCTAAAAGACACTGCTATTCCAAAAGGCACCGTGCTGGCACGGCTGTGTGTAGCTGACACAGTGACTGAGGTCCTGGGTGAAAAAAACAGTACGTCCCGCCAGATTAACCCAGCCTTATTTAACTTTGGTGACTCACCGATCCCAAATGAATGGAAAGAAAGGCTAAGACAGAAGCTGTCTGAACGGTCAAATGTTTTTTCAACTGATGAGTGGGATGTGGGTTTAGCTACAGGTGTGGAACATTGTATAAGACTGAAAGATGAAACCCCATTCAGGGAACGGTCTCGTCGCATAGCGCCTGCTGATCTAGAGGACATGCGCCGCCACCTGCAAGGGCTTTTGGCGGCAGGTATAATAAAGGAATCCAGAAGTCCATATGCGTCACCGATTGTTTTGGCGCGGAAGAAAAGTGGGCAGCTGCGCATGTGTGTGGACTACCGAACGCTGAATCGTAGGACAATACCCGATCAGTACACGGTGCCACGGATTGATGACGCATTGGATTGTCTATCCGGAAGCAAGTGGTTTTCTGTGCTTGATTTGCGAAACGGTTATTACCAAATACCCATGGCAGAAAATGATAAAGAAAAGACTGCTTTCATATGTCCCCTTGGGTTTTATCAATTTGAAAGAATGCCCCAAGGGATCACTGGAGCTCCTTCAACATTCCAGCGACTAATGGAAAAAGCAGTAGAAGATATGCACATGCTGGAAGTCATTGTGTATCTGGATGATTTGATTGTATTTGGCAAAACCCTGGAGGAACATGAACAAAGGCTTCTCAAAGTTATTGACCGTCTGGAAGAGACTGGCCTTAAGCTGTCTCTAGACAAATGTCAATTTTGTCGTCCCCAAGTCACCTATGTGGGACATGTTGTCTCTGAAAAGGGCATTTCCACAGATCCAGCCAAGGTGGAAGCTGTGGCTAAATGGAAGCAGCCCACTGATCTCCCTTCATTGCAGTCCTTTTTAGGATTCTGTGGGTATTACCGTCGCTTCATTAAAGGCTACTCCATCGTTGTCCGGCCACTGACAGAGTTATGTAAAGGTTACCCACCAACCCAGAAAAAAAACAAATCTGGGAAAACACCGGTGAAGTTTTATCATAAGGTTAATGAACCTTTTGGGGAAAGGTGGGATGAATCTTGTACAGAGGCTTTTCAGCAGATTCTGCAGTGCTTAACAAATGCGCCGGTCTTGGCATTTGCTGATCCCTCCAAGCCGTATGTCCTGCACGTGGATGCCAGTTTTCATGGTTTGGGGGCTGTATTAAACCAGGAGCACCCTGAAGGGTTGAGACCAGTGGCTTTTGCTAGTCGGAAGCTCAGTTCGGCTGAACGGAATTACCCGGTGCACCAGCTCGAATTTCTGGCTTTGAAATGGGCGGTGGTGGATAAATTCCACGATTACTTGTACGGGGCACAGTTTGTGGTGAGGACTGACAACAATCCGCTCACCTATGTTCTTACCACAGCAAAACTAAATGCGACGGGTCACCGGTGGCTCGCCGCTCTTTCCACATACAATTTCACTCTTCAGTACCGACCAGGGTCCAGTAACATTGATGCTGACTCGCTGTCTCGCAATCCTGTTGTGGAGACTGATAATGAGTGGCAAACCATGTCACCCGACAATGTTAGAGCTCTCTGTAAACAGATTAAATGTGAGAGGACCATGGGAGAGGGTACCAGCTATGCAGAGTCATTAGGGGTTTCCCCTCAAGCCATCCCAGAATGCTATGCTTTTCCTACCAGGCTAGACCTGGGTTCTTTGGTTCAGCTAAGCAGAGCAGACCTGATGAAGGCTCAAGATGAAGACCCAATGATTGCGCCCGTGAAAAAGTCACTCTGTGATGGACAAGCTTTTCTCACAGAAAAATGCACTAACTCAGGAGCATTGTTGTTGCAACGGGAGGCTAGTAAGTTGGTGTTGGTTGATGGATTGCTGTACAGAAAAGTGGAGAAACCACTCGGCACAGAAGTACATCAGCTAGTCTTACCCAAAGAGCATGTTGCCAGAGTGCTTAAGTCCATACATGATGAGTCAGGCCATCTGGGGGTAGACAAAACAGTTGAGCTTATCCGAAATAGGTTTTACTGGCCGAAGATGGGAGCAGAGGTGGAACAATATGTAAAGACATGTGGGAGGTGTATCACACGCAAAGCTCTACCACAGAGAGCAGCACCGTTGAAACAGATTACTAGCAAGGGGCCATTGGATTTGGTGTGTATTGATTTTCTGTCCCTTGAGCCTGATTCGCAGGGATATGCTAATATCTTGGTGGTGACAGATAATTTCACGCGGTATGCGCAAGCATTCCCAGCCAAAGACCAGCGGGCATCCACGGTAGCTAAGATTCTCTGGGACCGGTACTTTGTCCATTATGGACTTCCTGCACGAATCCATTCCGACCAGGGACGGGATTTCGAAAGCAAGCTGATTAAAGATCTGCTTAAAATGCTGGGGATTCGTAAGTCCAGAACATCACCATACCATCCTCAAGGTGACCCTCAACCTGAGAGATTTAATCGTACACTGTTGTCAATGTTGGGTACCCTGGAGTTGAAGCATAGGCGACAGTGGAGTCGACATGTCAGTCAGTTGGTGCATGCCTACAATTGCACCCAAAATGAAACCACGGGGTACTCTCCATACCGTTTGATGTTTGGGAGGGAAGCTCGACTGCCAGTCGATATCTGTTTTGGGGTGCCTGAGGAAAGGGGGCAGGGTTTAACTTACACTCAGTATGTTACCAAACTGAGAACAGATCTGCAGCAGGCCTACAATCTAGCTACAGAAGCAGCAGACAAAAAACAGCAGAGAAACAAGCAAGCCCATGACAAGCATGTTAAAGAGCAGACCTTGGAGAAAGGAGACCGGGTGTTGCTTAGAAACTTTGGTCTCACAGGTAAACACAAACTAAAGGAGAAATGGAAGACAATGCCATACATTGTTATTGAGAGGTTACCACACTTGCCAGTCTACAGAGTGAAACCAGAGAGGGGACTGGGGGTGGAAAAAACGGTACACCGCAACCATTTGCTACCTATTGGTAGCCTAGTCCGGCTGCCTGTTGAGGATGAAACAGACTCTGTGCAAAGACCAGTCACAAGAGGTAGGCTGAAGTTGTCTCAGAAACCAGTACAGCCAGTCAATGATGATGCACTATCTTCCTCAGATTCTGAGGTTGAGGAGGTAACCACCACATTAACCCATCCAGTAACATTAGGAGAGTTCTTTAGACAACCGGAGTTGTTATCAAAAGACCGCACTCCTGCCAGCCAAGAGATGCCTACGACCTCATCCAAGGAGAATTTGGATGAAGCTGAGTTATTCCCAGCCACTCCGGACATTTCTGATGTTTGTCTAGGCCCTGACCTTGGGTTAGATGGGGAAGACCAGGGGAGTAGCGACCTTCCAGTGGGAAGAGAGGAGGTGGCTGTAGAACGCTCCAAGAGGCTCAAAAAACCAGTTGTTAGACTTAGTTACGATGTACTAGGTCAACCTTCCAACCAGCCTGTGACGATTTTAAGTTGTGGAGTGCTGGTTGGCAGTGGAACTTATGGAGACTCAAGAACTCATCCTTGTAACACCTCGTGGTGCCATCCGATGGCATTGTGTTCCTACTGTGTTAACATCTGTCAGCTTACACTCTAAACTGTGTTTAGGTTAGCTGGACCTAACTGTTTGATAGGGACATCAAACATTTTAGAAGGGGGTGAGTGTAGCCCCGAGAAGAAAAAAGAGGAGGATTAAACAAATTAATCCCATAAATGATCAATATTATTATTAATATTGATATTACAAAGTTACTAAAAGGAATATGTTTGAATAAGTCTAGAAGATGACACAGATTTAACCAGAAGGAAATGGGTTAAGTGTAAATAACAAGGTTATTGTTGTTTATTGAATGATGTTGATTATGGGTTTACTGTAAATAACAATGTTATTCTTGTTTATTGATTTGTTTTGGATTATGTAACCTCATCAGCGTCAGTTCACAGGACTATATCTTATTTTGAAGAAATGCGGAGTGTTCTGTGGAGTGTTCTTTGGTTTTGATTGGACTAAGCTGATTGGCTGAGGAGAGGATCGAAGAAAAAAGGAGAGAGAAAAAAAGGTCTGGACGTGGAAGCACACGGGGAGGTGGAGAAGAAGACGGGAAAAAAATAAACTTTCTGCAGGCCAAAGTCAGGAGGAAAACTTGAGAGTGGTTTCCCGTGACAGAAAAGGTGACGGAAAGTTTCCCGTTTTGGAGTTTCTCACTTGAGCGTGAACCGGAGTCCACGGAGCGGAGCTGCAGCGCTGAGGACGTTGGATTTTCCCCCGCGACGGACGACAGGTGCTGTGGAAGGGCGGAGCAACGGCTAAAGCTGCACGGAGAACGCAGGAAGGCTTTGCACGGAAGGCTAAGGAAGTCGGTGATTTTTTTTTCAGGCCTGCAACGAAGTTTTTTCCCCCGGGGGTAATAACTGACTGTGTGAATGAGTGAGTGAGTATGGGCCCAGTTTGTTATTTTTCATGACGTGGTGAAGTATTGCAATATCTGTGTTTGAAACAAACTTTTGAAACGAACTTTTAAAACCAGTTTATGAATGTTCAGTTAAGTTGTGAAATTTACATTTACTCAAGGTTCATATTTTTTTTTCCCGTTTAAGAGGAAGAGTATAAAAACCAGATATATTGACCAATATTTTTGTTTGTTTTGAGGGTCAACTCTTTATTTTATTAAACCTGAAACTGTGTTCAGTTTAAATGGTTGTCTGGTGTCATACTTTTTAGGAAGACGTACTTGTCTACTGTGAGTTCTGTGACGTTGTAACTCTTTAGATTTAAATAGGTAACCCGATTGGGAGCTACCATAGCTCAACGAACCCAATCCCCCCCATCACGACTCCGTAGGTTACCATTTTGTTAAAGTATTGCTGAGTGATGGGGCTACACGTGCAACAGATAAGGGTGATTAAGGACAGAGATGGAAAGGTGCTAACAACTCAGGAGAGTGTACGGAAAAGATGGAAGGAGTATTTTGAGGAGCTGATGAACGTGGAAAATGACAGGGAAAGAAGGGAGGAAGATGTGGTTGTTGTGAAGCAGGAAGTAGCAGAGATTGGAAAGGATGAGGTTAGGAAGGCTCTGAAAAGGATGAAGATCGGAAAGGCCGTTGGTCCTGATGACGTACCTGTGGAGGTATGGAAGTGCCTAGGAGAGTCAGCAGTGGAATTTCTAACGACTTTGTTCAATAGGATTTTAGAGAGTGAGAAGATGCCTGAGGAATGGAGGAGAAGCGTTCTGGTCCCGATCTTTAAGAACAAGGGTGACACGCAGAACTGCAGCAACTATAGAGGAATAAAGTTGATGAGCCACACAATGAAGCTGTGGGAAAGAGTAGTGGAAGCCAGGCTTAGGAAGAAGGTGGAGATTTGTGAGCAGCAGTATGGTTTCATGCCCCGTAAGAGCACCACTGACGCCATTTTTGCTTTGAGAATGTTGATGGAAAAGTACAGAGAAGGTCAGAGGGAGCTGCATTGTGTGTTCGTAGATTTAGAGAAGGGGTATGACAGGGTGCCGAGGGAGGAGCTGTGGTACTGTATGAGGTCGTCTGGAGTGGCAGAAAAGTATGTCAGAGTAGTTCAGGACATGTATGAGAGAAGTATGACGGTGGTGAGATGTGCTGTAGGTCAGACAGAGGAGTTCAAGGTGGAGGTGGGACTACACCAAGGATCAGCTTTGAGTCCTTTTTTGTTTGCTATGCTGATGGACAGGCTGACAGACGAGGTAAGACAGGACTCTCCCTGGACAATGATGTTTGCGGATGACATTGTAATTTGCAGTGAGAGTAGAGAGCAGGTGGAGGAACAGCTAGAGAGGTGGAGGTTTGCTCTGGAAAGAAGAGGCATGAAGGTCAGTCGTAGTAAGACAGAATACATGTGTCTGAACGAGAGGGATCAAGGTAGAAGCGTTAGGTTACAGGGGACTGAGGTGAAGAAGGTGCAGGAGTTTAAGTACTTGGGGTCAACAGTTCAGTGTGATGGGGATTGTGGAAAAGAGGTGAAGAGGCGAGTGCAGGCAGGTTGGAGCGGTTGGAGGAAAGTGTCAGGAGTGTTGTGTGACAGAAGAGTGTCAGCAAGACTCAAAGGAAAGGTGTACAAGACAGTGGTGAGACCAGCTCTGCTCTATGGGTTAGAGACGGTAGCAGTGAGACAGAGACAAGAGGCTGAGATGGAGGTAGCGGAGATGAAGATGTTGAGGTTCTCCTTAGGAGTGACCAGGTTAGACAGGATAAGGAATGAGTACATCAGAGGGACGGCTCATGTTGCCTGTGTTAGCGACAAAGTCAGAGAAGCCAGACTGAGATGGTTTGGACATGTTCAGAGGAGGGATAGTGGATATATTGGTAGAAGGATGTTGGAGATGGAGCTGCCTGGCAGGAGGGCAAGAGGACGGCCAAAGAGGAGATATATGGATGTCTTGACAGAGGACATGAAGTTGGCTAATGTTAGGGTAGAAGATGTTCATGATAGAGTGAGGTGGAAAAGGATGATTCGCTGTGGCGACCCCTGATGGGAAAAGCCGAAAGAGAAAGAAGATGGAACTAAACGGACCGGCAGCACTGGCCGCGCATGGTGGTCAACAACATGGAACACTATGAAAGGGTTTTGCTCACAGAAGTCTGGATAAAAGAGAAGCAGTGTTAAATAAGTAAAAGATCCATACATACCAACCTTCAGGCCATAATTTAGTATTTTATTTAATAAAGAGACAATTCAAACACAAAACAGCATCTCTAAATTAGAGAAACACTGTAAATACGCAGGACTGTAGCTAATTTTCATCCTTTGTCCCATGCTGACCATGGCCAGCCACCAAGAGACTGGAGATAAAATAACATAAATAAAATTAAAAAGGACATTATTGACATAGATAACATAATCATAGATTATCCAAAGGATATGGAACATTTAACATTCATATCTGTAGTTGGTTCAGTCATCACAAGGACACTGACATAAAACAATAACAATAATAAACAATCATATTATTAATGATTATGAAATTTGGATTCATGTAAACTCTGCTGCATTTCTGCCACAATCTGCAGTGAGTAGAGGAGTCTCCAACACCAAGACTGAGTTTATTCTGCAAACGATGGAGGCAGGTCCAGCATTTCCATCTGCAGATAGACGCTCAGACTCGGCCCATTCTGTAAATCACCAAAGAGGAGCTGAAAAACAAATCCAGCAGCATGCATTTGGATGAAGGGGTTGGCCTTTCAGCACCAGGAGGAAATGGAGCCGTTGGTGACCCAGGTTCATTCCAAATGGAACACGGCTGGTGCAGTGTGGTTGGGATGGAGACCTTACCAGCTGTGGATGACTGACCCCCTCCCGCGTCTGCCCAACCCCTCTGAACATTCTGCTTTTAGAGTTAGAATTTGCAAATATGGAAGTTTTGAGATGCTGCTCTGTTTTTGTGTCACTTATAGTTGCAGACTGTGAGGCGACGCCATCGTGCACGTGTGCTAAGGGGACATGTCCGGAGGCTGCAGTCGTGGAAACTGCAGCAGGCCTGAAATAAGCAAAAGTTTGGTTCACTTTTCTGACTTTTCATCGGTCATTCAGCCGGTGAGCCGTGTTTCCATTTTACGGCAGCAAACAGAAAAGACCAGAGAAAGTGTTGGCTGCAGGAAGAACCAAAACTCTCATCCAGATAGGAATGTTGGTTTCACAATCAGAATACTTTTTTAAAGTACGTTTTTAGCAGAGCTCCGATCAACCACGTAGCCCCCCCCCCCAGACAAACATTTCAACATACATCAAGCAAAGACAAAGCTATGTTACAAATACAAGGTCGCAGTGGAAATTATCCATCCAGTTTCTTAACCTGCTGTATCCCTGTTGGGGTCACGGGGTTGCAGGAGGGTAACTGAGTAATCCAGAGTTAATAATCCATAACCAACATTATTCTGACCTCAGCCTCATGATCCCTTTGCTTTAGCAGATCCTTCCAGGTAATCAAGTTTTGGAGCCACTGTTTTCCTGTGAGTTTGCAAACAGTTTGCATGAAACAAACTGGATTTTAGCTTCAAACAGGCTTTTACAAGAAGTTTCTAGGTACCATTGCTGTTGCTGCATATTTCTTCATGAAGCATGTAGCTCTGCTGTTTTTTTCCCTCCAAACCATCCTTAATACTTCAGCGTGGAAAAAGGGAATCATATTTTCATGGAGCAAAGATGAAAAAGCCAGCCCTCATTTCATCCCCAGCTTTTCTGTGGCTGTTTTTCTCCTCACTCTCTGCAGGATGCTGTTCTTATATGTCCTGAAGAATCAGCTGTCTGATGGAGATCAGAGCAACAAGTCCAGCATCTCTGCACACAGAGGAGGCTGATGCCGGGGAGCAGCATGAGGGGAAGGAAGACGAGTCTGTGAGAGTCAATGCGTGATGTGAGGGAGAGCAGTAATCATGTTCGATTATTAAAGGACCTTCAATCAAAGAACATCAGAAGCTTCGTCCACAACAACCGCGTGTAAATAATTGATCAAATGAATTTGAGTTCACTCTTGGATTGCTTTGTTGCAGCAGCAGAATTGTGGTGCAAACGCCTGCAGAGGTCTTTCACGAAACCAACATGCTGTCTGTCCTTCACCTGCTGAGACGTAAAGCGAGGAATCTGCAAGTCTGAAGCAAATAGTGGGGTTAGGGTGAAAAACAGGAGTATAACTCTCAAAAGCAGGAGAAAGCAAGCACAGATCAGAAAACTAATTGGAGCTCTGCTAAACTTATTAGACATTAATGCTGTTGTGCACATCTGTGCTGGCTGACACGCCTGTGGCACGTGGACGGCATCCTCCATCCCATCAGTCCATGCACAGTATGAAGAGCTGGAACAACACAATCAGACCAATCAGGACTGGATCTGGCAGATAACCTGTGAGCAGACAGAAACGGCTTCAAGGTGTTTGCAGACTCTCCAACACTGCTTTTCTTATCAATAATGGTCTATTTATCTGATCTCTGATCATTAAATCAAAGCCAAACACAAAAACTTCTTCAGTTCCTCCTCACTGAGAACTCAAACTGAACTGATCTGAAAAGTCTACATGTTCCACCCAGGGAGGGGGTCTACAACATCTGAGCAGGGTGGACCATATCTCCAGAGGAGGGTCCCCTTTTATTGGCATACCAAAGTTTTCCATCGTTACAGCGACTACAGTCTGGTCCTCAGGCTCACTGACCTCTGGACGGTCTGAAGCTCTGCTGGTCGCCTGCGTCCACCTTCCCTGTCGGGCGGTCCGTTTCTGCCGCTTCCCCCATTTTGTCCTTGTTAGCGCTGGCGGGTAGGTTCCATGGGTGTGCAGTAGGGCTGCACGATATGAGGAAAACTCGCGATATGCGATATTGGTGATTAATATTGCGATAACGATATAATTTGCGGTATATAAACAAATATCAAACCAACCAAAAACATAATTTCCATTTCAATGCAACAGTATAAAAATTATACTCCAAATGACCCTTGTCGACATAGGAGGCAAACGTCAAACATAAAAGGGCTCATCTGATTGATCAACAGCGTAAACGAGTCCTTCCAATTGGTTAAATGCATAAAGGGATTTATTTCATTTATTCATTATTTCAAGCTGCCATGAGTTTGTTTTAGCACATTTAACCCTTGTGTTATCTTATATGACCCCACCCTTCCATTGACGTGTTCTCCCTACCATGACAAAGGTGGATAAAGGTGGAAAGATTTCATGTAATCCATGGACACCAGTGAGGTTCACAAATCATTGAAGAAAAAAGGTTCAGAGCACTGTCTAGTGGGTCTAGATGACCCAACTCCCAATGTTAAAGTGCCTAGGATAGCACATGGGTCAAAGTAACCAATTATTGCGATTTTCCCCGTCTCTTGCGGTATGCATATTGCACAGCTTGATGTCGCGATAACGATAAATTTGCGGTATATTGTGCGGGCCTAGTGTGCAGTCCAGGCTGACCCTGGGTTGTCCCGGCCTGAGCCTGGGGGTGGGGGCAGGTGGGGGCTCATGAGGATGTATAGACTGTGACTCAACAGCAGGTGTCTATTTGTGGTCATGGTTCCATATCAGCCATTCTACCATGTGGCTCGAAGATGTTCATTAGATCTTTTTTTAAGGCGGGAAAGATAAAGATAAATGTTTGCAGCAGCTAGATCCACTTAGGTCAGACAAAAGAATGACTTTCTGCACAGAACAGAATAAAAAGGTTTTTGGATAAACAAACAGGAGTGTATCATCTGAGGAGTGTGATAGCTTAGCTTGGTGGGTGTATTTGACACTGTTGTCACATCCTCTGTCTGTCACATCCTCCTGCACAAGCCTGGAAGAGACGAGAGGATCTGCTTCCTCCTGAGCTCAGCCCATTCCAGCATCGTCCTCTCTCTTCTGAGGTCCATGAGGAAGACTCAGGCCTGGAGCGCCCTGGGGTGGAGCAGGTCCCTGGCCTGGCGGGGGCTCTGGCTCTACAGCTCTCTGCTCCTCCTCCTCCTCGGCTGGGGGGCTGCTGGGTCTTGGCCTCTGTCTCTGTGGTGGGGGTCTGGGTTATCCTGGGTTTTTTTTATCTGACGGTGGGGCTCTTGGGGGCCTGGGTCACCCAGGCTGCTGCGCTGTCTGCCCCCGGTTCTGGGGTGGGGGACTTTTCCATCATGAATGTTTGAATAGACTTCCACATAGTTGTGTGCAGATTATTTGTTGATGTGTGAACTAAGTCATGAAATTTACTTATGAGATCGACTGCCCCCCCCTCCATCTCCCCCACTCTAACCCCTTATCCCTATCTCTAACATCCCTCTCTCTCTTTCCCTCTTCTTTTCTTCCATCCAGTCCAACAAGGAATGCGTTCAAATATAATTATTATGAATAAAGCTTAGCCTCAATTACAAAAGGGGTTTATACAAATATACTACTATAATATACTCTGTTTGTCTGAAGATCCATGAACATCTATTGTAACAGTAGAATCTGTCCAACACAGAGCCTCAGGTGAAGGTCTGCTCACATTTTTAGGGACTTGGTAGGGGGACACCCCCATGAGGATCTGAGAATGTCATCTGCAGTGGAGATCAGACCAGAGCTGGGTCCTCTACCAGAGGCCTGGGAGCTTGAGGGTCCTGCAGTATCTTAGCTGTTCCTGTTCTTTTCTGGACTGAGAGGTCTGAGGTCTTTCCAGGTATCTGTTGTAGCCACTCCTCCAGCTTGGGGGTTACTGCCCCCAGTGCTCCAATTACCACAGGCACCACTGTCACCTTCACTTTCCAGGCTTTCTCCAGTTCTTCTCTGAGTCCCTGGTATTTCTCCAGTTTCTCATGTTCCTTCTTCCTGATGTTCCCATCGCTTGGCACTGCCACATCCACCACAACGGCTTTCCTCTGTTCTTTATCCACCACTACAATGTCTGGTTGGTTCTCCATCACCATCCTATCAGTCTGGATCTGGAAGTCCCACAGGATCTTTGCCCTCTCATTCTCTACCACCTTCAGAGGTGTTTCCCATTTTGACCTCAGAAACAAACCCTAAGCACCAGAGCCATAGAGGCTAAGACCTACCACACCAGACAAGACCCAAGGTGTAGATCTACCACACCAGACAAGACCCAAGGTGTAGATCTACCACACCAGACAAGACCCAAGGTGTAGATCTACCACACCAGACAAGACCCAAGGTGTAGATCTACCACACCAGACAAGACCCAAGGTGTAGATCTACCACACCAGACAAGACCCAAGGTGTACATCTACCACACCAGACAAGACCCAAGGTGTAGATCTACCACACCAGACAAGACCCAAGGTGTACATCTACCACACCAGACAAGACCCAAGGTGTACATCTACCACACCAGACAAGACCCAAGGTGTAGATCTACCACACCAGACAAGACCCAATGTGTAGATCTACCACACCAGACAAGACCCAAGGTGTAGATCTACCACACCAGACAAGACCCAAGGTGTAGATCTACCACACCAGACAAGACCCAAGGTGTAGATCTACCACACCAGACAAGACCCAAGGTGTAGATCTACCACACCAGACAAGACCCAAGGTGTAGATCTACCACACCAAACAAGACCCAAGGTGTACATCTACCACACCAGACAAGACCCAAGGTGTAGATCTACCACACCAGACAAGACCCAAGGTGTACATCTACCACACCAGACAAGACCCAAGGTGTACATCTACCACACCAGACAAGACCCAAGGTGTAGATCTACCACACCAGACAAGACCCAAGGTGTACATCTACCACACCAGACAAGACCCAAGGTGTACATCTACCACACCAGACAAGACCCAAGGTGTAGATCTACCACACCAGACAAGACCCAAGGTGTAGATCTACCACGCCAGACAAGACCCAAGGTGTAGATCTACCAGACAAGACCCAAGGTGTAGATCTACCACACCAGACAAGACCCAAGGTGTAGATCTACCACACCAGACAATACCCAAGGTGTAGATCTACCACACTAGACAAGACCCAAGGTGTAGATTTACCACACCAGACAAGACCCAAGGTGTAGATCTACCAAACCAGACAACACCCAAGGTGTAGATCTACCACACCAGACAAGACCCAAGGTGTACATCTACCACACCAGACAAGACCCAAGGTGTAGATCTACCACACCAGACAAGACCCGAGGTGTAGATCTACCACACCAGACAAGACCCAAGGTGTAGATCTACCACACCAGACAAGACCCAAGGTGTAGGCTGTGCAAAGAGGCGCCTGAAACAATCAGCACATTACTGCAGGATGGAAGATGCTGGCAGGTAAAGCATACATGGAGAGCAGCATACGTGGCTGTGATAATGTACAGAAACATGTGTGCATATCTTAGTGTTTTCTTTGATGGGTTCTACTCAAGCACTCAAGCTTTGAGATGAAATTGTTTAAAAAGTGCTTAATCAATAAAGATGAGTTTTACACTGCAGTTGCTTTTGGGCTTTAAGCAAAGAGAAAAGAAACTGAATACAGTTACAGGCTGTTTGATTGCTGCTGCATGCTCCCCATGGACTCCCCATGTGATGCTGTGCTTCATCTATGATGGTACATTGGATGAACAGTGAGCTCTGTGAGGCAATGCACATCTCTGTATTGAGATAAAGTAAATTGGAAATTATATTAAGGCATATTTGTGTTTTAGTAATGTTCCAAATGTTGTGTTACTGCTCCTCCTGAAGACAGAGACCGTCTTAGATGGCAGAGAAATCCCTGACGCAGCATTGATCCTCTAACATTACAATCACACTGACGGCTTCCCCTCCCATCAATGAATGTTTCCTCTGGAACTGCAACATCTGCAGCAAAACAAACCACCTGCTGCCCACTTCTGTCATTACAAATGGTGTCGTTGGGATTTATTTTATTATGAAAACTAATTTGCCTTTTTATTCAGTCCACTGATCATTAGTTTATTATCATGAATAGGTTGAGCTTTTCTTGTTTTCTCTTAAATTCCCACCTCCCATAAGGAATCTCTGCTGCGTTTTGGCCTGACAACAACGATGAAACATGCAGCCACACCTTCCAGAAAACCATCATCCAAATGGACTGGGCTGCTGCAAGTGTTCATGAGGATGTATAGACTGTGACTCAACAGCAGGTGTCTATTTGTGGTCATGGTTCCATATCAGCCGTTCTACCATGTGGCTCGAAGATGTTCATTAGATCTTTTTTTAAGGCGGGAAAGATAAAGATAAATGTTTGCAGCAGCTAGATCCACTAGACAAAAGCTAGACAAAAGAATGACTTTCTGCACAGAACAGAATAAAAAGGTTTTTGGATAAACAAACAGGAGTGTATCATCTGAGGAGTGTGATAGCTTAGCTTGGTGGGTGTATTTGACACTGTTGTCACATCCTCTGTCTGTCACATCCTCCTGCACAAGCCTGGAAGAGACGAGAGGATCTGCTTCCTCCTGAGCTCAGCCCATTCCAGCATCGTCCTCTCTCTTCTGAGGTCCATGAGGAAGACTCAGACCGTGTAAACGAAGAAGGACAGAGGGGGACATCTGGAAGTTCAGTCTTCAGAATGTCCTTTTTTATTGCAGTCAATGTCTTTAATGTGTATCATGTTGCATAATAAAATAACTGTGATAGGAAGATATAGTACTAGCTTGAAGCGTGTAAGTTTCCTCACTCAGATGAACTGTAAACCTAAATATGGAGCAATCTAAATTAAAGTGCTCCCATTCACTTTATTTTAACAAATAGAAGATGGGACAAACATTTTCCAAAAATACATTTTGGAGTTTCAGTTTCATGTAAAATATTTGGTGAATACTTATTCAGCACCCAAAGCGCTTTACAGTCACAGTCGTGTTCACACACCGATGGCGGCTCCGCTGATCAACAGTGGCGCCGACCTTCCACCAGAGGCAACGTGGGGCTCAGTGACACTTCAACGCATGGGCGGGAACGGAACCTGCTGTCCTCCCATCAGAGGTCGACCGCTCTACCTCTGAACCATGGTTATTAAAATAAAAGCTGTTACTTTTACTAAACAACTGGTGCCAATAAACACACAGCTCTAGCAATATATTGTGCTATATTTTATCATAACACAAATAAGACAAACAGTGAAAAAGGAGAGAAGTATGGCCTCAGCAAAAAGACCAAATCTTCTTTATATTCATTATTATTATTATTTCTCTGGTTTTTAACCATTTTAAAATCTCTCTATCCAACAAGAAAAGAATAATAACCTAATATGTAGGTCAAAGGTCATGATGATGATAGACGGCTCAGGCGGTAGAGCAGGTCGTCCAATAACCGAAGGGTTGGCGGTTCGATCCCCGCTCTACCCAGCCAGCGGTTGTCTCCCGAGCGCGGCTCGTCTGCAGCTCACCGCTCCCCCAGGCGATGGGTCAAATGTGGGGAAGAATTCCCCCATTGTGGGATAAATAAAGTCAACTTTATGTATGTCTGATTTTTCTTTAAAATATAGTTAAAAAGGGTTGACATGTCAAAATAGGCTGGGGGCCCCTCCTTAATCATTACTCTATGTACATCTAAGTTTTGGCACAAAGCGTCCAAGTGGCCCTAAAGAGATTCCGCTCCGATAAGCCAAATTCTCCGCGGCGTCTTGGTGATGTCACACAACGGCACCACTTCAATAGGGTCTAAGGTCAAGCATCCAGTTTTGTGTCGTCTCTTCCACAGAGGCTGTGTTTACTTTTTAGGGACTCTGGGTAAATGTTTAGGTTGTTTATTATGCCGTCAAAAATTTGGCGTTTTCACATGTCGCCGCCAAATGGCGGGAAATCCATGGGTCAAAGGTCCTCTCTATGATGATCTTTAAGTTTTGTTTGAATGTGCCTGACATGGTTACAGATGTTTGGCTGGTCAAATCTGAAAAAAAAAGGTCAGAAGCCTCCCAGAGACATTTTTTAACATGACGTGAAGCCCTGTTGTGATGTCATCACTAGGGGGGCGGAGTCTATTACTTATAAATAAATTACCTGTCACTGGATGTTTCTACAACATTTGGTGAGTTTTGGTGCATGTTCAGGGGTCAGATTTGGGTCAAAACTCTGAGAAAAAAAAAGAAAGAAGAAGAATCCTTACAGGGTTTTTAAAGCCACGGGGGGAGGGGGGGGTTGTGTGTTTAGGTCCTTCACTTTGTTAGTGTCTATTAGGTCCCTTTCCTTTGCTTTGAGGGCTTTTTGTACCGCTTTGATTGTTTTCCTTCAATGTGATTACAATGTAGCTCAAGTCTCACAAACAAGATGCATGCGTCACAAAACAGAAACACAAAAATAACAACAGGAAGACGCAGAAGATCTGGAAGGTGGAAGCAACAAAATGTCAAACCAGCCAAATGCAACCCCTGTGAAATAAACACATCATAGACTGAGACGATGCAAGAAAGACGGAAAAAAAACATCCCAGCCACATGGGGTCAGTGGCTCTGAAGGTAGGTACCACGTCTGAACCACGAAACTGAGCGCCGCCACTATTTGCCCCGTCCTCTTCATGGCTGTTCTGTTACCGGGAAACTTTGTTGTCCTCCTTTCTCAGTTCAACCGATGTCTGATATCTTGCTTGGAGCAATGATGTATTTATTACAGGTCCAAATACCCTGGTGTCTTCTGGGGGGGGGCACTGGCTGTGGTGAGGTTTGTTGAGATCAGGAGGCTTAAAGCTGAGTCAGTGAATGTTCAAAGAAAGGTCAACTGAAGCAGAGTGAAACCTGACCTTTGCAGCCTGCAGACAGCTGATCTGCTCAGAGAAGATAAAGCTGTCCGCCTCGTCATGCAAAGCCCCCCCTGTGGAGGTTCACCTTCCTTCTGCTGGCAGTAATTGCATGTGGAGCCGAGAATCTTTGAGGCTCTCTGAGGAGCTCCTGCACCTGAACTTCACCCAGAAACCAACAGACCAGGTAGACGTGAACGTGGGGATCGTTTTCATGCTTCTTTCATTTCTGGAAAGTCTAAAAACTTCTGTTAAAAACCCCAAAAGTCACATGAAAATGTCCAAGAAAAGTTTGACTTTTTCATTTGCAATGAGTTTGAATCGAGCATTCTTACATTTATGAAGGAAAATTATTAGTATCTGTTCTATTTTAATTGTCATTTTACAGTATTTGATGTTGTTTGGAATCATTTCTGCCTGTGTGTTCTCTCCTCCAGCGGTAACAGTATTTTACTGAATGAAGCTTTATTTCTTTGTCATATGCAGGTTTGAAGGTGCATGTCCAATTAAGCACAAAAATGAATCAAATATATTAAATTTCAGAGGTTTAGTAACAGTGTGCAGGTGAAAGGACAGAAAAAGGTTGAATTTGGGGGATATTATTGCACAAATGAACTTCTCTTTTTACACAGACTTCTGCACACAGACTCTGTACTGCATGTATGATGCTAACATTGTCAACTCCGTCTGGTCTTTTGCCGTGTCTCAGCATGATAATGGAGAACACAGAGGAGCTGCTGGGTCTCGGTTTTCCAGGTTTCAGAAAAAGCAGTGAAATAAAGCGGTTAAAGGCACCCAGACCCCGCTGCTCAGCCTCTGCCTTTATTTGAAAGCCATTAAGGAAGAGAGAGCAGCAGCATGCTCCAGGCGGCTCCAGTCCCTGTCTGTCTGGGAGGGACAAGATTCATGGTTGCTGTTTTCCAGACTTGTAACAACAGTTTCTTTGGTGGCAGAAATGGGTTTTAGGCTGACAGCCAGCATGGACCACTGACTTCTGATGGACAGAGGGATTTCTATTCTCGTTTTCTAATGTATCGCTGTGTCTGTCACTGAGCTCCTCCAAATAAAGCTTTTAAAAAGTAAAAGTATTGCTTCAAAATCTGTTTCTAGCAAGCTCTACTTCTATGTTGAAGACCCACACCAACGAAAACTGTGTTTTTAACTCTTCTCGTGGTTTTTTGCTCATGATGGAGGACATACATTCTCTGGCCACTTTTTTAGGCTCGTTAACGAATATTTCTAACCAGCCAATCATATGGCAGCAACTTAATGCATGTAGACATGATCAAGACGATCTGCTGTAGAAACTACGTCCTAGAAAATGACGCAGGTTTTTTGATTTTGGTTTCATTAAAACCAGAGTCAGCACTGAGCAGAGGCAGGGTCCAGGCAGAGGAGATGAGCCACAAAATGGATGATCCACAACAGGTCAGGGACAGCCACCTACAGGGAATCCAATTCAGATGCTATATCCAAGTACAATAAACCAGGTCCACACACAGGGCAAAAGTAACTCAAGCCAGGGCAGAAGAACGGGGTAAAACCAATCCAAACGGACACTAAGGTGGATGTAAGGGCTGTGGCTCAGTACACTCTGTCAGAGAAGTCTCTGTAGAAGGAGCCACAGCTGATGTGAATTACCAATTAGCAGGGTGGGGCTGCAGCACGATCACTCACAACAATGCCTTGGTGGGGATCTTTGGACTCTTACTGCTCTTTTTGTCTCTGTCCATGAACCCTGAACCTCTCCACATTTAAAAAAAAAACTTTGACTGTTGCCACTGGAACGTGAACAGATTTAGTGGCACAGCTTATCTGGTTTCCCCGTGACTGTCCTGTGTCGTCCTCCAGTGACATCACCGTCATCACCTTCACCAAATAAAGCCTCGAAAGGATCCATCAGTGTCACACTGTGGTGGTGTTTCCTATTTGTTTCAATATTACTTTCCTGATCCACTTAAGTTCCGTTGCCACTGACCACAATTCAGCTCAAGCTCATGCACGTTGCTGCCACGTTGACCACAACTCAATCTGTCCTTCCCCCCCCCCCCCCCCCCCCCCCGTTTCTGTCCTCCAACAACAGCCCAGCCAAGGCCATTTCCTGTGCCGCTCCCATCTTCAACCACACCTCTCCCGTTGGATCAGTTGCCTCACTTATCTCATCATTTCTTTTCGGCAGATTCAGGCTAAAACCCCTCAGACTCATCATTACATTCCAGGTTCTCTCCCTCCTTTCCCAAAGCTTACCATGAAGAACTCCAAAGTGTCTTCCTCCTCCTCCTCAAGTACAAATGGTTTCATTCTCATTATTTCACCTGGAAGCCTCTTCATTTCATTCCTGAGTCATGCTTAACACAAAGGAGAGAGAAACTGCTGCTCAGCTAACAATAAATAGTTTTACTGACATTTTTTTTCCAGACTCCTCATGTTTAATGCCGTTGTTTGTTACCAGGCTTTCTGCACGCAAAATCAGAGCTGATCACTTTTTCAAAAGGGGATCTTAAAAAAAGACTGTTTCTCAGCAGTAAATCACTTTTCATCGTCAAATAATAACCAAGTAATACACCCAAATAAACCCCAGTAAAAAGAAAAATGTTAGTGGGGCAAAAAAGTATTTAGTCAGCCACCAATTGTGCAAGTTCCCCCACTTAAAAAGATGAGAGAGGCCTGTACATGTTCATTATAAGTTCACTTCAACTAGAAGAGTGGAAATGACGGGAAGAGTCCAGGAAGTCACATTGTTGGACTTTTAAAGGAATAATTGGTAAATTCATCAGTAACACAAGTATTTGTTTACCACAAAAAAGCAAGATTTCTGTCTCTCACAGACCTGTAACTTCTTCTTTAACCCTCGAGTGCCATCACCAGGTGATTTTCACCAGAGCAAAACCATTTACATGAATTTGAATGTCATGTGTCAAGGAGTCTGTGCCTTCAGGGAAGTCTCACGTGTTCCAGGAATGGGTGGACCAAAGACCAAGTTTCTGGAATCCTTTGATTATTTTATAGGAATTCTTTGTTGTCAAATTCCTAATTTTTTCTGTCATTTTTGAGCATGTTTTCAGGAACTTGCTATGTTTTTCCTTTTTCATTTTGTTACACATACCACAACTGATAATAAAAGAAAACCACTGTAATTGATCATGTGTTGTTGTGTTTTGATCTATCTTTTATGACAAGTACTTTCTGTTGGGTTTATTATATCTGGTAAACATTGATGGTGTAGCTTTTTATAGCGAAAGTGTTCCAGGGTTTAGAGCAGGGGTCAGGAACCTTTTTGGCCAAGAGAGCCATAAACGCCACATATTTTTAAATGTAATTTCGAAAGAGCCATACAATAATGTAGTGTCTCTTTCCCACACTGAGACTTAACCTCTTTTAAAGTTCTTTATTGTGGTTACTGCAGACCACAACAAACGCCGTACAATTAATTCAGCAGCTCCTGAATCTCTCCCGCCGAGACGAGAGCGATTCTCCAGACTTTATATTCCCCTGCTCCCGCTGCAGCCCTCCCATTTCCCTTATTTGGCCCACAGCTGAACTCCATTGGTCCAAATTACCTAACAACAGGCTGAGCGACAGAACTGAGAGCCAATCAGATCGCTGCTTGATGCGTTCATTGAACTCCAGAACTTTTAATGCGGCCTAACAGACAAGTTAAACTCAGTCCGCGACAATGTTTAAAACTAAATATACAAGTGAATGTGTGCATTTGATGTAATTTCAACATTTTTAAAGTACAATAAGTCTGTGGATTCTTTTCAATAACATTGTTATGCTGTTGCTAATAAATGATGAGTATTTCTCATGGTAGTTTTGCTGATTGTCTAGTCTGGTTGATACGTGGTGAGTTTCTGCTTCACGCAGGCGTTGAGACTTTAAACGTGATCGTAGGTCTGAATGTTCTTTAGATGTGACAAAGACTGCTCACATGTAGACGGGGAGCCAGACACACACTCACACGCCACAGTGAGTGACGGGCAGCGGGTTTTACGTTTTTACAATCCCTGCGCGATTCACCTGCTGCCGGTCCCCACAACCCCTCACCCTCACCCTCTGCTTTCTTCCTCACACATCCCGTCTCCGCATCTGCGCGCTCTTTCTCAGAGACGGGAGCGCGCAGTTTTAGCCACGGCAATTCACAGGTTTTCAGCTGGTACAAACTCTGTGAAATAATAGATAATAGTAAACTGAAAGTGCTGGCGCAGATTTCTCTCTCTAAGCACCGCTACTATTGCGCGCCTCTGGCATCGCATCGCGCCGAGGACTGGTCTAATGAAAAAAAAAAAAGTATAATTAAAGATTTGTCTGCGAGCCACATGTGACCATCAAAAGAGCCATATATGGCTCGCGAGCCATAGGTTCCCGACCCCTGGTTTAGAGGATCCTCTGTCCCCCACTTGTAACCTGTATAAATGACAGCAGTTTGACTTCGTCATCGGTATCAAAGACACCTGGCAACACCTGAAACAGTCTCACTCCAAACTCCACTATGGAGACCAAAGAGCTGTCTAAGGACACCAGAAACCAGACTGTTGACCTGCACCAGGTTGAAAAACTGAATCTGCAACAGGTAAGCAGCTGAAGGAATCACCTTTGGGCACAATTATTAGGAAATGGAAGGCACACAAGACCACTGAGAATCTCCCTCCATCTGGGACTCCCCCCAAGATCTCACCCCGTGGGGTCAGAATGATCACAAGAACAGTGAGCAAAGATCCCAGAATCCCACGGGGGACCTAGTGAATGACCTGCAGAGAGCTGGGACCAAAGTAACAAAGGCTACCATCAGTAACACACTACACTATTCTAAGAAATGGTACAAAAGAAAGAACTTATTCAAAATATTTTTTTTAATAAAGAAAAGGAAAAGTAACAAATGGAGGACATTACAAATCATTTTAATGCCTTTTTTGTAAATCTGAGGCATAAATTGTAAAAACAAATTCCAGATTCAGGGACATTAGGCAAACATAAGGAAGCAGGAATACCCGTCCAGAATTAAACAAATCAATTATAATTGATCTGAGAAAACATCATTTGGATTGAGGTACAGTAGATTTATTTGATCGAGACGACTGTTGTTGTGATTTTGGGCTATACAAATAAAATTGAAATTGAAATTGAAATTTGACTATAAGGCAAAAACGACCAATCACAGCAACAACACACATGTGATGTCATCAACAGTCCAATGTGTGGACAGACTGTGAATAAAGTCATGTGACCATCCAGTGTCTAGAATGTTCTAAGAATGTTCCCTTTGGATTCTTTGGATGTGAAAAAACAACAGTGGTGAACTTTAGGAAACTAACATGTGAATGGATTTGACATTCATTCTAGTTTACTTGTTGGTTTGGACACAGATTTCATTAACTTGATGATCTGGAAGAAATCCAAGAATCTGGAAAACTGTTCAGTAGCAGGAATTTCTGTCTGAGTCTCACTGCTGGAAGTTTGGATGAAGAGGATCTGGATCCACTTTAGGACAGAGGATCTGGATCCACTTTAGGTCAGAGGATCTGGATCCACTTCAGGACAGAGGATATGGATCCACCTTAGGACAGAGGATCTGGATCCACTTTAGGTCAGAGGATCTGGATCCACTTTAGGTCAGAGGATCTGGATCCACTTTAGGACAGAGGATCTGGATCTACTTTAGGACAGAGGATCTGGATCCACTTTAGGTCAGAGGATCTGGATCCACTTCAGGACAGAGGATCTGGATCCACTTTGGGACAGAGGATCTGGATCCACTTTAGGTCAGAGGATCTGGATCCACTTTAGGTCAGAGGATCTGGATCCACTTTAGGACAGAGGATCTGGATCTACTTTAGGACAGAGGATCTGGATCCACTTTAGGTCAGAGGATCTGGATCCACTTTAGGTCAGAGGATCAGATCGTTCAACATGAACAAATATCAACTATGAATCGGATCAACAACCAGAAATGGTGATATGAATCAAATCGTTAAAAAAAGACGTTACACACCGATTTAAAGCGCATCATTCCAAACAGGTTGTTTCCAAATCAAATGAAAATAGCAAAAGTTACACCTTTGTTCAAAACTGGGAACAAGCATCACTTCACAAACTACAGGTCAGTTTCTTTTTCTCAAAAGTTTTAGGAAACAGTCTCAGAGACCAGACTGGAGGATTCTGTTCAAAACAAGACTCTCTGATGGTCAATAGGGGTTTAGATCAGACCGATCATCAGTCCTTATTAATGTCGTAGAAAACCACACAAATGCAACTGATGAATGAAAACATGTAGGTGGATTATTTACCCATCTAAAAAAAGCTTTTGATATAATTAACCACAGAAAATTATGAAATAAACTGGAACCGTCTCACCTCACCTTCTCAACCACCCATGTTTTCTCTCCCTCGTTTTTGTCTGGTCCAGAACACCCAAAAAGCCAAAACAAACAAAAGCAATAATAATATAATAGACAAAAAGAAGTCAGATGTTTATTTATATAATTCCATATATTTTAATAAATAAATATATGAATGTATTTATTCATATTGTTTTGAAAAGAAAGAGGTTTCTACAAATTTGCCTGTGAAGGATTCAGTGGAACAAAGTTGTTGACCTCGTTTATCGAGTTACATTCTGAAAATAACCAGCAATAGTTCAAATCCATGAAGTAGAATCACAGATGTTTTAAGGCTGTAAAACACTACACACTTCAGAGAAAAGGAAGTGCAGGATTATAGAATGAAAGCAAAGATCTGATGGCGATCAAAGCCGAACGTATCTGTGCAGAGGAGACTAAATGACAAGGCCAACAGCCAATCCGGACAGAGGACACAGCACACTGTAAAACAAAAAGCCTGCAAAAGTGACACCTTGAAAGATAAACTGAGATCCAGCGATGGAACACTGGAAAACAGAACTCAACTGTTTCAACTGAAATCTGTCCAACACAAGAGGTTCTCGGTTTTGTTTGTTCAGCTTCTGAACAGGAGAAAGAAAAGACAAATCTGCCTCACAAAGAGAGTCACTGAAAACTAAGGTCTAAACCAAAACCCTTCCAAAGCAGCACTGAAACTCTCAAAACAACACGAAGCACAAAGACAGAGCTGAACCAAGAATTCACGAGCATGCTGCCCCCCTGCTGAGGACAGCTGTAGCTGGAATAGTTTCTGTGTCTCTGAAATGACTAAGTGTTAACGATGACAGCAGTTGGTAAGAAGCACAGAGCTCGCCTCAAACTGCAGCCAGCTTCTGCCCGTCAGCCCATTAAACACAGCGAGAACGCTCCAAGCTAAACTGTCAATGAAGGGCTGAAGACTCACCTGCAAAGCAGAACCAAGACCTGAAGTTCCTCTTAGTTCTGGCTGGGTTCAGGCAGGTGGACCTCAAGGAAAAACCCAGTGATGGAGGAAAAGAAGACTTCAAAAAGTCCTTTGATATCTGTGTCAGGAAGGGCATCTGGCCACAAATCTCTGCCAAACCACCTGTGGGAGTCAGTGAAAGCTGTGGCGACCGAAAGGTGAGCAACGTGTTGTCTGAGGACGGTTCAGTCATAAAGCTACAGCAGAGACAATTCACAGAACTACAGAAAAAGTGAGAAGGCAACAGGCCCTGAAACAAGACTCCAGAACCAATGACCAAAGATCAAATCCCAACCAAATACCCACATAGCAACCGCAGACATGGCTGGAGAACGCAGTGAGATGGAGAAGTACCCTGCAGAGCAACAGGTGGAGGCTTTTGTCAAGTGTAAAGGGGCGGCCGTGGGAGTTATTGCCAGTCAGGCTGCCTGGGAGCATTTGTTGCTTCTCAAATGTATTGGTTGCTTTTTAAACATTTTAGTAGCTCTTATTCTTAACAACATGCATACATAGCTGTACCTATGAGTAACCCCTGTTCTTCAATATCTGTTTTCCACGTCACTTTAAGTCATAAGGTGATTTACAGTCACAGTCCAATTCACCAACACTGATGGCTGAGTGGGCTGTGTACATAGAGTGAATTCAAAGAAAGAAGGGTTGAGAGTTAGTTTTGTTGTGGTGTACTGACTCTGCTGGTGTACTGACTCTACTGGTGTACTGACTCTACTGGTGTACTGACTCTACTGGTGTACTGACTCTACTGGTGTACTGACTGTGCTGGTGTACTGACTCTACTGGTGTACTGACTCTACTGGTCTACTGACTCTACTTGTGTACTGACTCTGCTGGTCTACTGACTCTGCTGGTCTACTGACTCTGCTGGTGTACTGACTCTGCTGGTGTACTGACTCTGCTGGTGTACTGACTCTGGCGGTGTACTGACTCTACTGGTGTACTGACTCTACTGGTCTACTGACTCTACTGGTGTACTGACTCTACTGGTGAACTGACTCCACTGGTGAACTGACTCCACTGGTCTTCTGACTCTGCTGGTGTACTGACTCTACTGGGGTACTGACTCTGCTGGTGTACTGACTCTGCTGGGGTACTGACTCTGCTGGTGTACTGACTCTACTGGTGTACTGACTCTGCTGGTGTACTGACTCTGCTGGTGTACTGACTCTCTGCTGGTGTACTGACTCTGCTGGGGTACTGACTCTGCTGGTGTACTGACTCTACTGGTGTACTGACTCTACTGGTCTACTGACTCTGCTGGTGTACTGACTCTCTGCTGGTGTGCTGACTCTGCTGGTGTACTGACTCTGCTGGTGTACTGACTCTGCTGGGGTACTGACTCTACTGGTGTACTGACTCTACTGGTCTACTGACTCTGCTGGTGTACTGACTCTCTGCTGGTGTACTGACTCTGCTGGTGTACTGACTCTGCTGGTGTATTGACTCTGCTGGTGTACTGACTCTCCTGGTGTACTGACTCTACTTGTGTACTGACTCTCTGCTGGTGTACTGACTCTACTTGTGTACTGACTCTCTGCTGGTGTACTGACTCTACTGGTGTATTACAAACATTTGTACACTGATAGGGTTAAGCACTGAAATTTATTTGGTATAATATTAAAACCTGTTGACACTGACTGCTAAAACCTCTGCTGAATCTTTATTTCATTATATTATGCTGTACATAAGTAGCATTAGTTGACATAACTTGTACAGTGTTGGATGTTAAACTTGCAGCAATCCTGTGACTTCCTTTTTGAGAATCCAAAAGGCCTGTTTGTTGATTGAAATGCTATGAGCTATGTGACGACATAACCAAAACAAAAACGTTACAAAAGAATGAACCCTTTAATAAATTTTAAGACTATACATTTTATTTACACTCAAACAAATTACACGTTTTGTTAGGGTTCACGTTTCTTGTCTTAGAGTTAATCATTCACATTCTTAGCTCATGTTTTCATGTTGTTTCTGGAGTCTAGGAACATCTCGGCCACACACACACTCATTTAAATAGTCACAAAAGGTGAGAGCAAAGTTGTTTTTTTACACACAGAATAGCCATGTTAACCCCCACAGTTATGATCAACTCTACCTCTGAGGTATTTTTAGTCACAAATCCTGACATCACCCGTGTCTGTTTTTGTACCTCTGGCCTGTGTTGTTGCTTAGTGGAATTATAATGCTGACTGACAGCGTTCCTTCTCCAGTGTGAGACACTAAAGTCACAGTTACAAATATTACACAGCTTGCAACTGTCCCCCATTCTGCTCCTCTTTAGAAAAAGTTAATATTCCTCCCCATTTTTTCAACATCCATCCATTGTGGCCTTATAGTTAGGTAGTAGTGTGGGGGGTCTTGACCAAGGACCCACATTGGATTAAGCACATCACGCCTCCTGAGAAGCAAACCCTGGTTTCCCATGTGGCAGTCCTGCACACAGCCAACTGAGCCGTCCGGCCGCATCCACCTATGATATGCAGTTACTTATCGTGAATCCTGAACAAATTCAATGTAGAAATTCAATGAATTTTCATTGATGACTTTCTATTCCAAAGACAGTATCATCAGTTGTTGGTTCTGTTTCGTGAAGGCCAGGTTTCCAGTGTTGGATGAAAGCTCCTGGACCTTCAGCCTGAATTCCTCAGAGGGATTTCAAGCTCCCAACAACTGGCTGTGAAAAGGCATCAACACAACCTTTCTTCACATTGACATGTCAACTATACTGACCCTGTTGGACATGCTACTCTAGACTTTTTGAAACCTGTTTTTTTGTGTGGAACTGTGAACTTTAGAAGAAAGAAAGTTTGAAAAATCTGAACGCTGCAAAGCAAAATAACTGATGAATTTGAATTTTATGGTCATGTTTAATTTGAACCATCATGTATGTGCATAAGTTAGATACTATGAACTTTGACTATGTCTTGTGTGACAATGACTTGTTTTTTTCATATTTTTTTTCACAGTTGTGTGTCAGTAAGCAGCACTCTTCCTCTAAAATTAAGCCTAAAACTATCTTTAATTTGTTTTAAACGTGGCTCTATTGTACACGTTATTGTGGGAAGAAGGAATTGTGATTGGAAATACAAATCCCAGCCGAGTGGATGGAAACATGAACAGGTATGTACAGGTGCCCTCCACACATCCCCAGATTAGCTTTAGAGAAACTAAATTCTCTGCAGACTTTCAGCATGTTTGAATGTGGTTTCTCAGGCCAACTGGATGAACTCCTTCAGAATTCAGAATTATACATAAAGGCTTTAGAGCTGCTCTGAACAGATTTCAGTATCAAAGACTTCTAAAGGACATAAGAGAAAAAAAAAGCATGAAAAGAAATACTAATGAGCCACACTGGGCACTCAAAATGAGAGAAGAAGATCAAAGCAACCCAACTGTACATCTGACATGCAGAGACGCTGGACAGACAAACAGAGCTGTTAATGGACAGACAAGTATTTCACTGCCAGGTAGGCAAAGACAAAAATATAAGAAAGACAGACTCTGAATGCAACTGCAGAGCAGGAAGCTGGAGTGGAGAAAAGGATGAATAACAGGAAGAACGAAGAGCCAAGAGGGAGTTCAATCTGTGTATGCTCCATCAGTAAATGTGTTTTATTTCACAGTTATGCAGATGACAGTCAGCTTTATGTGGCTCTGTGGTGATCCTGATTCTGCACACTCTACAGTGTTCAGTTCCACAATGCATCATCTCTGTGTCGTCCAGCAACTTTATTTTTCCTGAAACGGACCTGACCAGCTGACCAGGGCCACCAGGGTGGCCGTGGTGCAGGGGGAGAGTGATCAACCTCTGAGTGGAACATGGCGGGTTCAGTTCCTTCCTTGCCCAACCACGTCAAAGTGTCCCTAAGCAAGAATGAACTGAGCCGCACATTACTTCAGGTTGGCACCAGTGAACGGCACTGTGACTGTAAAGCGCTTTGGGTCTCCTAAGAAGGTAAAAGTGCTTTAAAAATAGATGTCATTTACTTCCTGTGGATTGATTTGTGTTTTTAGTGGATTAGAAGTTTAAAAACATGAGTACCAAAGCAGTTTTACGAATAAAATGTCCTGCTTGGTGTAATTAACCAAGCTTTCAAGTTCCCTCTGAGAATTTTCAGTAGAAATGTCAAATAGGATTAAATCAGTCACTCAAGTGGAACCAGCAGCTCTGCAGGTCTCCGTGCAGCTTTTCTCCCATTTCTTGTTGGTCACTCTCTTCATCTTCCACCTGAGTTGTAAAACTGTTTGAGGTGGCTAATTCAGAGTTATTAAAAATGTGTAGTGTTCAGACTCTTTGCATTGGGACTACCTGTCACATAGATCGTCAAAGACGAGCTCAAGCCCTGAAATATTTTCCAGCGCTCTGCCTCGAATGTCTCTGCATAAATCCGTGTCCACTCAAAGGCAGATCTCCATCTATAACGGGATACTGTGATAATCGATTGTGAGGTACAGCCTGACAGGCTGGCAGAGGAGTGTCATGGTGTGTCACAACCATTACTGTCAAAAAGTGACAGGACCATTTCCTGAAACAAAGAAAACCCCTGCAGAGCGTCTGCGCCTCGACTGACAGGCAGGAGCTCAATCGCACAAAGATCTTTCTGCTCCTCTGAGGGACACTGTGCTCTGCTGTCATTCAGGATGGCTGCATCTCAGCTGCTCAAGCATGAAATGTCTTCCCTTCTGCAATAATCAGACTGAGGTGCTGCACTTGGCTGTGGGACACTCGCAGGACCTGAGTGCAGCAGGACATCCAGGAAGCTTCAGTCCCTCCTCCGTCTTCCCTTTTTCACTCTTCACACCTCTAACATTCAGTGCCCCATTACTTCAATAAAAGTCCCAAAACTGTAAATATTCAATTAAAACACAATTTTTCTGACCGTTTCCGATTTATGGATGAAAAATTTCTGCAGAACCACATTAAAAATCTCCTAAAACCCTTTAACTCTGGAGCTGTCACGTCGCGACAGGAAATGACACGCTCCTGGAACTACTGCAAGTCTTTCACCGTTAACCCAGTTAATGTACTTCCAACAGCTTCACACTGACATGCAACTGTTCAAGTGTTGCATCTCAGCGCAAAGCTGCCGCCGTCTTCTCCTTCATCTTCTTCGGCTTCAAAGATGCACCACAGTACGTCCCTGCCCTTAGAACCTCCTTCTCTGTAAGGAAAAACGATTCTGGAAAAAACGAAGAACCTCAGGGGGGTCCGCATGAAGGAGGGATCCTCCCCCAGGACGGACAGGCGATGTACCAGAAGGCTTAGAGAGAACTAACTTATCAAACTCTACAACTACATGTTTAATTTTCTGAACAATTGAAACTCTTTATGAAGAGTTAAATAATTTTTGAATGAGTTTGTTGCAGAAACTATGTCTTGTGTTTTGGCACAAAGCATGGCTTAATCTAAAACGAATCGAAACAAGCAGTCATTACCTGTTGGGGTTATTATCATCTACTAGTCTGATTTCCCCCTATGGTTTTTAAAAAAAAAATTGAAGTAATAATTTAAAATAAACTGTCTCTTATAATAACTTGTCTCTATGTCATTGCCAACTTTAATATTAGAACCCTTTCTAAATACAGCAGGGGATGCAGCCCAAATCCCAGAGACACAACCCAGACAGAACCAACACTTTACCAAAAGATCAAACAAAAAAAGGCAGAAGAGGAAAAACGGGGCCAGTTCCAGCTGGATTACAATCAAGCAAACAGAAATCTGTTTAGGATGAGTTATAAAAGTGGATGTTGATAGTGATTACTCATTCAAACGTTATATGAGTAAAAACACAAACTCTGCAGTCATCTCACACACATCCTGCAGACAAATGATGTGCCTGGACTCTAGAAAGCAGAACCATCAGCACAAGAAAGTTCAGAGACAAACTGTTGATAACAGCAGATGACAGGATAGTGGACCCTTCATTCTGCAGTGCCACAGCTAAAAAATGTTTCCTGCATAGACGGTGTGATGGTAGGACCTGCTGCAGCAAAAACGAAGAAGATAGCTGGATGTTGTCTGTTTTGTTCAACTTTAGTTTTATTTTCATTTAACTGAAATACAGGAACATTGTTAATTCTGTGAACTCTTAAACTCCAAAGCCTCTGCTTGGGACGAAATGAGATTGATCAAAGAGGCTCCAAATCTAAGAGCAAATTGAACCTAAAGAGTCTCTGCTTGCTTTTAATCTCTGCAGGAGCACCATTTCTCACAACAGCTGCAGCTAAAAACCTGGCTGTTTCATCTTTATTGGTGCAGGATTTAGTTACCAGCCTTTTGATGCTGGACAAAAGAAATAAAATCCAGTCAATATTTAAATGAGTCAATATTTGCTGCGATCACACTGGGGTGGGGGTAATGATCCAGTAAAAACCGATTCACCAATCCAGAGGCAAACAAACCACCACAAACTACACAAAGTCAGAGCCTTATCATTTGCTGCAGAGCCCCGACATGTTCATAAGACGAGGACAGATAGTCTCACTGGATTTGTGTGTGCGTAATTGTTGATTTGTAATCCAATAGATTTTGTGTGACTGTGTGTACTTGCATCTTTGTGTTCACATCTACGCTCAAATAGCAAAAGCTTTTTGAGTAAAAATCAGTGACATCAGAAATGTATAAGATTTTCTGGGAACAGATCATGAATATCTGAGTACCTGGTACCTGCTGTGTATAAACCCCTGAGTTTCCCTTCAAAGACTGTATTTGTTAATAGTAGGTCCAGAAACTCATCTTAAGCCTTAGAGACTGTCCTCACGGGGGATATGGGCCGTCTGCAGGTGAAAAATGGTCAAACCAGTACGGGGCGCGCAAGAAGGATCAAGGTTGTAGACCATTTAGTGAAACCGAAGAGAGGCGATGTTCGTGCGTTTTGTTTTCTACAGGCATCCTACGACTGACAGGCTGTAATGAACACATGAGACATGTAAGAATAAGTGACCCCCTAAATCCTGCGAGATGCAAGTGGTCCATGAGTGCTGAGTCCACAAGTGAGACCGAGCAAGTTATAACCCTTGTGCTATCTTGTGGGGTCCAGATGACCCCACTCCCATCGAATGTGCCTCCAAGGCATGTTAACGTTGGGAGTGGGAGTCTTCCACAAGATAGCACAAGGGTTAAGGGAACTTCAAGACACACCTGCACGCCGCCATAAGATGCAGCCGCTCGTCTCTACGACCCTCCACGGGCCCAGACAAACCAAAAAACGACAGCACCCTCCCCGGGTCAACCTGTGCTGGGGTGCATGTGATTAAGGCTCAACAGAGTCTGCTGATGTCCATCTACAGGAGCTCCACGCTTAGCACCCTGACATCCGGCACATGTCTTGTTTTTTTCCATACGGATGCTCAGAGGCACAGGGAAAATCTCTCCAGAGACTCGTTAACTACGACAGAAAGATCATTGGCTGCTGTCCCTGAACACTGACGAAACCTCACCTCTACCACTAAGAACACGGCATCACATGAGATCCTGTACGCTGTCAGGCTGGCAATAAAACCAGAGCTGGGACAAAGACTGAAACATTTTAGCAGGATGCTATCCACAGCTAGAAAGGAGAATTTCCTAGAAGACACGGCATTTGGTTGTTGCTAGCTTCAAGTGTGTTGCTTTTGCAGTAAAGTGATGTGGGCTGCTTCAACAACTACAAATGTTTCTGGGAAAAGCCTGGTTTTCTCAGGTGACATGATGACATCCTTCCTACTTTAAACGGAGCAGCCCTCACTTCTAAGAATGTGGACCCTTTTGACTACTACCCAGTTCTGTGACGAGGCAAACATTTGAAGTCTTCCTCATTTCTATGCAGCCTCCTGCTTGCTGCAAAGTCCAACATCCCATTGAAACGGTGCCTTCCTCCATGTAACTAACTTAATCAACTCAATGCAAAAATAAAAGAATACAAATCTTATGAAAATTATAAATAACGAATCCACTGATTGCTGATAGCAATCCCACAACAAATGTATCTAGCTTTCGACCATTGGCAAGCACAACGTTTCCCTTCAAGGGGAATATGATTTTAGCAACGTGACAGAGAGTTTACATTTGAAATAGTTATTATAATGTGTGCAGACTGACTCTTGAATACTGCAGACTTTTTAATTGGGAAAGAGTACGCAGTACTAACACTGACTGGGAGCTCGTTAGAATGTTCTTGTACAATCTATGATATGGGATTGTGTTGCTCTATACCACATAGTTGTTGTGAGTGATGGGATTTTTACAACTTGTTCCAGTACCCCCCCCCCCCCCCCCCCCCATCAGGTCAGGTGTCCCAGTGACTCGAGGAGTGTGTTGTCTGCTTCAAAGTAGCTCATATAACATGGCTATCTGTAGAGATGACCACAAAAGACTCTCAGGGTCATGGAGATAGTCCCCGCTGAAACACACCCCTTCTGCATGGATCAGACCTCAGCACATCTCTGTTTTGTGTTCCAGTGTTTTCCTCCACCCAATTTCTGCACACATTCCACCAAAAGTTGGTCAAATGCAGCTTTCATCACAGGGTCACACCATCCTCCTGTTGTTTCATCCGCACTGAGTGTCAACACAATGAAACTTGACATTGTGAGAATCATTCTCAAAAACCGTCTCCAAGGGGAAACTCACAGCGAGCAGCAGAGACGAAAGTGGTGATTAAAGCCCCCACCCACCCCACCAAGCACACACAGTGGAATCTGACTCATACATCACATGAAATCAGCTCGCAGACAACAGTCATTACAACGCCAACATCAAGGAGGAACAACCATCTTCTTTTATCCTTCTCAGAAACCATGTTGAACTACACAGGAAGTCATGCTGTTACATTCCTGCATTTCCCTTCCCAGCCAGCAGAGCACAGAGAAAAGACCCTAAACAGCTCTGACTCTACAAGCTTCAAGCTGCAATCCACACCAGACGTGATTTATGCAGCAGAGACATCCAGTTTCAATGTTGTACAGATTAGGGGTGTAAAAAAAATCGATTCGGCAATATATCGCAATACGTCATTTGGCAATACTTGTGTAACCAACTTCCTGGATCTTTTATTTTGGGAGAGGTGTGTCCCTCCCGGGTTACCCTAGAGATCAGGGGGCGTGGCAAGTTCAGAGAGTTTTTGTAAATAGGGGGAGAAGAAGAAGAATAAAGGGGTGGTGAGCGCATCCACTAAATGGCGGACCTGTTGTCCCGTGTCGTTTATGACCACAGAGTGAATGATTATTGAACCTCCCCCATCGCTCGGTTACACTGGTGGCAGCGGTGTTGGCAAGTTACTTAAAGTTTTCTGAACTCCGCTGGTGGCGTCATTCATTCATTCAGCTCCCATCTCCTGCTAACCTAGCTAGTGCAGCTCGAAAAGTTCCCGCCAGTAACATGTGGCGTGGAGACGAGGATCCCTTCAAGCCCAGCATGCACCGATTCGCCGATTCTCCCTTCCGTGATTTCAAAGTGGATCTGCCCGCCCCATTCACCGGCGACGGGAGCCAGGGGTTCCTTGGCTGGGTGAGACAACTGGAGGTTGCAGTCAGAGCCATGGTGGGTGACGGCGGTCGCGGCGACGAGGAGCTGGCCCGAATCCTCCCGACGCGTCTGAGCAAGTCTGCTTTCCTTTTGTGGGACAGCCTTCCCGATGTGATTAAATCTGATTACAATGCCGCCAAAGAGAGACTTGGCGCGGCGTTCGGACAGAGACAATTTATGGATCGCTTCAGAGCCAGCCTGTCTGCTCGGACCCGGGCTCCCGGTGAAACCTTGGAGGTTTACGCGGCTGATGTGCGCCGACTGGTTGCGGAGGCGTTCCCGGAGTACGAGTCAGCGGCGCAGAGAGTGGAAATATTCAGACGCTTCCTCGCGGGTCTGGATCCCGCTCTGAAAGCCAAGTGCCTTGAGCAGGGGGCCACGGACGTGGAAGAAGCCCTGATCATCGCTGAAAGATGCGAGAACGCCAGAGAAGCTCTACAGAGGGACTGTGTGAGTACTCACGGCGGCGCGCACGCGAAGGAGACAGGATTACCTGTGCAATCCGTGTCAGTCACAGACGGTCTTCAGAAAGTTTTGGACAGATTGACGGATGAGATGTGCAACATGAGAATTGAAATGAAGGAATTGCACAGTGAAAACAAAAGACTGAGGGAATATGTTTCGGAGAAGAGAGAACAGCGGCCCCGTTTTTCCCCGCGCGGCCGTTGTGCCTGCACTTGTGGAGAAAGGGGGTGTCAAGTGAGAGCACCCTGGGATGGATATCGCGGTCGCTCTCCGGACCGTGAGACTGCGCATTATCAAGGGGACCCCCACCCCGCCGGCCGGCAGCAAGGTTCAAGGGCGGCGTTCAGCCGCAGGCAGTCTGGAGATCGAAGCCCCAGCCCCGGATGGCGTGCTCCACGGGAAGGGGAGCACAGGAACCGCAGTGTGCGTTTCCTACCACCAGGCGGAGGAGCTGACAGCACCCAGCAGGGAAACTACCAGTAGCTGGTGTTGAGGCCCAGACGCCAGCTCCATCTGTCAGGGGCCCCTCCCATCAGGATTTTAACACACATGGGCTTGACTCTGAGTCAAATGAGAATCACCCCACCTCTTACATTAGAGGGGTGGTTGAGAATACAGAGGTCTCTATTTTAGTTGACTCAGGTGCCTCTGTGTCATTGATTAGCGCCGACTTTCGAATGTCTGTTCCTGCCCTACGGAGCCGACCCCTCAGGAAGAACTATGTTGAATCACGCGCAGTAAACGGATAGATGCTGGACACCTTAGGCACCATCACAGTGAGTTTTCGCTTAGGCCCCACCTGTTGGCAGCACACCTTCTTTGTACTGCGCGAGTCCACACAGGCCGTGTTGCTGGGTTTGGATTTCTTGACTAAAAACCATGCATTGCTAGATCTGGGCCGTGGGGTGCTCCAATTATGGGATGTCAGCGTTCCCCTGCTGCGAGGGGGAGAATTAGCTCCTATATGTTGCAATGTGTCAGTGGCTGAAAGCAGGTCAATTCCACCCCTGAGTGAGGCTTTGGTTCCTGTAACTGTGTCTTTGGTGGCAGGTGCAGACCTGTTGAATCGGGATTTTGAGGGCTATCTTGAGCCTAATGTGCCTGACACAACCGGACTGGTGGTGGCTCATGCGGTGACAACAGTTAGAGACAGAGTCACTGTGGCCCGGGTCCTTAATCCTAAGGGGACAGCAATGGAACTGAAACAGGGACTACATTTGGGTGAGCTATACCCACTAGATGTAGTTGACGTTACACCATCTCTCTCCTCCCCTGATGTGAACACTATCCAGGTCCGACCCCCAGCCCTGCCTGTCACCCTAGAGGAGTCCCCTATTAGTGAGCAGCAGAAAAGAGAATTGTCTGCGCTACTAGAGAGGTTTTGTACTGTTTTCAGCGCACCTGATAAACCTACAGGCAGGTGCACACTGGTTAAACATCGCATCCAGACAGGCAACCACCCCCCCGTTAAACAACGAGCATACAGGGCTTCTCCAGGTTAACAGCTGGAGATGGAACGTCAGGTGGCTGGGTTGCTGGCAGATGGGCTGGTGGAGGAGAGTTGCAGCCCATGGGCATCTCCAGTGGTACTCGTTAGGAAAAAAGGAGGGCAGTGGAGATTTTGTGTTGATTATCGCCGCCTCAATTCGGTGACAATCAAAGACTCGCACCCTCTACCTCGAGTTGAGGATAGCCTTGACGCTCTGGCTGGTTCGTCCTGGTTTACTACACTGGACTTTTCAAAAGGCTACTGGCAGGTTGAGGTGGCCGAGGAGGACAGGGAAAAGACGGCCTTCACGACAGGCAGGGGCCTCTATCAGTGGAGAGCCATGCCCATGGGCCTGACCAATTCACCGGCCACCTTTCAGCGCATGATGGAACTGGTGCTGAGGGGTCTGCCCTGGCACATCTGCATGGTATATCTAGATGACATATTGATTTACAGCCGTACGTTTGAAGACCACCTGCAACACCTGAACGAGGTTCTATCTAGAATACAGGGGGCAGGTCTGAGACTGAACCCCAAGAAATGTCACTTTGCCAGAAACCACGTGGTTTTCCTGGGCCATCTGGTCTCTCAAAATGGCCTCCAGCCGGATCCTCGCAACACAGACAAGGTAAAGAACTGGCCGACGCCTCGCACTCCCTCAGAGGTGACAGCTTTTGTCGGTTTGTGTTCTTATTACAGGCGGTTTGTCCGAAACTTTTCTGAGTATGCGGCTCCACTGAATAGATTGGCTGGCAAGAATGTTACATTTGACTGAACGCCTGAGTGTGAGGCTGCTTTCACGTATTTGAAACAGGTGCTTACATCTGCACCTGTAGTGACATTACCCAACTTTACATTGCCATTCAAAATCTACACGGATGCATCTAAGAACTCCGTGGGTTCGGTGCTGGCACAGGTAGTGGATGGACTTGAACGAGTGGTAGCCTATGCCAGCCAGGCCCTCACAGCTGCCCAGAAAAGGTGGTCCACCTTTGATAGGGAGCTCTGGGCTGTGGTGTGGGCAGTCCGAGAGTTCAAACATTATGTTGGTCTCTCAGAATTTACTATCGTCACGGACCACCGCCCCCTACTGGGCCTCAGGAAAATGGCACTGGATCATGACCCTTCAGGAAAAAGAGGCAGATGGGTTTTGGAACTAGATCCCTTCAACTGGACCATGGTTCACAAAGATGGTCTCAGTCACAGGAATGCAGACGCATTGTCCCGTCGACCAGTGACTGTGGATCCTGTCATCCATGCACCGGCTCCTACAGGAGTGTTCGCTGCCTGTTTGCAGCAGTCCACTTATTCACTATGTCATAGTAATGCTGAGATGCAGTCACATCAAAAAGAGGATGCAGACATTTGCGCTGTTGTAGCCTGGCTGGAGCGGGGAAAATCCAGACCACCTCGCCGAGTTATGAGGGGCTCCTCTATCAGCCTACGAAAATTGTGGGCTGAGTTTAACCGCCTATCAGTGGTGGACGGATTGCTGTGTCGGACTGTAACATCTTTTCCCTCGCGTTCCAAACAGGTGCAGGTGGTGGTTCCTTCAGCGCTGGTGCCTGACATTTTGGGTCAACTCCATGGGGGCCCGGTTGCAGCTCACTTCTCTGCTGAGAGGGTCTGGGAACAGGCCAGACAGAGTTATTACTGGCCTGGCATGCTTAAAGACATCAGACAGTGGTGTGAGCAGTGTAGGGCCTGCCAGACACGCAGATCCCCGGTTCCAAAAGCCAAGGCGCCCATGGGAGGGTCTCCAGTCAGTCGTCCATTACAGCGGGTGGCAGCAGATATCCTGGAGCTGCCTCTAACGTCTCGGGGCCACCGGTATGTTTTGGTAGTGGAGGATTACTTCACAAAATTTGTGAATGTGTATGCTCTCCCCAACCAGACTGCAGAGACAGTTGCCCGCTGTCTTTTTGAGGACTATGTGCTGGTGCACGGGGTCCCTGAGGTGCTGCACAGCGACCAGGGTCGGCAGTTTGAAGCAGAGGTGATTCAGAACCTCTGCCGGTTGCTGGGCATTGCTAAGACGCGTACTGCGGCCTACAACCCGAAATCAGATGGCATGGTAGAGCGACATAACCGGACCCTAATTGACCAGCTGGCCAAGATGTTGTTGTCCCATGGGGGAGAATGGGATGACCATTTGAAATCTGTTGCTTTTGCTTACAACACCTCCAAGCACTCCAGCACACGGTTTACTCCCTTTTATCTTATGCACGGGCGCGAAGCCCGGACCCCGGCAGAGGTTCTCATTCCTAGTGGGGTTGGTGGCATTGGGAGTGCAGCCACGCTGCCTTTATACGCGTCGTCTCTTGTGGAGCGGCTGGAGATTGCTTTCAGTGCAGCGAGGGTTAATGCAGCAGAGGCGCAGGAGAAACAGAAACTGTACCATGATGAGAACTCTCACCACAAGGGCTTTACAGAGGGTGCTCTGGTCTGGCTTAATAACCCAACAGAGGGCCGCACAAAACTAGCACCGCACTGGAAAGGTCCCTATCGTGTGGATCAGGTTCTGGCTTCAGGTGCAGAGGCCGCTTTGACATATCGGATTGTCAACCCCCTGGATATGTCTGAGCGGGCCCAGGTTGTTCATCATGACAGGTTAAAACGTTACACTCTTCCCCTGCCTGCTGGTTCCCCAAACGACAGTAGGTCCACTCCACCATCATCCTCTCCTTCGGCGGGTACTTCATTGGACCCCCCAGATAATGGTGATCCACCCCAACAGGGTCAGAGGGACGCGTTTGGGACAGCCCCTGCACACTCCCGCAGTGGCAGAATGGTGCGTGTTCCAACACGTTATCAGGACTTTATTAGGATGTAACGATACAGGGTTATGTCACAGTGAAATTTTTGTTGGTGTTGTGAGGAGACTGTCATATGTTGTTGTGTTTTCCTTCCTTGAAAGATTCTGTTGAATAATATGCTGTTGGTTGGCAGGCAATGTTGTATTATTATTCAGACTTTTTTATTTTTTCCCTCTCCCTCCTGTGGTGGGATATTTGCCGGTGGGTTCTTTAAACTCATGTTGTTCCTGTTTGGATGACTTTTGTTGACGCCATATTGGGTCTCGAATGTTTATTTCTTAGTTCATTTATTTTATTTTATTTTTTTTGCAATCCCCGGCCTGTTGCATTTCCTGTAGAAATTGTAGAAATGAGGACATTTCTTTTGAAAGGGTGGACGTATGTAACCAACTTCCTGGATCTTTTATTTTGGGAGAGGTGTGTCCCTCCCGGGTTACCCTAGAGATCAGGGGGCGTGGCAAGTTCAGAGAGTTTTTGTAAATAGGGGGAGAAGAAGAAGAATAAAGGGGTGGTGAGCGCATCCACTAAATGGCGGACCTGTTGTCCCGTGTCGTTTATGACCACAGAGTGAATGATTATTGAACCTCCCCCATCGCTCGGTTACACTTGTATGGATTCAAAATGCTGCCAGATCGATATTTATTTAATTATTTCTGAGCGTCCTTCAGCGTCTGACTCTTGTTGTCCACTTCACCCTCCGACCGCTAGTTGGCAGCAGAGAACATGGAGCCTCTTTGAGCAGCTCTACTCTGCACAAGACAACAGGAAGACTGCAGCCAGAGGCAGCTGGTTCTGTTGTTACGAGACATTAAATACTTAGTTTTTACTGGAATGGATACCAAACAGAAACTCTGAGCCATGTTGCTGCCAGTAAGATATGAAAACGTGGATTTCTGTGCTTTTTAGAGGCTCAGATAAATAAGATAGACAATGAAGCACGGCAGCAGCTAATAGGCTAATGCGCTTAGCATCTGCTAACATGCTAGCAAAGCGGGCTAAAGTTCTGCAGAACCTCAAAGCAATGGATTCTAGTTTAGGGACCTGATGGGTCAGAGGGATGTGTACAACGCTCTGAAAAAGGCTGACTGTGGTGATCAGTGTTACTAGTTTACTTCCGTGTGTGAGAAGCGTGTCTGCAAAGGTGCAACAGAGCACGACGCTGAAGTTAGCTTCCGATTCGCGAGGCCACTAAAGAAACATTCCGCTGCATTTTTCGCATTAAGACCACCCTAAAACCGGGTCCTGTTCAAAAACCGCTCGACCTGGACTGCTCAAACCTGGATTAAATTATGCATTAGATACTAAAGAACACGTTAAACCCAGTTTCTGATATGTGAAAACTTCCTCTGATTTGTGAAAATGTGAAATAGGTTGATTTTTATCGCATTTTACGCCCAGAGTCCACCTTAGACTAGGTCCTGTTCAAAAACCACTGGACCTGGACTGCTTAAACCTGGATTAAATTATAATTAAGATAGTAAAGAACACATTAAACACAGTTTCTGATTTGTGAAACCTTCCTCTGATTTGTGAAATAAGTTGATTTTTATCGCTTTTTCTCAGACCAGGTCCTGTTCATGAAATTTGGATGGAAATCAACCTATTTCACATTTTCACAAATCCGAGGATGATTTCACAAATCAGAAACTGTGTTTAATGTGTTCTTTAGTATCTAATGCATAATTTATTCCAGGTTTGAGCAGTCCAGGTCCAGCGGTTTTTGAACAGTACCCGGTCTGAAGTGGACTCGGTGCGTAAAATGCGATAAAAAATCAACCTATTGCACATTTTCACAATTCAGATGAAGGTTTCACAAATCAGAAACTGTGTTTAATGTGTTCTTTACTATCTTAATTATAATTTAATCCAGGTTTGAGCAGTCCAGGTTTGAGCAGTCCAGGTACAGCGGTTTTTGAACAGGACCTGGTCTGAAGTGGACTAAGTGTGTAAATTGGGATAAGAATCAACCTATTTAACATTTTCACAAATCCGAGGAAGGTTTCACAAATCAAAAACTGTATTTAATGTGTTCTTTAGTATCTAATGCATAATTTAATCCAGGTTTGAGCAGTCCAGGTATAGCGGTTTTTGAACAGGACCCGGTTTTAGGTGATCTTAATGCGAAAAATGCAGCGGAATGTTCCTTTAGTGCCTTCGCGAATCGGAAGCTGTGAATCGGAAGCCAACTTCAGCGTCGTCAACAGAGCAGATATGTAAACAAAGACCCTTTTTGTCACATTAAAGCAACTCCTGAACTGTTTAAAAGCACTAGAGAAGCTACATTAATGCTGAAAATAAACCATTTTATTTCCCCAATAGAAACTTATTGTTTAAAGAACATTCATTCTTTGTTTTTATATACATATATATTTTTTAAATCACATAATGTTGACTGTTACCTTTCTATATTTCAACTTACCAAAATAAAAGCACTATGAATTGGCTTTGGTAAACGCAACTTATATATGAGATAAAATTGCAGTGCTTAACATTGTGATCATTAAACCGAATTTGACCATTTTATTACAGTGGAAGACATTAAAATTCAAGTTGATTTTTTTCAAAGTCAAATTTAAAAAAACAGAAAGAAAAGATGTTTCGGTAAAATATCGGGATACGTATCGTACCGCAGGGCGCGTATCGGGATACGTATCGTATCGCCAGACTCTTGCCAATACACACCCCTAGTACAGATGCAATCTGAAGTCCTGCGGCGCGATTTGACCATCACGGTGCATCCAGAGTTAAAAAATATGAACTTTGGGAAGGACAACTTGTCATGTAAACAAATCAGGCACTCAGCTTTGGATATGTTCCTCTAATTTCATTTTTTTTTTAACTTGTCCTGTCCAACAGCAGAGCTAACAGGTCACAGATGAAGGCCTCTTGACAGATTTTACTGTTACGATGGGGGTTTATGACTCTCTGGACACATGAGGTGTATATTTGTATAAACCCCTTTTGTATTTGAGGCTAAACTTTATTTACTGTATATTCATCATGTTTGTGTACATATCTTATTGGATCAGGGAGAGAGGGGGATGTTAGAGATGGGGGGGGTAAGAATATCCCAATCAGGTTTTTCGGCACAGGTACACACACTTTACTCACACTTTCACACACAGATACACAAAGACTCAGAGCGACAGACAAACACAACATGATAAAAGCTCCAATCAAAGTGCTGTCAGCGACCCCCCCCCCCCCCCCCCCCAGCATGGTTCCAAACACTCATCAGCCCATCAGACACCCCCGCTACGAAAAAAAACACAGTAAGGATGCGAGGAGAGACGCCCACCCCTGTGCACACACACCCCTCAGTGTCTCTGAGGATGAAGTCTGCAGGGACAACTTTTGACCCCCCCCCCCCGGTACTCACGGGTGCCATCGAAGCGGGTGGCAATGGTCTCCAGGAAGGTGTTCTGGGGGGCCAGCAGCCCTCTCATCACCGGCATCCTGCTCCGGGGGGGCTGGCCGCGCCGCCCCGGGGGGGCCCTGGACTGATCCTGATCCAATTCCAAGTCATTTGATTTCTGCAGATATCGGTATCTGAGTCCTTCCCCTACCCCAACCCCAAGCAGAAACCACGGTCCCCCAAGGGAGGGCAGGCAGCCACCTTCCCAACAAACAGGAAGTCCAGGAGAGATTAATCTAAGGGCCACTGCCCCCCCCCCCCCCCCCGCCGCCCAAGAGAAGGGCGCCTAAGAGAAGTTGTGGCCCCTGACAAGCGTTGTAATCATTTGCCGACCAGACTCCCCGTATGCTGGAGTTATGAACAGGTCTGACGCTCGGAGGCAAGGACCAATACCACCACCACGGGGGCACGGTCACCCCCAGGCTCAGATGAGATGCAGCCTGGTTCAAAAAAATAAAATCCTGAAGGTTGATACAATACACACAAGTTATGACAACACAAAGTGTTAGATCTGGAAAACCAATAGCCTGTCACTGTCAGGCGAGAAAGCTGGCACAGGGAAGAAAAATCCTGGACTCCAAATTTATTAACACATTGTCAGAAACTTCTAATGGGCCTGGCTCCAAGCAAAAACCACCATAGACCCAAAAGTCAGAGGTGGCAGGATAAAACTGAACAGAACACCATCGGCGGTTTCCCCGGCCGGTTGGCTGCCTCGGTCCCGTCGAGGCCTGACCAGAGCTCTTCTAGGGCCGGCGTTTGGGGGTGGGGGCCTGGGCTTGCTCCGGGGGGGGGGGGGGGGGGGGGGGGGGGGGGCGACGCTTTCTGGCTCCTCTCTCTCTGTGTGGGGTGGGTGGTGCTGGGCCTGGGGTGTCGGCGCCTCCGGGGGTGGGGCCACTGGGCTGGGTGGGCCTGGCCCCCTTGCTGGGGGGGGGGGGGGACAGCTGTTTGACCACCGTGGGACAGTCTACCAGCTGTCCCCAACTTACCCCCTTCCTCATGTAACCTCATATTAGGGTGAGGGGGTGGGGGGCTTAGCCTGCGATGGGCCTTGGGGGGGGGTTACTAGGCAGTGGCCCCCCTCCTATGGTTGCCGTATGGAGTGGGCCCCCCCTCTTTCGGTTTTATTTGCACCTTAGACATATAGGGTCCTTGGTAGGGGGGGTGCTTGGACATCACTGCCAGCAAGCAGCAGATGTCCTCCTAGCACCCTACCCGCCAATTTTAACCGCACCTTAGACATTTAGGGCCCCTTGGTGGGGAGGGTGAGGGGACGTCACTGTGAGTAATCAGGAGATGTCCCCTTAGTGCCCTACCCGCCAATTTTAACTGCACCGCCCTTAGTACACACACCCCTCCCCCCTCAATATATACATCCCAACATAAACACACACACATGCACACACACACCCTCTCAAACACACATACACGCACACACATTTTGTAAGGAAGGTGGGACCTGGGTCCGTCTGTCCCCTGCCTCTTCCCTGGTGGGGGGTACGGGCCCCTTTGCAACGGCGGCCGTGTCCCCGGGGTGCCGGCTTCCTGGGCCCGGCGGTGCTCTCTCCGCGCGGCGGGGGGGTTCACATTACATCTGAGCCGGGGGTGTTCGTGTCCCTGGGGGGTGGGTTCTGGTCCCTGCTCCTGAGCGCTGGGCCCAGCCAAATTTCCAACTGTGGCCGAGCCATATTTACAACACCCCTTGTGGGCCCTCTTTTTTCCCCGGGGTTCCCCCCTCCTGGGCGGGGGCGGTGGGCCCCTGCCTTGCTCCTCCCTGGACCAACCGTGGGCTGGGCGGATGGCTGCCTGGAGTGCGGAGCGGGTCTCCCTTGGGGGGTCCTGGCTCGTACCTGGGGTTGGGGCGGGGGGATGCCCGGAACTCCTGGGTGGTGGTGGGGTGCTCGTCTGGGGCTGTGGGCGTCCTTCTCCGGTGGGGCCCTGCGTTGGGCGCTCCCGGCGCGGCGGGGGGGCTGCTCTCCTGGTTGGGCTGGGGCGGCGCTCTCTTTCCCTCCGTGCTTCCCTGGCCTCTGGCTCTAGGGGCCTTGCGGCGGCCCTGCTGGCCCTGGCCTGGGTGGCGGGCTTGGTCGCCCGGGCGGCGTTTGTTCCCTGCCGGTTCCCGTGTGGCGTTGGGGGGATTCCGGCTGCCGCTGCTGCTGCGGTGGGGGTCTTGGGGTGGGGATGGCTGGGCACTCTCCCTCCTTCTTGTCACGTTCCACCATCCATTTTAGAAGAACATAAACACTCACCTGAGCACAGGTGTTAGCTCACCTTTGCACTAACAGTTTGCATGATTGAATGACTGAAATATTTCACACTAGTTGGTTTTAAGGCATAAGTATGCGTGTGAACACTATCTGTTTTGTGTACATGTCCACAGGTGGACATTTTTGCAGCTAGCAGGTGTGTTTATAACATTTGAGTGTGTGTGTGGACAGGCCCCGCCCTTTTTGTACTACATTTGAACCTTACCGTAATGATTAACAACCAGTAAACTTGTTGCTTTATGCTGCTTCATGGTCTTACCCCCCTTCCCCTCCTATTATCACCCTCCTACCCCCCCCCTCTCTCTAACATCCCTCTCTCTTCTTCCCCTCTTTCCTTTTCCGTCCGGTCCAACACCAAAGATTTTCAAACATGATTGAAATTAATAAAGTTTGGCCTCAATTACAAAAGGGGTTTATTCAGACATACCTTTGGTTTGTCTGAAGATTAATAACCCCTCTCGTTAAAGTAAAATATGTCCAACACAAGAGGCCCTCAGCTCTCATCTGTTTGCCTAGCTGTTGGACAGGACAAGTTAAAAAAAAAAAAAAACTTAACAGAACACAAAACAAGCTGCACTGAAGACACGGAGAGGACTTCTCCATGCAGAGCAGATATTCAGGCAGCTGTGGCCGCTCAACAGGACCCACAGGTGAGTGGGCGGAGTCACGGCCAGCCTTCACAGGCACCAATGCAGGAGACAAATATTACAACAAAAAAACAACCAAATCACAACACTGATACTGGCAAGCATGGCGGTGGAAGAATAATCATTTGCTTTGCATCCATTAAACATCAACGTGTCTCACAGACAGAAAGTCTACATCAATAAAAAAGAATGAAGAAGTGCACTGATCATCCTCCATAGCATCCTTTGACTAGAAACCATGCAGCTGTAAAATGTACTTAAGTTAGTGTTTGATCTCTTCTGTCAGACGTCGTTTGTTTCCTGTCATAAAGTAAAACGCATGAACAGAAGCAGGAAACACCAACATCCTCTGAAAGAAGAGGCAATCCGTTTTTCTTCCTGCCACTTGTCCTCCTCCATCTCCAGCTTTTTTGAATTTAACATCTTAATCAAATCTGCAGTGAATAAATGCTGTCATTACCCCCCCCCCCTCATTATTCCTCTGCAGCTCTGCATCATTCCCTCCAGAAATCTCCCTCCTCCAACGGTTGGAACAGCAAAAGACACGTTGTGACCCGTAAACTCAGCTTTACAGCTGGCACATCTGTCCAAATGCTTCCTGTTACTGTGTTCAGCCAAAGTCATGTATGTTGAGCTAAACTTAACAAATGTATAGTCAATGTCCACGTGTTCAGCCTGAATCACATATTCCTTACTACATTTCTGTTTAGACTCAATGGTTCACAATCGTTCAGCCAGAATCTTCAGAGTAACCTTCTCCTGTTGAACCCAAAGTTCTCATTTTTTGTGTCAGTAGCTGCGTTTACACGGAAAAAACGCCTGATCAGAATAAAAAGGCGCCATGAAAACACGCCGTTCGGAATACGATCAGACTCGTTCGGATCAGAATGTCCTTCCGATGGAGACAGGCGGGTTCTGCCGATTGTGGATCCGATGGTGGTGCGTGTAAACCGTTCATTCTGACCCTACCATCTCCAACTGCATTGAAAAAGGTTGAGTGCTTGGTTTGGTAAGCATTGAACTGAAATAAAGCGTCAGTGACGTGTCACTAGAGGAAAGTGAGGAGGTAATTTCACACTCCTCTTCCTCACAGCTCCAGCTTGTAACTCTTTCTTTTGCAGTCACACTCAGAAATGTAAAGTAGCACCATTGCATGCAGAACCACGGCGTGAGCTGCATGGCGACGGCTTCTCCTAAAATCCTCTTCTCTTTAGATGAAGGCTGTTATTCCATCATGTGGGTCAAGATGAGGTGAATCCTTCAGGCTCCGGTGAGGCAGGAAACCATCACATATGTGACCGGGGGGGGGGGCTCTTTCTCAAAATTCAGTGTCAGTTCAGTTTATGAAGTGTTGGCCAACAAATGAAGTTGCCTTCATTCCCTAAGCAACTCTGAATTTCCCACATTACATCTTTTTATGCTACTTCAAGACAGGAGACAATCAACACAACATCTGAGGGCAAATAGAATAAATGAAAAATTCCAGTCAGATTGTCTGGATACTCAGTGAAAATCAACTGCCTTGTTGCCTGCAAACGTTGTGCACACTGCTGTGTGTTGAAAGCTTCTACGACAACCACTGCAGCTGTGTGGAGAAACGACCTGGGAGAAGATCAGGCCGCACAATTAACCCCGAGAATCTCCAAAAATCTTCCTCTTGGTTCCAAAAACACTCATGATGGACACAAGCGGTGCTTTGGGCGTTCCACTGGTGACGACGTCTCACTGAGGAAGCGGTCAGGACGGAGTGAAGCCGTCCTTCTGTCACAGTGGGCGTGAAGACAGAGACACAGTTGTCCAGCTTTGTAGCACCATCACACTTCTATGTGTGAGTAGATAGATGAGATTCATTTACCCTCCATTCTCCATGGAGTCAAGACACACACACCCACAATTACACACACACATTTTACACTCATAAACAAACTGAAACACACTCACACACAAACTTACATCTACAGACACACATCTCTTACATCTCTCACACACATCATGAACAATGCCACATAGAAACACACAAGCTTAACTTAACACAGACACACACCATCTTGCTGGAGCACACAATCACTAACAAACCTCATTCACACAAACACACACCCAAGCAAAACACACACTCATGCACACACCTTACTGACACACACATTTCACTCCCACCTACAGACACACACTAACACATGCAGACAAACACACATTCTCACACACGGAGACCCAAAAACGCTCACACACGTGCCCCAACCATTTCAACGCCACGTACCGGTAAGACGTCACGCATACGTTTCACGCCTGGATTTCAAGATGGGGACCGCTGCTATAGCACACTCAAAGAATTCCATTTTATTTATTTAGCCCAACATTACAACACAGGTGTCTCAATGCACAAACACACACACAGCCCCTCACACACAAAAACGCATATACACACGTATGCACAAATGCAACACACAAAGACAAACACACAAGTTGACAGCTAAACATATGCAAACACACACTACGCAAATACACAAGTATGCAAAACCAGACAAACAAACCCAAACACACTCCTGTTCACAATGACAGAAACACTTACACAGATACACACACTTTACTCACACTTTCACACACAGATACACAAAGACTCAGAGTGACAGACAAACACAACATGATAAAAGCTCCAATCAAAGTGCTGTCAGCGACCCCCCCCCCCCCCCCCCCAGCATGGCTCCAAACACTCATCATCCCATCAGACACCCCCGCTACGAAAAAAAACACCGTAAGGATGCGAAGAGAGACGCCCACCCCTGTGCCCCTGTGCACACACACCCCTCAGTGTCTCTGAGGATGAAGTCTGCAGGGACAACTTTTGACCCCCCCCCCCCCGGTACTCACGGGTGCCATCGAAGCGGGTGGCAATGGTCTCCAGGAAGGTGTTCTGGGGGGCCAGCAGCCCTCTCATCACCGGCATCCTGCTCCGGGGGGGCTGGCCGCGACGCCCCGGGGGGGCCCTGGACTCCGGCTCAGACCCAAAACTTGGCAGGAAGCGGGACGTTCCCGGCGCGCATCCCAGCCCCTGCAGGAGCGCACCGATCCGAGACACGCGCGAGGGATCCACGTTGGCACGGCGGGGGCTGTGACCATAATCAGTGCGGTGCAGAGGATGAGGGGTGGGGGGGCACCTGTGCACGCTCCAAACTCAGGAGGAAAACAATCGCGACATGACGGGCGTGCGCGCCGGCAGGAGGCAGATGAAGCGTGGATGGACGGACGGAGTCTGAACGCAGCACGCCCCTCCCCCCCCCCTCCCCCTCACTTCACAGTTTCGTGGCGATCGTGTCACAATTGGGAGTCACGTGACTCCGACAGGTTGAGTTGGGCTGCGGTTTCTTATAGGTCCATGAACAGAAAAAGGCGCGTGCTCGTGCAGGAACATCTGCAGGTTTTATGAGTGCCATGCGCGTGCATGTGAGGTGAATATACTGTGTGAAGAGCGCCATCTGCTGTTCAAAAAAAGGACTGACAAATCAGCGAGCACGCGCACGCCCTACAACGTTTAACTCATCAACAGAGGCGGACTTACCATCTGGCAAAGGTAGGCGATGGCCTGGGGCCCCCAACTCTGTAGGGGCCCCAGGCTGAACACTCAATAAAAGTGTCTAAAATACAGTTAACGTCCATCATTATTTAACTGTCATGAATCCAAATCACTGAACTGGAATAAGGTTGATCATGTAAAAGTGTTTGGCCCTCCCCCGCCCCTCTGCAGCAAAGGTATATTCCAGTCAACAGCAAGTGGAGAGACTCACAAGTTAGTGAGTAGGGACAACATTGCCAGCCCAATACGGGGGGTTTGTTCCGACTTTTGGGCGGGTTTGGGATCGGTTGTGGAACTTTAATGAATGTACCTTCTGGGGACCGGCAGGACTTTACCTGACGTCTTCCTCACCTTTGTGATTTCTTCAATGCTGGAATGACAGAAACCCAAGTGCAGAAAGGATCAGGCTGAGTCTCTGGAATGCACCAAGAAGCAATTTAATTAATAACCAAAAATGACAAGGTGGGAACAGGAAAACAAATCTCACTGGAGGGAAAACTACAAAAAGACAAAAACATGAACAATGCAAAGTTAAAAAAATACCCCCAAAGGACTAGCAGACCTCAGTGTCAGCTGAGCAGGAGAACCACAGACCTAACAGTGACACACAGAGGACTGAGAGACTCCAACTTAAAAACGCTCGATTACTAAGTGCAGGCAGCTGAGCCCCCCTCCCCAGAGAGCAGCAGGTAGAGGAGGGAGGAAGCATCCAGGAGGAGTGACAGCTGACCTGTTAAACACAGAGGCAGTCAGAAACAAAACACCAAACGGTTTAAAGAGCTTCTCTGTAGGATTCATCTGTTTGTAAATCTGACTGATGACGTCACTGTCTCACCTGCCGTGGGCCTCACTTCCCATGATCCACAGCGCTCGGTAATATACGAGACGATCTTTTAAACGTGCTTTTATTAAAGTTACGGTTATTATGAAGCCCCTGTTCGCTCATCATTTTCATTTTAATCTGTGTGGTCAGTGCTTTTTCTGTTGAAGAATGGAGCCGGAAAGAAGCCAGGGTTAGCCGTATGCTAACACGGGCTAACGACATTAGCCATGAATAATCCATGCAGGAAATGCTGCAATCTGCATCCTGGCTGCACGTCAATATGTGAGAATAACATCAGCGTTTATTTAGTCGGGACACGACTGGAAACACAAATCCATGTGATTTTTCAAACGGTTTCTAAGGACTGAGACACATTTCTGCTTTGAAGCTCACACACCGCCCCAAAGCCGCTGTGTGTGTGCTGACGGTCCGAGCTCTGCTCCGAGACACACACTTTTAGACCCGGTTCTGAGTTCTGTAGCTCGTTCCCCTAGAGCTGCGGGACGGATCACAGTCCTAAGTCTCCCACACATAGCGCACACGTAACAAAGCACCCCCCCTTCCCCTCAAACACAAAGCTGTAAGTCTGCGCTCCGCCGGTCCACTTGACTAGTTAAGTGCGGGAGCGGACCACTTCTTTTCTATTTTGTTTGTTACTTTTTTTGTTAAAGTCACTTCCCTCACTTTATACTGGATCATCGCAGATGAGTCATTAGTTGGGAAATAAAATACATTAAGTACCGGTAATAAAGTAAAATAACGAATAACAATTATATGAGAACGAAAGATTAAAAATAGCCCCCCCCCCCGACGATATCATCTTCCATCCCTATTGTTTACTGCAAACATCGTCAACTGCCAATTTAAGGGACATCGCCCAACCTTACTATCTTCCAACAGTGTGTGTCTGTAGTGTTTGTGGTTGTATGTTAAGACATGTGTTGATTTGTTGACATGTATGTTTTTAACTGTGTGCGTTTGTCGATATGGTTTTCTGTGTTTTTGTCTCATTTCTAAATTAACGTTAGACAAACGTGAAATGTATTAACTATTAAATAGAAAGTGAGGATATGTCAAAGAAAATGTCGACTCTGTATTAAAACTAAAGCATTACATCATCAGCATACTGTGAGTAAACTAAAGACACATAAATCCTGCCAGTTTACAGGATTGTGAGGTCGGCCGTGAGGATACGCTCCATGTTCTGCTTCACCTCGCAGCCTTCGCTGTAACTGAACAAGAAATACATAAAACACACAGATTTAAAGGGAAAGAAGGACTAAAATGATCAATTCCATCCATAGAACAGATTAGTGGACACGCATTTGTTTTCTCATTAGTTGCTCATGATGGCGAGGACGAGGACACATGTGGTAAAGTCTCACCAGCCTCCACTGACCGCATGTTGATTCTGATGAGGAAGAAAACCCGCAGAATCGACCCCCAGACCCGCCCCGTTACTATCACCAAGTAAACAACCGTGAAAGGAAATGTATATGGAAAAAATACTGACAAGTATTAAAAATGTCCGCAACAGTTAGTGAAGAATGACATTATTAGAATGAGCTGAGTAATTTAAGCCACCCGATGATCCAGGTGTTGCGCAATGGTCTCTGTGCGCCGTTTTACCTCGCAACCATCGCCCCCACTACCTCTCCCCTTTCAGGCCGTTCCATACTCTGCCATATATTTCACTATAGCAGAACTAAAGTGCATCAGTTACTAATAGCAAGCACTGAATCGCCACCCCCTACTATCTAGGAAAGTACCGTTGCGCCCGAGTCTTAATTCACTATCCTCTTACTTAGTTGCGGCCACACTTGACATGTCCAAACCAGCTACCCGGGCACTTTGCAAAGCACAACCCCGGTTTGTTGAAAACGATACTCACATAAGTAAGCGGACAATCATATCTGTCCGTTTATTTTGAGCACACCCAACACCAGCCAAACAGCATTAACTTCACTTCTGCTCACAGCTCCCTCACTTATGGTGAGTGATTTAACACAACCAAGATTCCCCACTTCCCATGAGTCTTAAAAGCTGAAGGCGGGGCTAACCCCCAGATCATCACATTATATTGATTTACTGAGCAGTGCTATTTTTGAAGCATTCCCGTTAAATGATATTTACCCTTCCAATCCTTTTTTACATTCTGGCTTTAACTGGGACAGTGATCTTTGTGTCTTTTATGGAGATGATGTAGAAACTGTGGAACATCTTTTCTTTGAATGTTTTCATGTAAAAGAGTTTTGGTCTTCTTTTCATAATTGGCTCAAATCCAAAAATTTCATCATTAACCCTTTAAATTGGAATACAATTAAAATTCAATTACAATTAATTGACAAAAATGACTTTCTGATTAATGCACTGATTGTAATTTTAAAGCATTTTATTCATTCTTGTAAATTCTTAAAAGTGAAACCTCACATTAATGGATTACTCAACCATCTCAACCTATTCTCTAAATCTTTACATTACATGAATCATAAGAAAGCCCAGACATTGTGTAATTGATTTGATCTATTTAAACTTTTGTAATAGACCCTCATTTTTATTGATTATTTCTTTAAGTTATATTTGTTTTCATATTTCATGGGCGCCCGCGGGCACAGGGTTGGTGACCCCTGCTCTACAACATTCAATTCCTGGGGGGGCTGGCTGGCTGAATGCCTGCCTGCTATGCATGCGGCTCCCATTGCTGGTGCTCCAACACTGCTTATGCCGATCCTGTGGTTTTCCTTTTTTCCTGTCCCAAGTCTGGCTGTTCATCCTTTAGAAAGGATCAAAACTCCAACCCACCTTCATCACACACACCTGCGACTCATCAGCAGATTTGCCATGAGCCATTCAAGGGTCTTTGGAGTTTTAGGTCACACAACCAGGATCAATGAAAAACAGTAATAAAAAACAAATGGAAAATCGCCCTGTGACATTCACTTTTACTGCTGCAGAATTCGTAAAATGAAACATTCATCAAAATCTCTGCAACCTAGCAGAAAGTTACAAAAGGCAAGTTTTGTTTGTGAGGTGTTAAAGTTTCATTCCCATGCTGTTGATACTTTTCATAATTTGATAGAAAAGGGAGGAGCAATTTTTGGTTGGTGTAGAATTACTATGGCAGCCTGTATGTGTTTCTCATTGTGGTTCAGGCAGAAACCCATCAGACCAAAGCAGCATGTGTTCCAGCTCAAAAGGTGAACATGAAGCATCAGTGGATTCAAAGTGCTGCATACTCACTAAAACTGTCTGCAGTCAGGACGTTTCTGCCTTTCCCGCCTGTCATTTCAGCTGGACTTGAAGATTTTTGTAGTTGAGTTTTGGATTACAATTGAAAAAAAACATTATTTTTAACACAAAGAGCACGAGCTGCAGCTCCGCCAGTGACCACTCCCCTCACCACCAGCACAAGGCCCCACCCACCCATGAGCCCCAGACTGTCCCTGTTTTTAAAAGAAGGCCTGATTAACCTGCTGTTTACATTATTTTCTGCAGTCCGCATTGCTGCTAGTATGTTTTTGGGTTCTCTTGGCCAGGCTGTCAATCAAACTTGGAGCAGCACTCCAAACAGCTGACCAAGAACTGTTTCTTCCAGTTGTGGAACATTTCTAAGCTCAGTGTCATGTGAAGATCTGGAACTTCTTATTCATGCCTTTGTTTCTACACGGCCAGACTTCTGTAACAGTCTGTTTTCCTCACCTGCCGTTGATCCAGAACTCTGCTGTCGAGGATCTGGAGCCGCACTAAAAGAAGAGATCCTCAAAGCTCTTCCAGGTTGTTTACCGCTTTCAATATCAAATCTTTGTGTTGACTTTTAGGGCCCTCCATGGTCAGGGTCCTTCATATGTTTTCTGATTTGATCGCCCCCTACAGACCATCTGGTGCACTGAGGTCTGTGGATCAGAACTTCTTGATGGTTCCTCACAGACGGTTCCGGACCAAAGGGGACAGATCCTTCCAGGCTGTTGTTCCTAAACTCTGGAATGAACTCCCCTTTTTTTCCTTCTTTTTCTTTATTTTTGAAGCACCGTTCAGGCTCTTAGACCGTTTAAAAGTACTGGAGAAGCTACATTCAGCAATGTTGGAAATAAACAGCACTTATTTCCTCAATCATACTTTTAGAACCACATTGGTTAAGGCATATTCATGCCATTTTTTTCATATACTGAAAAATGTTTTGTTGAGGAAATCGGACAATGTTGACCTATTACCTTGAAGAACAAATATATTTGAAGTTACCAAAATAAAAGCCCTATGAAAGGTTTCCTGCTTTGTTGTTGTTTCGAGTTTTGCTTTTGGTCCCAATCTGTCCTGAGTGTATTAAAGTCCTGTCTTTCCCTTCCTCCTGTGCTGGCCCATATTATGCTCTTCCCCTGTTTTGAGTGTTAGGGTTAGGGTTAGGGTTAGGTTAGGGTTAGGTTAGGGTTAGCTCCATGAAGCTTTCACGGGGTTCATGTAATTGTGCCGGAAAAATGAACCAACTATTCAGGGCTTTGAAACCACACAGAACAGCGGCATCTGGTGGCGAACTGGACGTATATCATTTGCTTCATCTAAGCTCTTTGTAGCACTTCAATGTGGAAATGATAATGAAAACATGTAAAACAAAATAATGTTGTTAATGATGATAAAAAAAATGTAAATTACAACGAGTTAGGTTTTCTGTGAGAAATGCTTAACACAGGAAAACACACATACATGAAGAAAATACATACAAGGCAAAAAAGAAAACATTGTAAAAGAACCCAGAACCTCTGGATGCAGGCCCCACCTTTACCACTTACCTATTTCTATTGTTGCAAATACTACTCGCCATTGTAAATTCATACAAAGTATTCTGTTTATAAATATAATATAAATAATGTTTGTAGTGTATTATCTTATTAGGAGAAACCGAGTTGAAACGACCCCAAGCCACAGTCCTTTGTTTCCAAGGAGCCGTGGTAAAGTGAACCGACGCTGATCCTGACCCTGGTTAGACCCAACAATGCATGTGGCGCTTCATACGTCATCAACCACATGCTCTGCGTTAGTTGACACACGCCCCAAAACATTGTGCCGAACCACGCAGCTTCATGAAGATGAAACAAGCGCCGAAGCGTCCATGTCAAACGGGCCGTCCCTACCTCGGACTCCCGCCTCCCCTTCTCTGCATCTGGGTACCCCCTCAACCTCCCGCCGTAACATCTTGCCCATTTTTATTTGTGACATTTAAAAGTAAGATCCAGAACGGTTCTTCTGACTGAGGAACAGCTGCTTATTTCTCTATAGAAGTCTATGGGATTTTGGCGTCTTGGAGCCACTTCCTGTTTGGAACGTCAAGGGGGAGGAGTCACTCAGTCCAGTTCTCTTGTACAGTCAATGGTTAGATGTCATTTTAAATGATGTTGTCATTTTCTTATAACCCAGTTATTTTTAATAAACCAAACTATCTGAGGTATCATCGAGTTATAGTCCAAATGTCAGCAGACAACACTGGCACAGCCTTTGATATGGGTGAACTCGGGTTCAACGTTTCTGTAGTGGAGATCCTCAAAGTTTTCATTTACCATTTTGTCCCTTGGAAGTGATCTGAATAGCTGATTTTCATGGGCTTGGCTCTCTTCAGTAACTGACTTTGATTCCATCTGCAGGTCCTGTTTTCCAACAAACTTCTAACTTTGTGTGTTTGGTTGAACTCCATTTCTCAACAACTAGACTTCACATGAGATCCCTAAATGCAACACAAACTCCACTGCTGTTCGGCTTTATGCCACACTTGTTATCAGTTTACTGACAACCTCTCAATCTTTACGGATCAGTTTTTACCTCAGAAACAAAAACCTTCTGATTTTCCTGCAGGAGACCACAGAGGACGGGTCCTGAGTGACCCCCTGGATTGAAGGAACTTTGGATCCTTCTGGGTCACATTGATCATCCCGCTTTGTTAAGTTTTGTGTGTTTGTTTTGTTTGTGTGAGGGGGGGAGAAAAACTGGACGCTGTTATGGCACAGCCTGTCCCACATTCAAACTTTTCTGTACATGTTGTTAATAAAGTTTTAGGAAATCGTATTTTGAAAAAAAACTGTAAATGTATTTTTTCTTTCCCTCCCTTTTTTTGTCATGTTGTAATTTGTCGTACCGTCAATTGATCAAAGAATTTTTCCTCAAAAAAAAAAAGAACAGCCTGTCCCAGCTTTCCTGCTTCCGGGTTCGTCACGTGGTACAAGGTACGTTGAGCTGCACCAATCAGTGGCTCTGTTTTCTCCTCATTCTGTGTGGGCTTGTCTGATTGGTCCGGACGCTCGGCTCTCGGCGCTGATAGGCTGTGCGCATGCTCGGGGCATGCCCGCTCCAGCGGCTCTGCCCTGCTGTCAGCGGGGACCCGCGTCAGTTCGCTTCCTCCTCTGATCCCTGCCGGTGGACCGAACGAGGTAAGAAGCCCGTCTCGGTGCAGCGTCGCGGTTCCGCGCTCCATTCGGGTTCGGATGGCAGGAAAAGGTTCCGGTACCAGGCCCGGGAGCGCGTCTGCGCCAGATGCTTGATGCTGGTCTGAACCTGACCTGGACCCTGATCCGGATCCTCCAGCTCCGTCTGCGGCCGGAGGGCCATCGGCCGCCAAATGACGGTCACGGGAACAGGAAGCGGCTCACCCCGCCGCGCGCGCAGATGATCGTTGAATGTGCAGCGTCCCAGGCCCCCCCTCCCTGAATGACGGCTTTGACTCCTGCCTCTGCTTCTCCCCCCCAGCTGCCTCCAAGCTGCAAGATGTCTGGGAAGATCAAGGCCGGCTCCGTGGTGGAGATGCAGGGGGACGAGATGACCCGGGTCATCTGGGAGCTCATCAAGGAGAAGCTCATCCTGCCGTACCTGGAGCTGGACCTGCACAGGTGAGACGCAGCGCGCGCGCGCGCTGTCCACAGTGGACGGGTCAGAGTTCACTGCGCGTGGCTGATCATAAACCAGGAGGAATATCAAAGTTCATCTGCGTGAACTCCAGTCCTGGGGGGTCAGACGGGTTTCCAGAACATCTGGGGAGCAGAGGAGACTGTGGGACAAAGTTCAGAACCTCCTCCTGCTCTTCTGGTTCTTCTGGTTCCTTTTCCTGTTTTGGGACAAAGGGGGTCAGGAGTCAGTGAGGAAGAACTGAAACTCTGATGCTTCCAGGCAGAAGGTGGTGGTGGTGTGTGTGTGTGTGTGTGTGTGTGTGTGGGGGGGGGGGGGTCGTGTCAGCTGAGCGGGCATCATAAAGCTGTGACTGCTCCTCTCTGCTCCACACATCGTCTTCCTGATGACGATGATGAAGAAGAAAAGTCTTCCTCACTCTGTTATGGCTTCTGTCTGTGAAGTAAGTGGGTGAAAGGTCAGAGCTGCTCCTGAACAATGGCGCTGTGTCTGCAGTCGGAGGCTTACGCCACGGCGCTCATGTGTGCCTGCGCCGTTACAGGTGACGGCGAGCTCGCTCAGCGCCTCTGTCTGATCCACCCTGACGCCTGCCTGTTCCCCGTCCTGTTTCTGGTTCCGGTCGGCGTCTTTGCCCCCCGGCTTTCCTCCAGCTGGGAGGCTGAACCTCAGGTGGATCATGAGCCGATCTGCTGCTGATGTCGTAGCTTCTGGACAACCTGAACCCTCACAAACATGGAAAGAAAACCACAAAGATTCCAGTTTGGGATGAGTTTCTGGACCGCTGAAGGACCAGAAGTGAGGAATGTTCACGTCTGTTGGTGTTAATGTAACCACAAAGGGCGGCGATCCGGTGTTTTGGTCTGCTGTCTCTGCAGCAGCTGTCTATGCAGAGTGAAGACGGCGTCCAGCGTGACATCACAGCTGGAGGGAGACGGGTGATGAGGTCCGGGGTCTCCAGAGGGGGGAGAGCTGTGATTGGAATTCTTTAAGCGTTTGTTGTTATGGTGATATTACCATCACCGAACGTACAAACGCCACAGAGGGGCAGAAAGGGGGGGGTCTGGAGCAGCCCGATGGAAATTTGTCATTTTCCAGTTGAGTGACACCTGTGAGTGTTTGAGGTGTTTAGTCATTAGCAGTTACTGCTGGAACATTTCATAGTTTCACTGTTTCCTATGGAGAAATAGAAGTACAGATGTGAATCAGACTTGATCTTATTTGAATCTTTACTTCTGCTGAACACAGAATGCTTAGAACAGGCTGATGACGTCACCAGCTGTCTCAGGTTGTTAGAGTTCCTGCAGGTGGAGGAACATCTACAGAGGTGGAGGTTTTTGAGTTTGGGGAGGATTCAGAGAGAAAAAAGATTTGAATAGAAACTGAAAAAGAGTTTGGTACATTTCAGTTAAAAGTTTTTAGATTTTCAAAAACAAACATGTAAAGATCTTGAATATGAACCTGACTGATGTTATTGTTTTATGTATTTACGTGCGACTAGAGTAATGGAAGTTCACATTAGCCACCCTGCATCGCCTGCACAGATTTAAAGTTAAACCTAGAGTGAACGTCCCGTTAGTTGTCACCCACCCAGGTGGGTGAAATCGCCTGGAGGAGCGCTGAGCTGCAGAAACAGGAACCCTAATCCTTCTCTGGGTCCGGGCGGCCAGGAAAAAAGTTCAGCACTGACCGCATGCATTTCAAAAATGATGTGCAAATATCAATATTTAACATCCATAAAGTTGAGGCATCCCACAGTGGGCTGGTGTTTTTCCAGAAGCTGCCTGTGCAGATGCCTGCATGCACATGAGGCGCCTGCTGTCTGTCAGCCTCTTCAGGACTGTTTCTCCTCTGCAGGTTTAGCCAGATTCGATCATTCAATGCACGACTACCATCTGCTGTTTTTCTTGTTAGGCTGCTTTGTTGACCATCGTGCTTCCATGTTCCTGCTGCATATCTTTAGTAAATGTTAATTATTTTGCTGTGTTGGCGTGCTCAGCTTTGACCTGGGCGTGGAAAACCGCGACGCCACAGACGACCGGGTGACCGTCGAGGCGGCAGAGGCGGTCCGCCGTTACAACGTGGGCATCAAGTGTGCCACCATCACACCAGACGAGAAACGCGTGGAGGAGTTCAAGCTGAAGCAGATGTGGCGTTCACCCAATGGGACCATCCGCAACATCCTGGGGGGCACCGTGTTTAGGGAGGCAATCGTCTGCAAGAACATCCCCCGCCTGGTGTCCGGCTGGGTAAAGCCCATCATCATTGGCAGGCACGCCCACGGAGACCAGGTGAGCTCTCTGGTAGCGGTAATGGCAGCTCACCTGACTGTGCCAAGGTCAACAGCGGTGTCGTCAGTGTCTGCTCTTGAGCAATGGACGTCCTATGGCTGCACTCCGGGAACTTTGCTCTCTGTTATCACTGCCGCTGTCCTCTTCTTCTCAGTACAAAGCCACAGACTTTGTTGTAGCCGGTCCTGGAAAGGTGGAGATCATATACACGCCTGTGAACGGAGAGCCAGTCAAGTATGTTGTGCACAACTTTGAGGGTAAGAGAAGCAGTGATACCATGAAACCAAGAACCAAAACACGTAGGCCTCAGGCCCACCAGGTTACCACAGTTTGGTTTACTGCTGTCAATCATGATCTGTAATTATTTACTCTATCTTTAATCTAAATTTTCTATGAAAATGCTCATTTTTATTACATTTTTCATTGAAATTTGTTACATTGTGACACAGAAAAAGATGAAATACAACTAAAAAGTGGTTTTATGACGTTTTCCTAATACAAAAAAACCTGTCAGGTCCAGATTTCTCTATTTTAACGTACGAAAGTACACTTTTCTGAGCAAGCCAGAACATTTTTACAATGTATGATGCTATAAACTATTAATATATACCATAAATCAGCAGACCTAACTGCATAGTTCCCTGTCCCATGCGATCAGCCGCATTAGGTTATGACAGTGAACACCTCGCCCGGCTTTATCCCTTACATAGTAGAGAACAGCTGTGGCGTCGTGTTTTTGTTCGGGTTAGTACTATACAGAAATACAAAGTACCGGTAGTTATTATAGTAGATTTTATAGTTATTCTCTGCATAAACCAGGCCACACACAGACATGACTTCATCATTCACAGCTCACCACCGTTGACCTTTAATCGCCACCGTTGACCATAGGTCTCCTCCGGTTGACCTGTGTTTGGTCCGTGTTGTCTGTGTCTTCCAGGCACGGGGGGTGTGGCCTTAGGGATGTACAACACGGATAAGTCCATACAGGACTTTGCCCACAGCTCCTTTCAGATGGCTCTGTCCAAAGGTTGGCCTCTGTACCTCAGCACCAAGAACACCATCCTGAAGCAGTACGATGGCCGCTTCAAAGACATCTTCCAGGAGATCTACGAGAAGTACGGACCTACAACGTCAACAAGGGTGTCAATGAGAAGCAGCGGGGGGCGGTTGGAAATGATGTGGGATACCTTAAGGCCTGGAGTCGGACACCACAATGTACACCAAACTGTCATATTCACTGCAGCAGAACTCTAAGCGGATGTCTGCATTTCAGGCAATACCGCTCTCAGTTTGAGGCCAAAGGCATCTGGTATGAGCACCGCCTGATTGACGACATGGTTGCTCAAGCCATGAAATCTGAAGGAGGGTTTGTCTGGGCCTGCAAGAATTATGATGGAGATGTACAGTCTGATTCTGTGGCACAAGGTCAGAGCAGAAATGTGTTGATTAACAGGCAGAGACGGCTCTTCCTGGACTTCCCTGACCTCTGCCTGTCGCCCTCAGGGTACGGTTCTCTCGGGATGATGACCAGCGTGCTGGTGTGTCCTGATGGACGCACCGTAGAAGCAGAGGCCGCACACGGGACCGTGACACGGCACTACAGACAGCATCAGCAGGGGAAAGAAACTTCCACCAACCCCATTGGTAGGAAAGAAACACCAGTGAATGGGTTCAGAAGCTGGTTCTGATGTGGTCTGTTCATGTTCTGCGCTTCCTTCAGCCTCCATCTTCGCATGGACACGGGGCCTCCTGCACCGGGCCGAGCTGGACGACAACAGCAAGCTGCGCGTCTTTGCCGAGTCTCTGGAAGCCGTGTGCATTGAAACCATTGAGGCTGGGTTCATGACCAAGGACTTGGCTATCTGCATCAAAGGCTTGTCCAAGTCAGTTCTGGGGGGTCAAAGGTGTCATGAAGATGTTAGGTTTAATAGTTCTAACTTTAGAACAGGAGATTCCTAAAGAAAAAAACACACCTGCTGTTAGAGAGAGTATTGCTCCTCCCACACTTGCAAAGGGACAGGACCCAGGATTTCACTCTGTCACGTTTTTATTCACCCGTTGTAACAGTATTGCTGAAAAACCTTCAAACATTCAGAAACAGAGCAATAAATAAGCAGGTTAGTACATTAATGATCCAACATGAGGTAAACCAGGTGAGTAAATTCAGGTAAAAAATTAAACCAACAGTTTGTTAACCAAAAAACTCAAGGTTACATTTTGGGAAAGTTTAAACAAATCCAACTAACGTTTGCTGTCAAGTAGATTTTAACAAATAATTATATTCTTATTTTTAGGCTGATAAGTATGTAGGATATTATCAATACACAGGTTTTAAGGACATTGTCCGACATTAATTACTGTTTGTTCACTCAATACAACTAAACAAGCAGTAAAAGTCCAGCATGGAGCTTCCCATAGCCCTTTAAGTCCCAGTCCCAGTCCAACACACGCACTCGTTCCCGTCCCACACGCGCACTCGTTCCTGTCCCACACGCGCACTCGTTCCAGTCCCACACACGCACTCGTTCCCGTCCCACACGCGCACTCGTTCCTGTCCCACACGCGCACTCGTCCCAGTCCAACACACGCACTCGTTCCCGTCCCACACGCGCACTCGTTCCTGTCCCACACGCGCACTCGTTCCAGTCCCACACACGCACTCGTTCCTGTCCAACACACGCACTCGTTCCAGTCCCACACACGCACTCGTTCCCGTCCCACACACGCACTCGTTCCAGTCCCACACACGCACTCGTTCCCGTCCCACACACGCAATCGTTCCATACCCACACGCGCACTCGTTCCAGTCCCACACACGCACTCGTTCCCGTCCCACACACGCACTCGTTCCTGTCCCACACACGCACTCGTTCCCGTCCCACACACGCACTCGTTCCAGACCCACACGCGCACTCGTTCCAGTCCCACACACGCACTGGTTCCTGTCCCACACGCGCACTCGTTCCTGTCCCACACGCGCACTCGTTCCTGTCCCACACCCGCACTCGTTCCTGTCCCACACACGCACTCGTTCCAGTCCCACACACGCACTCGTTCCTGTCCCACACACGCACTCGTTCCTGTCCCACACACGCACTCGTTCCAGTCCCACACGCGCACTCGTTCCAGTCCCACACACGCACTCGTTCCAGTCCCACACACGCACTGGTTCCTGTCCCACACGCGCACTCGTTCCTGTCCCACACGCGCACTCGTTCCTGTCCCACACACGCACTCGTTCCTGTCCCACACACGCACTCGTTCCAGTCCCACACACGCACTGGTTCCTGTCCCACACGCGCACTCGTTCCTGTCCCACACACGCACTCGTTCCAGTCCCACACGCGCACTCGTTCCAGTCCCACACACGCACTCGTTCCAGTCCCACACACGCACTCGTTCCTGTCCCACACACGCACTCGTTCCAGTCCCACACACGCACTCGTTCCTGTCCCACACGCGCACTCGTTCCTGTCCCACACGCGCACTCGTTCCTGTCCCACACACGCGCTCGTTCCAGTCCCACACACGCACTCGTTCCAGTCCCACACACGCACTCGTTCCTGTCCAACACACGCACTCGTTCCTGTCCCACACACGCACTCGTTCCAGTCCCACACACGCACTCGTTCCTGTCCCACACACGCACTCGTTCCTGTCCCACACACGCACTCGTTCCAGTCCCACACACGCACTCGCTCCAGTCCCACACGCACTCGTTCCAGTCCCACACACGCACTCGTTCCAGTCCCACACACGCACTCGTTCCAGTCCCACACACGCACTCGTTCCAGTCCCACACACGCACTCGTTCCTGTCCCACACACGCACTCGTTCCTGTCCCACACACGCACTCGTTCCTGTCCCACACACGCATTCGTTCCGGTCCCACACACGCACTCGTTCCTGTCCCACACACGCACTCGTTCCGGTCCCACACACGCACTCGTTCCGGTCCCACACACGCACTCGTTCCAGTCCCACACACGCACTCGTTGCAGTCCCACACACGCACTCGTTCCTGTCCCACACACGCACTCGTTCCAGTCCCACACACGCACTCGTTCCTGTCCCACACACGCACTCGTTCCAGTCCCACACACGCACTCGTTCCTGTCCCACACACGCACTCGTTCCTGTCCCACACACGCACTCGTTCCTGTCCCACACACGCACTCGTTCCAGTCCCACACACGCACTCGCTCCAGTCCCACACGCACTCGTTCCAGTCCCACACACGCACTCGTTCCTGTCCCACACACGCACTCGTTCCTGTCCCACACACGCACTCGTTGCAGTCCCACACACGCATTCGTTCCGGTCCCACACACGCACTCGTTCCGGTCCCACACACGCACTCGTTCCGGTCCCACACACGCACTCGTTCCGGTCCCACACACGCACTCGTTCCGGTCCCACACACGCACTCGTTCCTGTCCCACACACGCACTCGTTCCTGTCCCACACACGCACTCGTTGCAGTCCCACACACGCACTCGTTCCTGTCCCACACACGCACTCGTTCCTGTCCCACACACGCACTCGTTCCTGTCCCACACACGCACTCGTTCCTGTCCCACACACGCACTCGTTCCAGTCCCACACACGCACTCGTTCCTGTCCCACACACGCACTCGTTCCAGTCCCACACACGCACTCGTTCCTGTCCCACACACGCACTCGTTCCTGTCCCACACACGCACTCGTTCCTGTCCCACACACGCACTCGTTCCAGTCCCACACACGCACTCGTTCCTGTCCCACACACGCACTCGTTCCAGTCCCACACACGCACTCGTTCCTGTCCCACACACGCACTCGTTCCAGTCCCACACACGCACTCGTTCCTGTCCCACACACGCACTCGTTCCTGTCCCACACACGCACTCGTTCCAGTCCCACACACGCACTCGTTCCTGTCCCACACACGCACTCGTTCCTGTCCCACACACGCACTCGTTGCAGTCCCACACACGCACTCGTTCCAGTCCCACACACGCACTCGTTCCTGTCCCACACACGCACTCGTTCCTGTCCCACACACGCACTCGTTCCTGTCCCACACACGCACTCGTTCCAGTCCCACACACGCACTCGTTCCTGTCCCACACACGCACTCGTTCCTGTCCCACACACGCACTCGTTGCAGTCCCACACACGCACTCGTTCCAGTCCCACACACGCACTCGTTCCTGTCCCACACACGCACTCGTTCCTGTCCCACACACGCACTCGTTCCTGTCCCACACACGCACTCGTTCCAGTCCCACACACGCACTCGTTCCTGTCCCACACACGCACTCGTTCCTGTCCCACACACGCACTCGTTCCAGTCCCACACACGCACTCGTTCCAGTCCCACACACGCACTCGTTCCAGTCCCACACACGCACTCGTTCCCGTCCCACACGCGCACTCGTTCCCGTCCCACACACGCACTCGTTCCAGTCCCACACACGCACTCGTTCCTGTCCAACACACGCACTCGTTTCAGACCCACACGCGCACTCGTTCCAGTCCCACACGCGCACTCGTTCCTGTCCCACACGCGCACTCGTTCCCGTCCCACACACGCACTCGTTTCAGACCCACACGCGCACTCGTTCCAGTCCCACACACGCACTCGTTCCCGTCCCACACACGCACTCGTTTCAGACCCACACGCGCACTCGTTCCAGTCCCACACGCGCACTCGTTCCTGTCCCACACACGCACTCGTTCCTGTCCAACACACGCACTCGTTCCAGTCCCACACACGCACTCGTTCCAGTCCCACACACGCACTCGTTCCTGTCCAACTCACGCACTCGTTCCAGTCCCACACACGCACTCGTTCCAGTCCCACACACGCACTCGTTCCAGTCCCACACACGCACTCGTTCCAGTCCCACACACGCACTCGTTCCTGTCCAACACACGCACTCGTTCCAGTCCCACACACGCACTCGTTCCAGTCCCACACACGCACTCGTTCCCGTCCCACACACGCACTCGTTTCAGACCCACACGCGCACTCGTTCCAGTCCCACACGCGCACTCGTTCCTGTCCCACACGCGCACTCGTTCCTGTCCCACACGCGCACTCGTTCCTGTCCCACACACGCACTCGTTGCAGTCCCACACACGCACTCGTTCCTGTCCCACACACGCACTCGTTCCTGTCCCACAAACGCGCTCGTTCCAGTCCCACACACGCACTCGTTCCAGTCCCACACACGCACTCGTTCCTGTCCAACACACGCACTCGTTCCTGTCCCACACACGCACTCGTTCCAGTCCCACACACGCACTCGTTCCTGTCCCACACACGCACTCGTTCCAGTCCCACACACGCACTCGTTCCTGTCCCACACACGCACTCGTTCCAGTCCCACAGACTCACTCGTTCCAGTCCCACACACGCACTCGTTCCTGTCCCACACGCGCACTCGTTCCTGTCCCACACGCGCACTCGTTCCTGTCCCACACACGCACTCGTTCCAGTCCCACACACGCACTCGTTCCTGTCCCACACACGCACTCGTTCCAGTCCCACACACGCACTCGCTCCAGTCCCACACGCACTCGTTCCAGTCCCACACACGCACTCGTTCCAGTCCCACACACGCACTCGCTCCAGTCCCACACACGCACTCGTTCCAGTCCCACACACGCACTCGTTCCTGTCCCACACACGCACTCGTTCCTGTCCCACACGCGCACTCGTTCCTGTCCCACACGCGCACTCGTTCCTGTCCCACACACGCACTCGTTGCAGTCCCACACACGCACTCGTTCCTGTCCCACACACGCACTCGTTCCTGTCCCACAAACGCGCTCGTTCCAGTCCCACACACGCACTCGTTCCTGTCCAACACACGCACTCGTTCCTGTCCCACACGCGCACTCGTTCCTGTCCCACACACGCACTCGTTGCAGTCCCACACACGCACTCGTTCCTGTCCCACACACGCACTCGTTCCTGTCCCACAAACGCGCTCGTTCCAGTCCCACACACGCACTCGTTCCTGTCCAACACACGCACTCGTTCCAGTCCCACACACGCATTCGTTCCTGTCCCACACACGCATTCGTTGCAGTCCCACACACGCACTCGTTCCTGTCCCACACACGCATTCGTTCCGGTCCCACACACGCACTCGTTCCTGTCCCACACACGCACTCGTTCCAGTCCCACACACGCACTCGTTCCAGTCCCACACACGCACTCGTTCCAGTCCCACACACGCACTCGTTCCAGTCCCACACACGCACTCGTTCCTGTCCCACACACGCACTCGTTCCTGTCCAACACACGCACTCGTTCCTGTCCCACACACGCACTCGTTCCTGTCCCACACACGCACTCGTTCCTGTCCCACACACGCACTCGTTCCAGTCTGTCGAGACAACGACTCCTCCGCTGATCAGCGTGACACTAAATCAGTCTTTCAGCATCAGCTTCTTTAGGGGTTTGTTGTGTGCGCCAGCTTCATGTGCAGCAGATCAGGGATGCAGATGTCAGGAATCTGAAGCATCTGTCTGTCTGTAAGCCCCGCCTCTCCGTCTGTAAGCCCCGCCTCTCCGTGTTTGCAGTGTGGCCCGCACCGACTACCTGAACACCTTTGAGTTCCTGGACAAGCTGGCGGAGAACCTGAAGACGAAGCTGGGCAGCCACCCCAAGCTGTGATGCCACGCCCCCTGCCTTACCAGAGCAGGGAGGAGGGCGGGGCCCTGCCGGGGCCCTGCCCCCCCCCCCCAAAACCACAAGCTCTTCTTGAGACTCTGAGCCGCCTTGAGCCGTGTCACCTGATCTGGGCTCTGTTTGATCACCTGACAGGCCGGAAGCTGAGGTCACATGATCTCCTTTACACGACCCTCCGGTTCGCACAATAAAGGGTTTTTCATGGCTGCAGTGCTTTCTGTCTGTGTGTGTGTGTGTGTGTGTGTGTATGGACATGCGTGTCAGCACATAAACCGCGTGTAAAAACGGGATCACGCAAACACGGCTGCGACTGAGCTTTGGGCTGTTCTGCATTTGATGAAGAGCATAGAATACATTTCATAAGCTATTTTATTTTCGACAAAAGGCTAGAGATCAGAATGAGTTCTAGGGAAAGAATCAAAACAATAATCATGTTCAAAACATGAGAAGTTGATGACAAAGAACAGACCATTTCTCTGATGTGAGTCCGCATCTATGTTCTTCTACAACTGATCTACTGAAAGAATCTGTCAATCATCTTTGATAAAAATGGATCTGAATGAAACTAATCATCACTTCCAGATGAAATCTATGAACGCTGATTCTGAGGTGGGAGGAGCCTAAACAGAACCATTTTTTTCAGGTGAATCTGATACACACCAGTCTGCTTCTTCATGAACTTCATCTTCTTCTTCCTCTGATCTGTTCCTCACGTTTTTCCAATAGTTTCATTCATTCCAGTCTTGATCTGGTTTCTTATGCAACACCAGAGTCTGAGGAGCCTTTTTCACTACTTTTAATTCCACAATTCTTTAGCTGACATCCACAAAGGTTCCATACATGCCGTAGAGACGGCCTGAGGCCCAGAAGGCTGTGGGCGGATCGTGAACCGGAACAGGACATCAACAGCAGAGGTTCAGATCAGAACCAGGAAATAACTTCTGCATTATCGTTCATTCATATCCCCACAAAGATTCTAAATAAATCTCTGTGAAAGCATGGATGATGGTTCCTCTGCTGCAGCTTCTGCTGTGATGAGGGGCGTGCCGACTCCATCAGCCCCATCCTGATCTTCCTCTGGGAAACATCTGCCACAGGAACACAACACTGCTGGTGTTCAGTGAAAAACTGGTTTTGTGTTTGCTGAATCTGAAGGACCAATCATCTCTCAGTCCTTGTTATGTTAATTTAAGGGTTATAAGGGAAGGACATTTGACAGAAATATGGGTTCTTCTTTCTTCCATCAGAGATCTGAGCTCATTGTTCTGCTTTGCAGACACCAGATGGCGCCAGGATTTACAGAAAATGTGAGCTTTATGCCTGAGGGGGGCAGTCTCCCTTTAGTGCCACATGTCCTGCAGGTATGGGTGCACTCTTTCACCTGGTGACCCCCCACTCAACAGTCACAGCATCTTTAAGCTCTGCAGACATCAACAGACGTCCAGGATGCCAGAAGACTCTTTGGTCTCTCCCTCCCTGGTGGGTGGGGTGTTACAGAACCGTCATAGGACAGCAGCACCGTGATCTGAAGCTCACACCAGGATGAGGACGTGTTGCAGAAATATCTCTGCAGGAACCGGCAGACAGATGAAGGAGTGGAGATCAGAGGGACAGAAAGAGCAGGAGGGGGCCAACAGCAGGGCGGATTTGGTCCTTTCAACTTTACAGTCCTGTTGAAGTTAGCCATGACTGGCTTCTCTGACCCCCCCCCCCCCCCCCCCCCCCCCACACACACACACACACATTCCCTCCACCCAAAGTTGGAAGTGAGCAGCATGCCTCGTGTTCATGTGGATGATTGTCTTTGCAGCTGTTTTTCGGAATGGTTTGGAACAGGAACTTTATTTTACTTCCAAACCTTCTGTGCGCTCATGTCCAGCAGAGGGCGCTCTTTCACAACACAGCTTGTGCAGGAATAAATCCAGAACCCCGTTGATCACCAGAACGGGGCCCAAAAGCACCAGCATTTGGACCTGTAAATTTGATTTCACAGAGCAGACATGGTGCTGGACGCTGCTGCCCAGGAACGGCAGTTTCCCTGCGGTGTTGCACATCATGCATGAGCTCTGACGTTACTGGGACCTCATCATAAAAGACAGAAGTAACGAGGAAGAAAACCTGATCTCCACATTCACACCTTTCAGGTTTTCACACAGAAAGTTTAAGGTTTGCAGATGATACAGTTTTTCTCTGAAAACACTCGTTCCCACAAGAACAGATTGAACTATTAACACTGACATCCGGTCAAACAAACCTTTGAAATCCTTTAGGCAGCAGCAGGCGCAGAAACTTTTCTGCTCCCCTGTGATGCGTTCAGGGACGCTTTCACATTTATAGTCCTTTGGACAAGAAAAAGACGGATGGGACCAACGGCCTCCCATCCGTCAGAACGGGGAGACTTTTGACTGGAGCAGTATGATGTGTGTAATGTCTACATGCTTTGCAGACCAATGATCTCCATGCTCTGCTTAACATCAGAACTTCTGTAGACACCAGTTCTAAGCAGCTGCTTTTTAAAGGTCAGGCATCTGCACAGGCACCTTTGTAGAACCTTCTCTGGCTTTGCCGTCCATGTCCGTGTTTTGGAGACAGTCGTCAAGTGTGAGGTGTAGAAATAGGTATGGAGATGGTTAAAGGCTTTGCACGGCACAGAAGTTCCCCTGTTTAAACCAGTCCAGGTCCATTTGAAGTTTGCCAATGACCCAGAGGATCATGGGAGAAAGTCATGTGGTCAGATAAGACCAAAGCCAAAACCTTTTGGTCTTAATTCCACTCGCTGTGTTTGGAGGAAGAAAAAGGATGAGTCCTATTCCTAGATCTTCATCCCTACTGTGAAGCATGGGGGTGGTAGCAGCATTATTAGCCGATAACCTCCAAGCTATATGCTCCAGAATATTTTGCAGTCAAAAAGGAAATGGTTTAATTTCTTAGAATCTCTTTCTTTTGGACTAAATCTCTTGAAAGAGATGAGGAGGCTGCTTGTTAGAATTCAGTTGTTTATTTGTCCACCGACATGAAAAGGCAACTGCACTTTACTTCCTCGTCTTAGCTCACAAGGCACGAACTCTGTTAACGTGCTGGACTTTCTCAGAAACTCTCTTTTCTTCTCAGAATTTAGCAAGCGCCACCTAGTGGCATCTTAAAGATTCACAACATGCAAGGTGTTTTGCACAATTAACAAAACAAACCTGTTGTGGGGAGCTTAGCTTCCTCATTATCTTGTCCAACTTACAAATAAAAAAATGTCTATTATAATAATACAAATGCCCATTTCCCACATAAAGATTTTGTTTGGCACAGGCAGAGTCCTCCATTCCACGGTCTCAAGCCTCACAAAACCTCAATATCCACGATTCCTTCTCAGACCATGTAAGGAGCTTCATTTGGTCCTGGGGAGGACACTGACCTCTTGCATCTATCTGTCAATGCGACTGCAGCCCAGTGGGGGGACTCAGGACCCTGCTGACTCAGCCAGCTTCACTGCCTCATGTGAAGGGATGCCAAAACCTTTTCCATTTGAACCCAAAAGCCCGAAAGGTGAAGGAGATCCTCCTTTGGCGTTTCTGATTGTCGGCGTTTGTTCCATAATGTACTGGGATGGTGAATGGCAGGAAGTGCAGCTGTGAGTTAAAGACTGTGGCTACAGAAGAGGAGCAGGTTAGAAATCCATTGTTCCTGAAACAATCACTGATCCCAGCAGATAGTCCCCGTTCCAAACCAACATGTGATGCTGGCTGTGAAGCAGTTGGGTTTGTCATTCTCTTCCAGGCAAACTCGCTGAATTATTTTCTGTTGATATCTTTTTCTGATTTATTTCTTGGAGAAATGGATCTGCTGCTGAATTTGTGGATCTGCTCTGAGTGGGCTGCATACTCATGTGCGTGAGTGCAGGACTTTTTCCTGCAGTCTTTGCAGTCCTGACAGTTTCCGTCTGACCTCAGCCGCCACCGTCTCCTCACTCTAACACTGACCTACTTAGGACTGGAGGTGTGAGCCGCCGTCCCTGTTTACATCCAGCGGTTTCACCTCCAACACATCTGAGTCGGCAGCTGCATTCCTCCTTCTGAGTAGGAGCGTGCATGTGTGCATGTGTGCATGTGTGCATGTGTGCATGTGTGCTGGTGCTGTGGGACGGGTCTTGTCTTTTGCAAGACTTCAAAGTTTTTGCCTCCAAAGTGTTTTTGCTTGTTGTGCCCCCACAGTTGCAGGTTCACCCCCCACACTGAAAGATGTCCTGATGTGTGAGTGTGTTTCCCCACAGCGCTGACTCACAGAAGGCAGACTAGCTGTGAAGGCATGTTCAGGCTGCGAAGATGTCACCGAATCCAACGGCGCCTGAGGCTGCAGCGCTTTTGTCAATGCTGCCGCCTCCAAACAGTGATGGAGTCGGGGATTCCCACAGGGTGGTTCCCAGGCAGAATCAGGTCAGAGTTACATGCAAGCCTTCGGGAGGAAACATTTACAACATGCACCTCACAAGGGAACCAGAATGTTCCACCCAGAACATCCCAAGCAGAACCCCAAGACCAGAACCCCTCAGCAGAGCGCTCACACGCCGTTTGCCTGACATGACCTGCTGTCATCTCCTCTGACCATGATGGTGCTCATCTCCTGTTGTGAGCTGGAGGTTGGGCTTTGACTGCCTTAGGAAAAGCTTTATGTCTGTTCCAGCGAAGCTTCCTGATGGAGACTGCTCTACAATATGCAGGACACCGGCTAAATCCTCTTTACGGCCCACATCTGGGTAAAAAATGTCATGTTCAGTCATTGTTTTTATCATCTTTGTGATCTTAACCTGTTGTTTCCAATCAGAAATATTTGGAGACCTCACCAGATTCCAAATCACAATTAGAACATTTTAATAGAATAAAATAGAAAACTCTTTATTTGTCACTGAACACTTATACAATGAAATTTTTCTGCACTTTTCTAAGTGCAGAAAAATAATAATAATAAAATCTAAAGTGCAAAACAAACTGCAAGTGCTAGATTACAATAAGCATGTCGCAGAAGTCATCAAAAATTGCGATAAATGTTTTCCTTAAATGTGCTAAAACGATCTAATGACAGATTGAAGTATTTAATGAACCAAATCAATCCCTTTAATAAATTGGATGAAGTCCTTTTATGTTCGCCTCCTATGTAGACGAGGGTCATTTGGAGTTGAAGGTGTGTTGTCTCCTATTTTATTTGAACTGTTGTACGTTTTTGGTTGTTATACTATGTGTTCATGTATCGCAATTAAATTGTCTACATCATACATAGTTTTGCACAGACACTTCAAATTGAATTTAGAGACCATTGTTCTTGGATAAAAACTGTTCTAGAACCGATTGGTTGTCCAACCCCCACTGTGTCGTGTGTGAATTTTATTATGGTGTTATGGAGTGGGACGGGGTGGATAAAACAGGGCTCAGCACACAGTCCTGTGGGGAGCCTAAGCTACGGCTGATGTTTCCTGAGATGTCTGCCTGATCATTTGGCCAGCAGTCTGTGGGGCAGAATTGTATTAAATGCAGAACGAAGAGCAATCTGCTGTTTAAGGTGTCTCAGAGCAGGATGGAGGGCCGTAGCAATAGCTGTCATGGTCAGATAAGGAGAGGTTGAAAACAAAAGATTTCTTGAAGGAGAATAACTGCGAATCAGGGAGGGGGGGGTAGAAAACATGAAAGACAGTGTGAATCTTGATGGAGGGCGGTAGGGTGGGCTCCATGGCAAAAGTATTGACGACCTTTTTGATGGAAAAAGGATGATGATGATGATGTCTTTAAGGGGGAGCCACACGGACTGTCCTGATACACAAGCTGGGGGGGGGCACACTGCAACAGTCTGCTAGGAGAATGTTTGTCTCAGCGGTCCGGAGAAGGGCTGCTCTGGCATCATGCCATGTTTTCCTGCACTTCCTGGTGTGGGGACTGAAACCTCTGATGGGAATAGAGGAGGTTGGTACCCAAGGGACACCTCACAGGGTGGAAAACCTGTGCAGAAGACAGTTGGGAGTCTTGCTCCCAAGTGGAAGGGTTCTGTGCTGCAACCCGTAGCAAAGATGCCCCCAGCTCCTGGTTCTTCCACTCCGCCTGGCCATTGGAACATCAGAGGATTGTCTGAGCGTTGGAGTCAAAATGTGTAACTGCTCAGACGGAGGTGTGCGGATCCCTGCAGAGACCCCGGCGTTCTCTCTACAGTGCCATCACTCAGCAGAACTTCTGTTGTTCTAAAGCTAACGGCACAGAACCCATAAAAGCAGATGTATGTGCAGCAATATTGCTGAGTTGTTCTTGGCCAGCATGGGTCTGGAATTATGCTCATTCTAGTGTCTATATATGCGGCGAGGGGGTGTCAAATCTTACCAAAAAACATAAAGCATTTCCAACTGAGAGGAATGTGACATATAAATTTTGGAACAGCAGCAGGCCTCAGACTGACCTCCAGACCTGGATATAATTACCCAGACATGTCTGCTGCACATGCTGGCAGTCCTTCATCCTTGCTATTGTTTCTCCACAGAGCTCACTACTTCTCTGCACAAACACTGACAGACCACAGCCGAGTCACGGGGTGGGGGCCAGTGACAGGAGCACGTGGAGCTCGGACCCTGATCAATCATCTGGGCTCCACAGCCCAGTCCTTGGAATGAACTGAGATCCACACACACATTGTGTCTCTGCAGACACAAACTCTGCTCAGGCAGGGAGTCCACAGAGGGCTGGCTTGGTTACTTTAGGCTGTTTTGGATGAAAGTTTATGAAACTACAGAGAAACAGGATCCTTATCGTGTTGTGACCATTGTATCGTGATACGTATCGTATCGCCAGACTCTCGCCAATACCCCTAGAGAGATATCTCTACAAGAAGACAGACAGCAGCGCCAGAACAATGTTTAGAAAACTGCTGAATCTTTTAGGTGCAGAAGTCCAGCAGGTGAGGATGTGGTCTCTGTAATCCAGCACTGGTGTGACTTCCAAATGTCTGTAAAGCAAAGCTCTTTACCTCAACCAACTGCATGTCCATATCCTCTTTATCCATCCAGTCTAGCAGAACAGCATCCTGATCGGATCCATCAGAGCAGCCGGGAGCTGATCTTCGGTCTGTGCTTTTTAAAATCACAGAGGACGCCAGGGAGGCGTCCAGGAGGCATCCGGACTAGATGCCCGAGCCACCTCAACTGGCTCCTCTGGATGTTAATTAGTTGTTACAAACATTGACATTTTCTTAGTATTTTCACATTTCTTTATTATCCCTTGTGCTATCTTAGATGACCCCCCCCCCTTACATTGAGGTGTTCTCCCTACCATGACAAAGGTGGATAAAGGTGGAAAGATTTCATGTAATCCATGGACACCAGTGAAGATCACAAATCATTGAAGAAAAAAGGTTCAGAGCACTGTGTAGTGGGTCTAGATGACCCTACTCCCAATGGTAAAGTGCCTAGGATAGCACAAGGGTAAAGGTCATAATATATCAGGACAGGATTCAGAAATGCTGCAGTAAAACCAGAATCTCACACAGGTGATCCAGATTTACAAAGTCAATCTATGAGGACATACAGGAAACTCCAACTGGAACATTTTAATTATATTTTTAATTTTTAACGAAGTTGTACATGTTTCATTTTTTGCTTATTGTCTTGTGATTTTAATTTTCTACAGCAAAGGAGAATTAGGCATCTGTTAGGAAGTTTGAGCACAGAAAATGTTCTTCTCAAAAAATACACAATGAATCAGGATTTATGCAAAAAGATGATCTTTTTTCCGAAAAGATGATCTGAGACTGGGTCAAGTTCTCAGAGTTATGATGGTGTTCTTTGAAAAAAACTGCAATGCTGCTTTTTTTTAAAAAAATCAGACACAACCGTTTGGACCAGTCTTCCATTAAAGTGGTCTGTTTCCTGAAGAAGCTTGGAGTCCACTGCTTCAGTTAACAGCTGGTGGGCGGAGTCCATTTAACGCACAGGTGAGTGATGGGACTTTTGTCTTAAACGAGGGTTTCTATCGGCGTTTGTGGTCTCAGCAGCTCTGTGGTCCGGCTCCCAAAAACAGGAGACCAGCTTCTGCTGATATTGGAGAAACATGTGTTACAGTAATTACCACCTCGTGCGAAAAGCCACAAGAGCGTCTTTTCATCTGAGCAACTGTTAACAGCATACCAGAGGCCATGTCATCATCACCATCATCATCATCATCATCTGACTGGGTCAAACTTTCCTCCACCCACGGGCCTATTACCCGGTCCCCATGCCTGCTTACACCAACACAGCGGTGTGGGACAAATATCACACAGACTCACACTCGACACTTAATGTCCCACCCACAGCGACTACCAGCTCAGGCTCAGCGTTGGTCTTCATCCTTGTTTCTCAGCTGCTTCGTCACATCTTTGGCTTGCTCGGAGGGCTGCAGACGTTTGGGATGGAGCGGATGACAGAGTCTGAGTTCTGACTCTGACCCACAGTGTGAGCGGTTCCTGCAGCGTACAGCATGTGGTCCAGTGGGAGTGGAATGGGAGCATAATTAGAGGCTTGTTTCTGTGGAGGGGAGCTGATCTTACAGTAACAAGCCTGATGGTGACAGACTGATGATGTGTCATGGGGGTTAGGCATCACTGGAGGTCCTGCATGTGTGGATGAGTGATTATCCTACAGTGCAGAAGTGGTGCAGGAGCTGTCCTGTCTGGGAAAGAAAACCCGCAGGCCGGTAAATGTGCACAGGAAGCGCACGAGCATTTCCTAGAAATAATGATGCAGAGCTGCAAAGACACAGCGATCCCAGCAGCGACGGCCGGCCCTCCTGCTGTCTGCTGTGTTGTGACACGGCTGCAGGTCACTCCACAAAACTGGCTGACAGAAAAGAGTTTGTCCTGAACAGCAGCATCCATCACAATTTCAAAGGTTTAAGACATAAGAATTGACCTCGAAGATGGTTCAAGGGAACATTTGCATAGAAAGAGCAGAGAGAAAAGCTCCAGTGAACCCGTAGACGTGGGTCAGGTCCTTTCCCAGAAACACACTCAGCAGTTTAATATAGCCATTCCTTTGGACGCCTGCCCTGACCCCCGCTTGACCGTGTCCTGACCAGAGCTGTGGTCGCCCGCTGCCGCGCTCAGGTCCTCAGATAATTCTGGCTCGGGGCGGCGCACATGCATGTGTGAAAATGCATGTACAAACGGCTGCCGCATGTGTGCGCTCTAATGCTTCGTCAGCAATCTGCAGCCTTCAGCGTTTGCACAACGAGCCATTCTGGTCTTCCTGCCCTTGCAGCTCCTCAAAGACCAAGCCTGTCCAGCTGACAGGGCTTTAACCCAGAATCAATCATCAGTGCTTTCTGTGGTCACCCCTCCCCCCCAACCACCACCATCATGACCACTTGCACTGTTCTAGAACGCCACATGATGGGGGTTAAGAAAGCTGTAAAGTTAAGGAGGTTGTGAAATTATGTTGTATACCAGTTATTTTCTTTCTAAATCAGACTTTCCTTGTCAATGAGACTCAAAAAGAGGCTTACGGAGTCAGAACAGAGGAGGAGCAAGACATCCCTCCATCCACCGTCCTATCATCCTCACACCACAAAATAACCCACCTCTTCAGGTGACAGCTCTCCTCCAGTTCAGGGAGGGGTCCAGCACACAACAAGCTGTCTTTGGTTAGAAACACGCCACGAGAAGGGAGGAGCACCAGAACGGCATGTCTGCATCACTTCCAGCACGCCAAACAGAGTGGGTCCCCGCTGCAAACACATGCAGGTACAGATCATTGAGGTTTAGCAAGTTAGTGCCAGACCAGAGCTAAATGGGTCATGCGCACAGAAAGAATAACTTGCATTATTTCTTTAAGTTGTTGTCCAACAAGAAGCATCTTTTATTTTGCAAAACAACCAGCTTCTCTCCCCCTCATCTATCTGTGACTCCCGTGTCTCAAATACTTCCACTCATCCATGGACATACATTTAATGTTGCTGTATTGATCCGACACATCTTTAGTGTGTCTGAAGGTATGTTCACATCACCCACGGCAACACGCCTTTAAGTGTCCACGTCCAAAGAAAAGTCTAGATAAACGCACGTGTGCGCTTTGAGCTTCTATGTTTTGAATTTTGTGTTGACGCATCCCTGTGCAAGATTTTAAGACCGTTTTCAGGTTCTACGTATAAAACGTGCCGTCAGTAAACGCACGTGGAAAATTAAACCAGGTTGACGAATCAGAGACTCGGGTGTGGTGGTGACGCACGGATCCTTTTAAACCCTTGTGCTACCCTATGACCCCCCCTTCCATTGAGGTGTTCTCCCTACCATGACAAAGGTGGATAAAGGTGGAAAGATTTCATGTAATCCATGGACACCAGTGAAGATCACAAATCATTGAAGAAAAAAGGTTCAGAGCACTGTCTAGTGGGTCTAGATGACCCCACTCCCAATGGTAAAGTGCCTAGGATAGCACAAGGGTTAATTCAGGAAAGTACTAACTGTTTGAAAATTGATCATGGAGGAGAAATGAAAGATTGCAGTTTGTGCCCGTCCAAAATAATAAGACGCCAAGTCATTCATAAATTGGAATAGAGCTGTGAAAGAAACCGCTTGGAGCCGGTTCACCAGATTTGGACGGCTTCCATATTTTGCACTAAGCGTCTTTCAACTGTAGGCGGTGGACATGCGCTAGGACCAGGTAGCGACAGACCAGTGTGAACACCATGTGCTAAATTCAAGAATGCAGTAAACACACACTCTTCAACGCGCAGCACATGCTTTGTGTGAGGAAATCCCTTGGAACCCTTGTTCTATCCTAGGCACTTTAACATTGGGAGTGGGGTCATCTAGACCCACTACACAGTGCTCTGAACCTTTTTTCTTCAATGATTTGTGATCTTCACTGGTGTCCATGGATTACATGAAATCTTTCCACCTTTATCCACCTTTGTCATGGTAGGGAGAACACGTCAATGGAAGGGGGGGTCATCTAAGATAGCACAAGGGTTAAAACCCAAAGAAAGGCCTGCAGTTAAAGGGTTACAAAGAGTTCTCTCTCTTTTCTTTGTGGGTCCATTAACCATCCTCTACAAACAGACTGTGTTGTGCTGTTTTAAGCAGAGAAGTGTTATTATTATCATAAAAAACTAAAGGTGAAATACATTAACCAGTGGGCTGCATTCATTAGCAAAACTTTATTTAGGATTGTTTTTTAACAAAAACTTTAAAAACTAAACTAAGACTTGCTTTGAGTCGTCGGGCTCTGCACCACCCAGACACTGCTCCTGGTTTCAGTTGAACAGCTCCAACATTGAGGTCTGAGAGTCATGGAGATGTAAAACCTTTGGAAATGAGCTGGTTTTGCTGTTAGTTTGGTTTCACTGCTGTCCTACAAACCTGACGACCAAGACATCTGTTAGGAAGGTTGTGCTTCCTGAATGAAATCTAAATCCAATGTTTGAGGAGTGTTCCTCTCCACTGTTGCCTTTTCTTTACCCAGCATGGACATTACTCATGTAACCTGTTGGTCACTGATATGGGCAGTTTTGAGCAGTTAAAATAATCCTACCTCCTTGCAATGACCTGGGTTGAACTGGATTATCATGATCACAACTCGTTGAGATCTGGCTAATACTTTCTGGCCAATTATGAATGCAATAAATGAAACTGAACCAAACTGTATGATTAAAAACCTTTAAAAAATGTTTTTCTTTTAATTAATGAAAGTATTGGGATAAACCAAACCCTGGAGATACTGACAGGATTCTAATTGGTATGATTGTGGTTTGGAATCCTGGTTGTGCCTCAAAGACCAAACACTGGAGAAGTGCTGCCATTTTCTCTGCACCTGCAGCAGAATGACTGTTTGTGTTTTTGGTTCTACATTGTACTTTCAGAATCTGTCACAAAGACTCTTCTGGAATAGTTGTCTTTCTCTTGCTCTACATGGCAGAGATCTTTTAGGACTCCGATAACATTTTGTGAACTCGAGAGCCTTTTTTGCCGCCTGGTCCTTAGCTGCACGAGACGCACTGAGTGACATTTGGAGCCGAGCCGTATTCTCTCGAAAAAGGAGCGGTTTCATGTGGCATCTGTCAAAGGCCTCGTTTGACGAACCAGGCAGAATGGGAAATGGACACCAATTTGTTGTCTGTGGGCGGCTTCCACCTCACAACCTTTCTAAACAGAAAAGGGGCCGTTTCGGTGCAAAGTTTCACTTTCAAACATGCTTTTCAGTTTTTTCTCTTTCAGATTGTTATCACTGACTGAAAGTTGCAAAAATGCGAAAGCTTCTGACAGCCGCCTTCAGCGTTTCAGAATCTCTGCAGAGATAAACAAAAGTTAGAAACCATCACAGAAGACGTGCAAAGCAGTTCAACCACATTCCAGCTCAAATACTGCTTTCTCGCAGGCAAAGCCCCCAACAGGGTTAGTGTGATCCAGCCCAGCCTCCCTTCTCCCTGTGGTTTACTGTAAAAGCCATGCAGGAACGTCTTCAGTAAACATCCAGCTAAACAGAGCCCACATCTGCTCGGCCTCAACAGGGCCGAGGAAACGCAGACACAGGCGTCAACGTTACAGTCCCCCCCCACAACCATGAATCTACACGCTGCAGATGTCAGAGAGGATGAGGACCAGACAAGCTGGACGCCTGTAGAACACTGAACACACACTGTACTGTCTGTGCAGTTGTGTGTTCACATGTGGCTGTTTGTGTGCAGAACAGCCGTTTTGAACTGTGCAGCTGCGTATCAGTGTGTGTTCTGTTGCTGTTGTGTTTTCATGCTAGATTTTGTATTTGTGCAGTTTGTATCTGTGTGTCAGCTGCAGTTGTGCATCAGTCCTCATTTGTTTCAGTGTTTTCAGGTTTCTTCACTTATAGCAGTTATGAGTCTATATGCACATATATGTGTGTGTTTGGTGGTGTGTCTATATACAGGTGCACAGGTCTGTTTTGGTGTCCAAGTGTGTGTCTGTGTGCAGGTGTGTGTCTGTGTGCAGGTGTGTGTCTGTGTGCAGGTGTGTGTCTGTGTTCAGGTGTGTGTCAGTGTGCAGGTGTGTGTCTGTGTACACGTGTGTGTCTGTGTGCAGGTGTGTGTCTGTGTACAGGTGTGTGTCTGTGTGCAGGTGTGTTACTGTGTGCAAGTGTGTTACTGTGTGCAGGTGTGTTACTGTGTGCAGGTGTGTGTCTGTGTGCAGGTGTGTGTCTGTGTTCAGGTGTGTGTCAGTGTGCAGGTGTGTGTCTGTGTACACGTGTGTGTCTGTGTGCAGGTGTGTGTCTGTGTACAGGTGTGTGTCTGTGTGCAGGTGTGTTACTGTGTGCAAGTGTGTTACTGTGTGCAGGTGTGTTACTGTGTGCAGGTGTGTGTCTGTGTGCAGGTGTGTGTCTGTGTACAGGTGTGTGTCTGTGTGCAGGTGTGTGTCTGTGTGCAGGTGTGTGTCTGTGTGCAGGTGTGTGTCTGTGTGCAGGTGTGTTACTGTGTACAGGTGTGTTTCTGTGTACAGGTGTGTGTCTGTGTGCAGGTGTGTGTCTGTGTGCAGGTGTGTGTCTGTGTGCAGGTGTGTTACTGTGTACAGGTGTGTTTCTGTGTACAGGTGTGTGTCTGTGTGTAGGTGTGTGTCTGTGTGCAAGTCTGTGTCTGTGTGCAGGTTTGTGTCTGTGTGCAAGTGTGTTACTGTGTGCAGGTGTGTGTCTGTGTACAGGTGTGTTTCAGTGTACAGGTGTGTGTCTGTGTGCAGGTGTGTGTCTGTGTGCAGGTGTGTGTCTGTGTGCAGGTGTGTTACTGTGTACAGGTGTGTGTCTGTGTGCAGGTGTGTGTCTGTGTGCAGGTGTCTGTCAGTGTGCAGGTGTGTTACTGTGTGCAGGTGTGTTTCTGTGTGCAGGTGTGTGTCTGTGTACAGGTGTGTGTCTGTGTGCAGGTGTGTGTCTGTGTGCAGGTGTGTTACTGTGTTCAGGTGTGTGTCAGTGTGCAGGTGTGTGTCTGTGTGCAGGTTTGTGTCTGTGTGCAGTTGTGTGTCTGTGTGCAGGTGTGTGTCTGTGTGCAGGTGTGTGTCTGTGTGCAGGTGTGTGTATGTGTGCAGGTGTGTGTCTGTGTGCAGGTGTGTGTCTGTGTACAGGTGTGTTTCTGTTTACAGGTGTTTGTCTGTGTGCAGGTGTGTGTCTGTGTGCAGGTTTGTGTCTGTGTGCAGTTGTGTGTCTGTGTACAAGTGTGTGTCTGAGTGCAGGTTTGTGTCTGTGTGCAGGTTTGTGTCAGTGTACAGGTGTGTGTCAGTGTACAGGTGTGTTTCTGTGTACAGGTGTGTGTCTGTGTGCAGGTGCGTTACCATGTTCAGTTGTGTTTCTGTATGCAGATGTGTGTCTGTGTACAGGTGTGTCTGTGTGCAGGTGTGTTACTGTGTGCAGGTGTGTTACTGTTTGCAGGTGTGTGTCTGTGTACAGGTGTGTGTCTGTGTGCAGGTGTGTGACTGTGTACAGGTGTGTTTCTGTTTACAGGTGTGTGTCTGTGTGCAGGTGTGTGTCTGTGTGCAGGTGTGTGTCTGTGTACAGGTGTGTGTCTGTGTGCAGGTGCGTTACCATGTGCAGTTGTGTTTCTGTATGCAGATGTGTGTCTGTGTACAGGTGTGTGTCTGTGTGCAGGTGTGTGTCTGTGTGCAGGTGCGTTACCATGTGCAGTTGTGTTTCTGTATGCAGATGTGTGTCTGTGTACAGGTGTGTCTGTGTGCAGTTGTGTTTCTGTATGCAGATGTGTGTCTGTGTACAGATGTCTGTCAGTGTGCAGGTGTGTTACTGTGTGCAGGTGTGTTACTGTGTGCAGGTGTGTTACTGTGTGCAGGTGTGTGTCTGTGTACAGGTGTGTGTCTGTGTGCAGGTGTGTGTCTGTGTGCAGGTGCGTTACCATGTGCAGTTGTGTTTCTGTATGCAGATGTGTGTCTGTGTACAGGTGTGTCTGTGTGCAGTTGTGTTTCTGTATGCAGATGTGTGTCTGTGTACAGGTGCGTTACCATGTGCAGTTGTGTTTCTGTTTGGTAGCAGGACTGGGGGAGTTCTGTGGTGCCTGACGAGCGTGTAGGGTAAATAAGTGTTGTGTTTGTGTGAGCGCTCCTGACGGATGCCTTCCTCCTTCATGTGGTCTCCAGATTCTCCACAATGAGCATAATTGTGTTTACAGGAAAGCTGCTGCCTTCCTCTGATTGGCTGTGGAGCAAAGACTTACTGGACGGGACTTCAACCTGAGACGAGGAGCTGGCAGTGTGGGATGTAAGTACAGACTGCAGTCTGCTCTCACAGCGACGCACAAACCTGTTTCAGCTTTAATCTCTGGGGCAAAAGCGTGTTTGTATAAAATGAGTGAAACATCCCAGACTCTGATATGAAACAGTCATTTCCTGCCGTACAGTAGAACCTTTAAACCTCAGGAATTGGCTGAGTATTATCAAACCATGAAGGTGTTTTAAATGACCTCATATTATCGGATCCTATTTTCTCTTTTTCATAGCTTTTGATGTTCTTTTATTTAATTTATAAAGTGTCCATTTCTCTACTGTGCTTCAGTGCATAAAGATAGAAACATCAAGCCTTGCTACATTTATTAGTTAACGTCTGATCCAGTCCAAATGCTGAAAACAGCATCAAAATGTCTGTTTAATATCAATGGACTGTAAAAGTGACCAGAAGAAAGAGTTTTCATTGTAACTGCAGTGCTGTTATATATTTTAGATAAGTTCACAATGATGAGGAACAAGAGCTGAAGTCATTTATTCGTAGTTATTCATTGATTAGGTCTTTGTGTGCATTTATAAATCTCCCTCTCTCACGTTTTTCCTCATTTTTCTGTGTTTTATTTGTGTGGAACAGAGAGACAACCTGCTGGAAACGTTGTTGCATGACCTCTCAGAAGAAAGCTGGACTCAGTGTGGACTGCATCTGATGTATGTTGAAGGTGTGAAGACAGACAGGATTTCCATGTGAAAAAAGCACAGAACATCAACAGAAATGCTCTGAACAGCGTTGCATGACGTCCATCTATCCGTCCATTTTCTGAACTGGCTGAATCTCTGCAGAGGTCACAGTGGAGGATGGACCAAACTGCTCTCTTCCAGTGGTCTCCCTCAGAAAATGTCTGTACGATCCAACTTTGGTTTTGCTCTAATTTCCTTAAACTAACCATAAATGAAACAGAAATTCTTTGGTTGGAACTAAATAGTCGGTGTCAAAGGTTAAACCATCAGCTCTTGCTGTATCAACCATTCTCATATAAGCCAAAAACGTGGGCATCATCCTTGAAAGCAGCCTCTTGTGTCAGTCTTATAATAATAACACCTTCACCTTCACCTCTATGCTCTGAATCGCCCCCCCCCTTCCACATGGCCCCCACTTTGGTTCATCAGATTGTCAAACCTTCAGCTGACCGTTCATGTCCTCTCTGGTTTCCCACAGAAACTTGTTCATAAACTGCAGCTTGTTTTGCCTCCAGCTGCTTGTGTCATGAGCAGAACTTTGCTTTTCCATCATGATGTCCGTGTCCTGAAAGACTCACCGGCATATTTCAACAGAGCTAGAAATAAGGCCAATAGATAATAAGAAACATACAGTTTAGTACCTCAGAGAATCCAAATGTCACATCAAGCAAGAATGTCAGGCTTTTGAAAATGTTTTTTTTTCTCTTTGGCATGAATGTATTTCTGGAGGTCATCAGCTTGTGGGACTGCAGGTCTACTGGAAGCTCAGGTCGTGTGCTCTGCTGGGTCTGCTGGGTCTGCTGACTCTAGTCTTTCTCTGGACAGCAGGTTCAGGCCAGATCAGTGTGGTCACAAGTCTGGGTTCCCCTGTCCCGGTCCCCAGCCCGGATGAAATACAGGGTTGTGTCAGGAAGGGCGTAAGAGTCTCTGTGGGACTCAGTGAAAGCTGTTGGTTGTGGTTGACCATATGGTTGATTGGTTGGTTGACCCCTGAGGAGATGTGCTGACAGACAACAGAAATGTACAGATCTGTCTACTAAGGTTGACCTATTTATCTATTCATTTCTCTGTTTCTGAATTCCTCTGACATGTTGATCTGAACTCCAGTGTTTCCTCCGAGGGGTCCTCCACATCAGTGATTGGATCTCCTCAGGGGATGGGTCGCTGCAGTGGGGTCTCCTGGGTGTGATCAGCGTGGGCTTGTGGTGGAGTTCTCTGAGTGGGGGTCACAGGTCCTCAGAACGCTGTTCCCCCACCAAGCCAGATTTCTTTTTTGCCTCTTCTAAATGAATCATTCAAGCTTCATCACGCCGTGTGTGAAGGTCTTTGGTTGTCTCACATGAAGCCCTCTGACAGACTGAACAGTGTTCTGCAAATAAAGTTTGGAATATATTAAATTTGGATTTTGACCAACAGTTCTCTTCTTTTCTTCTTGGCCAGGCTAAGACGCTCGTGACGCTGACACGATGACGGCACATTTGTGATCCACGTCTGGACTTCCTGTGTGTGTGTTGGCTGCTGTTGCACTGACTTCAGCCTCAGTTCACTCTTTTCAGGCTTTTCTACATTCTTGAATGGGTTTAGTTTGACAATCCTCCATGAGGGGGGAGTCATTCTTGTTGCCGTTTACCTTTTGCCACCACACGTTTCCCTTCAGCTCATTCAACTATCATGCTTGGAAAGAGCTCCAGCTTGTTTGGCTTTGACCTTTTCTGGCTCGTCCTCTTTGGCGGCGGTTGATGACTGTCCTCTGGACGTGTCAGAAGACAAGCTAGCTAGCTTTTTCACTCATCCGAGACAAAGTAAATATGTTTGTTTATGACCACAAAGGCATGATAATCGAAGAATTGAAGGCATTTCAGTTACTTGCAATAATTATATATGAAAAGTGAGTTTTTTCTTTTTTTAACTTGACTCAAATAAAAATATTGAATTTCACAATATTCCAATGTTCCGATAAGCTGCTAACATGATAAAGTTGAACTAAATATACATGTGTTGAGTCCATCTACCAGCTCCGCCCTTATCCTGTCCGACCTTAGTTAGGTTTTTTGTTCCTCAGGTTCTCTGGATCCTCTTCAGTCTTTTTAGGCCTCAGCTCCACTGTTTCAGTTACTCTTTTTTTTACCACAGATGTGTTAACCGAACGTCTCTTTAAATCTGAATGCACGGCATCCACGGGTGCTTTGACATGTTCTTGGTTAAAATCGTTCTCCTCAGTCCTCATCAGTGGAGCTGTTGTTACCCGTCACTAACTCGTCTGGTCTCAAATCCCAGATGTTCCAGTGTTTTTGTGTCCGTCTCTTTTCTCAGATCCAATATGTCACAGCAGATGTTCTCCATAGAGAGTCTGGTTCTGCTAGAGACTTCCTTCTGTTTTCCTCTCTACTGTCACCTTTTGCCTGCTTGGTTAGAGGATGACGCCATTATGCCATCTATGTAATCTCATAATAACTATTATTAAACAATTAGGCTTTCTGTTGGGATGATGTGGACTGAATAGGATTACAATAATCTGGAATATTTGGAACGTCTAGGATTCTACCAACATTTTGATAAAATGGTTCCTGCTTTTGCAACCTCCTTTGTGCTCTGAAACGATCTGAAAACTAAAACTATCTGGAAACTGAAACGACTTTGAATGGGTCAACATCATTGTTGGGGCAATAAAAAGCTGCAGAAGAAGCACACATGCCCCCCCCCCCCTGTTTGAAAAACATCCTATGGGGAGATTTTAGAAACTTGGAGCTCACTTTGGCTTTTTGCTGCCAATCCATATAAAAACAAATGAAAGACATGCAATGCCCTGTTTTCCTCCCTGGCTGGGAGTTGCGTGAGTCGCTGCACTCTCTAATTCAGAACAGCTGTTTGTGTGTTCAATGTGTACATACATGCATGTAACCCAAAGAACATTGAAGTGAGCCCAACGTTCCCGTCCCGCCACAGACAGGCTGCTCATTCCTGCATTCCTCCCTGGTTTACTGACAGACGTGACATGTTTGCTTCCCATCAGCTCAGAACAAACAGGTTCCTCGCTCTCCGGTGATGCATCTCTGTCAGAATGAAAGTGGCGGATCCAGGAACAGTTGGATCACACGGACTCTGCTGCACCTTCTTGGGTCGGACAGCCTGTGGGTGGCTGTTTTTTCCGGCTTTAGGATGCTGAGTTGTGCTTGTAGAGTTTTGCTGCTTCTGTCCTCATGGTGGAGAGTCAGAAGCGTCTGTTTATGTGAGCAGTTTCGCAAACACTCCAGCTCTCCAAAAATAGCAGAAGCGGAGGGTGTGGGGGATGAAATGCTGTCTGGACATGGGGCTCCGGAATGCAGGAAGAAGAGAAACCAAAGCAGAAGTTTACATCTGAAAACATCAAAGATGGGGAAGGTGTCGGTTCAAAGCCTTTCTGGCTCCCTGTGGTCACATTTTCTGCTTGGGTTGGATTGTTGCTGACTCTCAGAAGTTAATGACAGGACTGGAAAGACATTATTGGGTCACCTTTGCTCGGTGAGTTAAATGTGCAACATCATGATGGATGAAGGTGAAGAAGATTTCCACACGGAGAGCAGCCCATTGAAGCCCCTTTGTGTCCATTTCCAACTTGATGCATTTTGGTTTAAGCCTCTGCAGTCAGTCTGAGGGTGTTTGACCTTTGAACCCTGTAGGTTTTTCTGTCCGTCAAACACCCAGAGTTCAGATGAGTGAGGCGATGCAAACAAACTTACAGAATCTTGCAGAATCTTTCTATTTTATTTATTAATTTACTTTACATAATCCATTAAACCCAATAAAGTCTGTTCATTGTGTGAATTAAAAACCAACTATTTACCTATTAATTATTTTCTTAGGAAGCAGCAGTTTGTGTTTTCTGCGGATCACAAGCGGTGAGTCTAACCCCTCCCCCACCCCTCTACCTGCCCTTCCTCTGAAGGTACATTCACACCGGCCGCATTGACCCGCGTTCTAGTGGACACTTTCAAAGAAAACTCTATAAAAACGCATCTTTCAGGGTCCTGCGGTCAGAACTCGCGTGTTCATCCAAGCTGGAAGTTCAACCGGTTGAACTCTCGACTGCTTGAATGCCAAACAGCTGAACTTCAACCAGTCATGGACTTGAATTTGGCTCCTACACTTGGCTGCGGACCCCCCCCTCTGGCTTGTCTGGCGCCCCCAGCCGTCCCCCAACTCCATCTGGATAAAGCTCATATGCTGAACTATTCAAACATGTAGTTTTAGTGTTTGTTAAGATAATTCTCTCTGAGAGTTCTGGTTCTGTCCGTCCTGGGGGAGGATCCCTCCTTCATGTGGACACCCCTGAGGTTTCTTCGTTTTTCCCGGAATCCGTTTTTTTAAAGAGTTTGTCCTTACAGAGAAGGGGGGTCTAAGGGCAGGGATGTCCAGTTTAGTTTAGAATTTTCCTATTGAATTCATGATCCTCTTGATTTTCTGTTTCCTGTTCAAAGCCCATTGAGACGGCTGTTGGGATTTGGGGCTATACAAATAAAATTGAGTTAAATCGTTCAAACACCACCACACCTTCAAATGCCCCAACATGTGGAGCAATGGGGAGGAGCCAGAGGGGTACGGACCAATACGGATTCAGCCCTAGACCCTTGAGGCCTGGACTTTGCCAAGTCTGGTTTAGTGCCAAGCAAGTAAATGATCTGGAGAAGGATGAGCTTATGATCTGATCTCTCAACTGTCGAGTCACATAAGCAGTGAGACCGGATGTGAGAGAAGCATGACAGTAAAGACTGTGCACGTCTCTGGGTGCTGGGTAAGTGGAGCGGAAACGCTCTGATGAATGACGTCACACACCGCTGCAGCATCATCCTGGGTGGAATGTAAACAGTAATTGTGACTGAACAGTCTGAGACCCACCACTAGTATTATCCTCTCTTTTGCTGTCATGTCAAGAGTTACATCATCTGGCGTTTATGTACAGCTCTAGCCCCTCCTTCTTGCTTGTTTGGCTGTTGGCACCCACAGTAGAGATGAATCTGAGCAACAGTCCCTGAGCCACGTGTCAGTCAAACGCCTGAGACTGCTTCCCCGGTGTTTGCTTTGACCTCTAATGGGGCGGAGCTCATCCAGCTTGTTTGCTATAAGCAGTTAACATTTCCTGCAAGGACAGAGGGAAGAAACAGCTTTTGTTTCCACCAACAAACCGTCATCCCACCCACCCAGCAGTTGTAGCACCGCGTCTTCACTTCTGCTGGATTTTCCTTTGCTTGTTTTTCTTCAGCGCAGATGCTTGTCAGAAATAACGAACGGACACTGAGCTGCTCAGGCTGCCGCCATTCTACGCGGCATGAACACGCCTTCACAAACGTTTAATGAGAAGAAAAAAAGTTGACTTGGAGCAGATCTGCAAAGTGATAAACATGTTTTACTTCGTCCTAAGAAATTCGGTATAAATTATTCTGAGTGAAAAATCCTATTATCTGTGGTGTTTCATGGGACTTACCGTATTTCTGCAGACTGCAGAAGTTCACCTCTGAGGGTGGAGTAAGCCTGCCCCCTTCCCATCAGCCATCTGTTTACACCCTCTCCCACTAGCTTACAGCCCCTCACAACCCCAACACAAAAATGGCAGCAACATCGCATCCAGTCCAGTTATCCCTCCGTCCAGTTCTGATCCAGATTCCGGCTCAGACCAGGAAAACAAAGACGTTCGTGGATGTGTTTGTCTGCAGGTGGATGATCAGAAAGGGGCGGAGCTTGGAGCTTGCTGCTTGCCGTAGTAGCTTTGACGTCACACCTACAAGCTTTTTAAAGAAGCCTTTTTTCATCTGGTTCTGATTCACCACAAAACAAAAAAAATTGAAATGCAATTTTAAGCTCAATTTTCTTTGTATGTTTCCACCATTGGAGCCACAGTCTGGCTATCACTCACTGGCAGCTGCATCCTGGCAGTCTGGAGTCTGCAGTCTCATCACTGCAGGCAAAGGCAGGGCCTTGCAGTCACAGCCAAATAGCTGCAGCCTCACAGCCAGCAAGCCAAACAGGAACTTGAACGCTGACAAATGCACAATGAACGGACATGCAGGATGAGGTTAGAGTCTATGGGCAGGAAGTCGGTTTGCCGCCAGATGCACAGGTGAGCCTGAAAGTCAGCAGTGAAGAGTCAATATCAATCTTGAGTTTAGATCCAAGGTGGAAGACGACATCTTACGCCAGTTGCTTCCTGACAGACAGGCTGGACAATAATCCGGCACGGCACAGCACGGCACGGCACGGCACGGAAGACGTTCCAAAGTCAGCAGGGGATTCCTCCTGGCTGAATGTTACTACAGGTTCTCAGCAGAATAACAAGCAGATGTCATCCAAATAGACAAAAACAAAGTTATTGATCACATCTCTTAATTCTTCACCACATTCTGGAACACAACTAGCACTAGTAAGCCCAAAAGGCACAAGCAGATAGCAACCATGGGGGGTACAATAAGCAGTTTTACCCCTCAGATGGGGTAATCCGTATTCGTAAATACAGTTTAGTGAAAATGGAACCATGGAGAAACTCAAAGGCTGAGTTCATGGGGGGGGAGGGCATCTGTGCTTGATCACTTTCTGATAAGGTCCCCTGTGGTCCATGCCTGGTCTCAATTCACCATCCTTAAAATCTATATATATATATATATATATATATATCCAGCAAGAGATGAAGAGGGTCATTAATATAGTCCTGCATGGCTTGATGCTCAGGCCTAGACAATGAATATAGACAACCCTTAGGAGGGACTGTTCCTGGAGGCAAATCAATGCTACAATCAAATGGTCTGTGTGGAGGCAGAAACATGGCTTTTATTTTATTAAAGACTTCTTTAAGCTCGAGGTACTCTGAGGGAACCTGGACATATCTGGATACTCATCCTCCATTGGTAGAAAAGTCGCGTTGCATGGAGCAGAGACAGGAACCCAAACACACCTCAACCCTTCAGGCTGGAGCAGAGGAGCAAAACAGCAAGAAACTTCCAAAAGGAGCAGGAAATCCATTTAACCTGATCTAGAAACAGGGTCATAAAGGTGAAAGGCTTGAAGACAGAAACTCAGAAGGGCAGCGAACACAAACAGCATCAACAAACTGGGAGTGAAGAAGTGAACCTGAGTCACGTAAATAGTGTAGGACACAGGTGGGGCAAATGCTTCATCACCCAGCACAGGTGAGAGAAATCAGTGTGGAGGGAAAAAGGAAGGTGACAGAAGTCAGACAGGAAATTCATGATGGAAAAATCGATGAATTTATTTTCTGTTTTGGTGACAGATTCAGGGTTGGAAGCATAAACGACCCAAAAAAAAATCCTGTGAACGCCATCATACGCCATCATACGGCTTTTCAAAGATTTGCCGCCACCAGAACAGTTTTGTGTTTGTAGATAGAGTCGCTGCAGAACTGTTGTGTTTGCATTTTTACAGAGTTCACCGGGTATTTGGTGGAAATGTGTGTATGCAGAACTCAATACAAATGTCTGCTTTATGCAGAAGAATGTCCGTTAAACATCACGTTCCCATCTGCTGCAAAACGAGAAAATATCACACAACGTCACAGTTCTGACTGACACACACAGATGTGGCAGACATTTGTGCTATAATGTCTTTATTTTCATCAGTGTGGGTGAATTGGCAGAGTGAAGGAGAACAGAGGTATTTTTCATTTGTAAATAGATCATGAAGGGTTTCGGTTGTCTCACTTCAGTGAGGTCAGCGCCCTAAACGTGATGACAGACATCGGTTGT